>NC_084928.1:7659038-7965000 GCF_958298935.1 Phragmites australis | reverse complement strand
TCGTGGGTGTGGGTGCACGTAAGTTAGTCAAAAGTAAAAAGTTATATAATTGAAATTGTTTTTAATAGATTATAAAAAATGTCACCATAATTTTATTTTTGGATGGTAATATATAATTCAGAAAGTAATAGTCAAAGTTATGCATAGAAGATCGTGTAGATATCCGATGGCATGAGAATAAAAAATAAAATAGTAAGAAAATATACAATACTATTTAAAATAATAAAAACGGACATCTCTCTGGCAATCACAAAAGTCGCAAAAGGCAAGGCAAAACCGGCAGCTACATTTGGGGTGTGTTCGGTCCGTGGGATGGATATAGATGGGAGATAGCCGCCTAACTTTTAAGGTGTTTGGTTAGATAGATAGTGTGGATAGAGTGGTGAGCAACATGCAATATTCTATGAGATGCTGGATGGGAAGCTCCGGACGAAAAGAGTCGAACCGAGCCGTCCAATTCTGCTTGTCCGTGCTTGTTGGTGCTTAAGTGTTAATGTTTTTTAAAAGTTCTAAACTTTTTTACGAGTAAATTAGAGTTCACTAGTAACATATTTTAATTAGTTTGATTAAAAAGATAGATCCAATATTTAATTAAAATTCTCAAAAAAGTCTCCTTTTCTAAGTTATAGCAAATTTTAATGCTTCAAATAAATTCCTAAATAACTGAAAAAAATTCACTAATATTCTTCTCATGTGATGCATTAATTTATAAAAAGTATTTTCAATCCTAGGTTATTTAGTGAAAAAATAAATTCCTTTATAATGCTATGTTTATATTTATTTTTATCATTTTACATGATATTCTCTTTTTAATTCAACTTGAATTCAAACATTCACAAATTCATCTAAATGTTATACAATCAAGGGGTAAGTTCATAAAAGGATCATCGTAAGCAACTAAGCTCATTCAATCAATCCAATCAAACAGAAAACTGACTCATCACATCCACTATAATCCTATCAAAAAAAAAAATTAACTCATCCCATCCATTTATTAAAAAAAAAATAGATGACTCTGTCCCATTCAACCTCACCCTCACACCAAGCGCATCCTTGCTAGCAACAAAACCACACGTCGGCAACATCAGTCAATCATTTGAATGCTGACAAAATAGCCAAGAAAAAAATTCATTCAACCAAAGATGGCCAAATTAGCCGTTCGGCCGGCCTAGCATGGCCCCGTCTAGGCACGGCTCGGCCCGATCAACCAAGCTATTATTATAGGTCGTGTTATGTCGGCCTGCGTATCACCCCCTCAGCCCACGGCACTGCTCGTCATCCATTGTAACGTGTTGGGCCTGCTCGGGCACGATTGCAGCCCCAGCGGCACGGCTCGTCCGGAAAGCCTGGAGGCACGGTGCAGGGGTGGCCCGGCTGCATAGCTGCACACCGGCGAGCCAGCGGGCATGGTGGAGGCACGACCAGCCCGTCGGCACGGCTGGGCATGTTGGCCCGACAATACTTCGAAAATAGGAAAAATAATAGTTATAAAATTCTAAAAAATAAAAAAATTATAGAAAATAAATAAAATAAGCTTTATTGATTGGTTGCCTCGTTAAAAACCTTCCTACTAGAAGAAAAAAAGTACAACCTATAGCTATGCTTCGAAAATTACATGATTTCATTAGAAATCTAAAAAATTTACTTGCAATATTTAACATGCTTCCTCAAGTGCCCTATTCCATTTGTAGACCTGACACATAATTCATTATTGCATATATTATACTTAGCAAGTCTTATATGTTCTCCGTTAATTTCTCTAAAGACCTTCTCAAAATGTTACCATACCCATGAGCATGCGCAGGTTTTTGGTGTCTTGATCCATGAATGGAAAATTAAAAATATAGAATTGATTTGTTGAAGTGGGCAAGTAGCTTTGGAGTTTGAATCAGTGGGAGTTCGGCATGGACGGATAGTGGCTATTTATAGGCCAAGATGAGAGGTGGGTAGCGGGTCCCGTGTTGCTTTCGAAAAAAATAAAAAATCATAAAAATTCAGAAATAATAGGGAGACATAATTAATTTAAAAATGAGCTTTATTGATAGGTTTTCTCATTAACAACCTTTCTAGAAAAGGAAAAAGAGTACCTAGCTCAGAAAATTGGAAATTACACATTCTCATCAACATCTAGATACAAAGGTTTGAATAAAGCTTGAAGCTCAGTGTTATCTGCAGTGTGTTATATTCGCGCTTCAGTTTGTTCCCAACCTTTTACTATAGTGAGTATTTTCATCATCTCACTTATAAGATTTGTTCTTCTCTCTTTAATTATCCTTCCAGTAAAACTGAAAGCAGCCTCAAAACAAACTGTAGATACGAGAATCGTTAATAAATCTCATGCTAACAGTGAAATCACTGGATAACTTGTCTTGTGCTCATACCATCATTACAGTATGTTGAAATTTTCTTGTTCATGGCTGATAATATCGTTGTCGATGAAGATAGTTAGCTCCTCTCTGGATATTGAAATTTCAGCACTTGTAGTTGTAGACGATCATGACGAAGAGTCTGAACTTCTTGATGAAGAACCTTCACCAAATATTTTTTTCTCCACGTTGTCATCTTCTTGTTGTGAGTGCTAGTGGAGGTCGTTGCAGGCGAACTCCGGTATACTTTATTTCATATTTACTATAAACATCTAATAACTTAGAACGAGCATTCATATAATAAGTAGAATAATCATGGTAATAACCTCTTTAAATCGGATTTTACTTTAAGATTGATAATATGACAAGCACATCGTTGATGTAACAAGAAAAATTCAGCATATGTACTAAATAATAGAGTAAGAATATACATGGCTCTAGAGTTTGCACCGGTATTATCTAAAGTGATAGAAAATATTCTATTTGTGAGACCAAAGTCTTCAACTACTTGAGATATTTTTTTAGCAATATTGTCACTAGTATACGCGTTATCAATCAACCTAAAACCTATTATTCTCTTTTCTAATTCCCAATAATTATTAATAAAATGAGCAACAATACTAAGATAATCCTTTCTAGCCCTACCTGCCTATATGTCTGAGGTCAAAGCAACTAAAAAATGTATATGTTTGCAACATTTCTATCTAGAAACATGCGTAAACCTAGGATTATGAGATTGCTTAATGTAATCTTCAAATGCAGGAGACTCACCGATGTTGAGTGGTAGATTTGCTCTTGCAATGAAGCGGCATAACTCTTTTCGAGCATTGTCAGAATCATACTCCCAATGAGGAACAGAGCCATCGGGGTTGTATTGCAGCATCGTCTACTTCATGGCTACTCTACTCTTTCGCTTGCAAGTTGTGGCGTGCCTTTGCAATTATATCGTTCCACCTGAGAACTTTGCAGATAATTCATGTTTGCAAATATAACACCTAGCATACCTAACACTTACCTCATCTTCCTCTCTCTAGAACCTTTCAAATTTTTGCCATACTTCGGAAGTAGCGGCTCTTGATCTTTTAGAGCCGGTGCTTGCTGATACATGTGCACTTGTAGAGCCTAACGATGGAGGTGCTGCTGCATCACCTCCATGTGAACCAACCGGAGGTTCACTATCAGGTCCATCATCACCTGCAGTACTGGTATCAAAAGGCTTGTAATCCCCTGTGAGTCCTTCAAGAAAAGATCATGATCATGGATGTATTATGATCATGATCACCAGAATCTATGATCAATATCGAATGACACTAAAAAAATGCAAATATTCAAAGTTAGAAATAATAAAATAATGAAACTAATAATAAAATAAGAATGAACAACGATGCAAAAAAATCACCAAGATTTCTTCAACTTCAAGATAGCAGGATGACTGTTTTGGAATTGCTCAAATTTTGGCAACAATTCAAACTAATTTTGCCAAATTATCGCTAATTCTCAAGAACTTTGAGACAAGAATGAGAGGAGGAAACAAGAGTCAAGGGAACAAATGGTGTTGCTGGTGTGGAATGGAAGGGTAGGGTGATTCTCTATTTACAGGTAAAAAATAGTGATTTTTGCTCTCTTTTTTGAATTTTTTTAGCTCGAACGGTCACAAAACAGTTACAAAATTCAAAAATATCAGGTTAACGAGTTAAACGGACTGTTCCCGACCCATTTAACCCCTTAAACCTGTGGGCCCCCGCGTGTCAAGCCCACGTGCAAAGGCTACAACAGGCCTAGACGTGCCCGCTGGGCCATACCGTGCTGGGCCGACCGTACCGCTACGCGCCCGCTAGGCTGTTCCCTACCCGCCCGAGCGTGCTGATCGGGTCGTGTCGTGCCGGGCTGTCCGTGCCGCCTGGGATGCCGTGTGCCGAGCGGGTGCGTCGTGCCGGGCCGGGCCGGCCATGCCTCCTGGGCCTCCGCGTGCCCAGGCCGGGCTGTGCCGAGCCGTGCCATGTTCGTGTCTGCCCGAGCTAGGTCATACCCGTGCCAGCCCGAAACGTCCGGGCCAGGCCGTGCCGTGCCCTCAGCCCAGGCACGACTTGGGGCCTCATGCTGTACTGGCCCAGCCCATCTAGGTTTAGGCCGAATCGTGCTTACGCCATTCCTATAGTGTCGTGCTTCGGATCGGCACAATAGACACAACCCATTTAGTCATCTTCACATTCAACCAACATTTTCTCTTGGCTCAAAAACCTAAACAAATAAACCCAATCCCGCGGCATTCAACGTGAAGCCATGAAAATTGTTGTGACCATGTTCCGCAAGTGGCAGCAAGCCAACAACTTCGTCTTCGATCATCTCGGCATCTTTCGTTCCCAATTTCCGTTTCCGTCAATATACATTTACGAACAGCTGAGATCGATCCCAAACCGTGGAGCTGAGGCGCGCACGCTTCATGCGTCTCGTAACTCCACGGTGCGGCGGCGCCACACGCTCCTCCCTCGCATGGTCGCCTTTACGCCCACGCACTCCCGCGCCGCTATATCAGCACACGAGCTAGGTGCCCGAGCTCATAGTCTCACACACATCGCCATGACGCGCGCACCTGTTCCAACAACAAACGCATATCTCGTTGATCTTGATCATCTCGCGCAACTATGAACGATCGTAGGAACCCGGCATTCATGCCGTTGCTTTGCGTTGTCCTTGTCGTCCTGCTGAGCGATGAGGCGCCACGGAGCGCGGTGTTCAACCCGTGCATGTTGTTCCTGGTGAAGCCCCACCCGATCGTACTGCAGGACCACCATGGCGCACTGCTCACGGGGAACCTCAGCGTCAACCTGCTCTTCTATGGGCGCTTCACCCCGGCGCAGCGTGCGATCATCGCCGACTTCGTCCAGTCCGTGTCGGCTGCGCCGCCACCTCACCCTTACCCAGGCGCAGTCCTGTCCGTGGCGTCATGGTGGCGCACCACCTCGCTGTACCGCACACGACGGAGCTCGGCTGAGGCTTGGCAGGCAGATCCTGGACGAGCGCATGTCGCTCGGCCAGGGCCCGCTCTCGCTGGGCAACGTCACGGCGCTGGCGACGGCCGCGGGGCACCACCGGGGCAGCATCACCGTCGTGCTCACCGCGGCTGACATCCTCGTGGTGCCCTTTTGCATGTCGCGGTGCGGCGTCCACGACCACGCCAGTGGCGACGCGCACAGCAGGGCGACGTACACATACCTATGGGCGGGGAACCCGGCGCAGCAGTGCCCCGGCCAGTGCGCGTGGCCGTTCTGTTGGAAATTAATCTTGTTTTATGGTAGGTTTAGTTTTGGCATGTAGGAGAGTCCATGTCAAAGTAGAGAGTTGGAGTAGGATTAGAGTCCTAGTAGGAATAGGATTGCATTGGAGTAGAATTAGGAGTCTAGTATTTGGCCCCTATATAATGAAGGGAGAGGGGCACCTTATAATGTGCCTCGGAGAAGAGAGAGGTGCCGTGAAAAAAGAGTCGTGTCCGTGAATTATAAAGTGTGTGTGCGTGAGAAATAAAGTAGCAGCGTGTGTTGAGAAAAATCTCGTCGTTCTTTTGTGTGTTTGTGTTCTTTGTGGTTGTTCGATCCTGGTGAAAAAGCCAACAATTGGTATCAGAGCCTGTCAAGATGTAGAAGCTGATGAGATCTGGAGGCCGGTGCTGCGTCGCGGGTGTGCGGCGTGAGCGTGGCGTAGCTGCGTGGTGCGGCTCGCGAGGCCAGGCACGACTCATTCGGAGGTGGAGATCGACAGGGGAGTTGATGGCGTGGGTGATTCAGCGACTCGGACTCGATTCAGCGGCATCTAGGCTGTCACGCTGCGAGTTGAACTGGAGTGCGAGAGTTCAACTCGGTTACGTTTGTGTGATCAGCTGCTATTCAGGAGTCGTACTTGGTTGGCGGCGTTGGTGTCTGTTTCGGGATCGGGCGCCGGTTCCGGATCGGTTGGTGGGGCCCAAGTTGGAGTGCTGCACTGGAGGAATCACGGGACGGGGCAGGAAGCTTGTCCAGTTCGGACTCTGTGCTTGGCTTGTTGTGTGGGAGACGGTCCAGGTCTTGCCACGTGCAGCAGGCAAGGCTGCTTGGTGGCTGGTTTGGGAGCGTGGTCTCGATGGGCTTGCATGCATGCTGTGCGGCTCTTGTGGCATGTGGGGCTCCTGTGCAGCCAAGTATGCTAGCAAGACGTGAGCAGCCCGTGGGCACTGGTAGAGGCCTGCCTTAGTGTAATGCAGTGCGAAGCGTGTGATCTTGTGTTGAGGTGTGGTCGTGCATGTAGTGCTCATGCATGTCCAAAGTAGTGTGTGGTGAGTGCAGGGTGAAAGAGGTGTGCTCTCCATTCTCGGATGATGAAGTAGTGTTCGTCGTCCTAAAACAAGTGCAGGGTGAAAGAGGTGTGCTCTCCATCCTCAGATGATGGAGTAGTGTTCGTCGTCCTAAAACAAGTGCAGGGTGGAAGAGGTGTGCTCGCCATCCTAGGTTGATGAAGCAGTGTTCATCATCCTAAATCAAGTGTGCAGGGAGGCAGGCAGGAGTGTGTTCGTCATCCTGAACTAAGTGCAAGTACGTTCGGGGTGATGAAGAAGTATTCGTCATCCTGAATCGAGTGTGAAGAAAACAAGATTAAGGGGGAGTGTTGAAAATTAATCTTGTTTTATGATAGGTTGGTTACGTTTGTGTGACCGGCTGTTGTTCAGGAGTCGTACTTGGTTGGCGGCGTTGGTGTCTGTTTCGGGATCGGACGTCGGTTCCAGGTTGGTGGGGCCCAAGTTGGAGTGCTGCACTGGAGGAATTGTGGGACGGGGCAGGAAGCTTGTCCGGTCCGGACTCTGTGCTTGGCTTGTTGTGTGGGAGACGGTCCAGGTCTTGCCATGTGCAGCAGGCAAGGCTGCTTGGTGGCTGGTTTGGGAGCGTGGTCTCGATGGGCTTGCATGCATGCTGTGCGGCTCTTGTAGCATGTGGAGCTCCTGTGCAGCCAAGTATGCTAGCAAGACGTGTGCAGCCCGTGGGCACTGGTAGAGGCCTGCCTCAGTGTAATGCAGTGCGAAACGTGTGATCTTGTGTTAAGGTGTGGTCGTGCATGTAGTACCCATGCATGTCCAAAGTAGTGTGTGGTGAGTGCAAGGTAAAAGAGGTGTGCTCTCTATCCTCGGATGATGAAGTAGTGTTCGTTGTTCTAAAACAAGTGCAAGGTGAAAGAGGTGTGCTCGCCATCCTAGGTTGATGAAGCAGTGTTCATCATCCTAAATCAAGTGTGCAGGGAGACAGGCAGGAGTGTGTTCATCATCCTGAACTAAGTGCAAGTACGTTCAGGGTGATGAAGAAGTATTCATCATCCTGAATCGAGTGTGAAGAAAACAAGATTAAGGGGGAGTGTTGGAAATTAATCTTGTTTTATGGTAGGTTTAGTTTTGGTATGTAGTAGAGTTCATGTCAAAGTAGAGAGTTGGAGTAGGATTAGAGTTCTAGTAGGAATAGGATTGCATCGGAGTAGGATTAGGAATCTAGTATTTGACCTCTATATAATGAAGAGAGGGGGGCATCCTATAATGTGCCTCCGAGAAGAGAGAGCTGCCGTGAAAAAAAGTTGTGCCCGTAAATTATAAAGTGTGCGTACGTAAGAAATAAAGTAGCAGTGTATGTTGAAAAAAATCTCGTCATTATTTTATGTGTTTGTGTTTTTTTTATTCGATTCTGTTGAAAAAGCCAACACGTTCCACCAGCCACTGTACGGCCCACAGACCCCGCCGCTCGTGCCGCCCAACGGGGACGTTGGCGTCGACGGCATGGTCATTAGCCTCGCCGTGCTCCTCGTCGGCACGGTCACCAACCCGTACGGGGACGGGTACTACCAGGGCGAGGCCGGGGCCGGGCTGGAGGCCACCACGGCGTGCGCCGGCGTCTTCGGGAGCGGGGCCTACCCCGGCTACCCCGGTAAGCTGCCCACGGACCCCGCCACCGGCGCGAGCTACAACGCCGTCGGGCTGGGCGGGAGGAAGTACTTGCTCCCGGCTTTGTGGGACCTGACGACCTCGCATTGCAAGACGCTTGTCTAGACGTGGTACGAGTGACACGCGCAGCGCGGGGAGAAGGCCATGATCGTCTAGCTGCATGAGGGGAGGAAAAATAAATGCCTCATTTATTTTCATTCCTTGTTCACTTGTTGTAGTTTGCCTTCCGAGGAGAGATTTCATGATGCATTGTCGGATGTATGTGTTAATGAATTTGCATGTTATTTTCCAATGTGCGGTTTTGAATATTCAAAAATCATGATGTTTTTTAACCTTTCTACATCTTTTCTTTCCGGGTTTTCAGTGCCCCTTGTTGGAAGAGTCGTGCTACAGCTACGTAATGAGCTACGAAAACCTACGTACTGACTAGGATCCATCCTAATTGGAGGGCGACGTGGTTGAGGGTCCACAGCTCCAATTAAGCGGTGATTATAACTAACTACCAAATCAAAGGAAGCGTTATCTGTTACCTCGCGCCGGAGAAAACCTTAACTCAGCGACGCCACGCCGCTAGCCCTGCTGCGGCCGCACGCGAGTTGTGTTCCTCGGCGCTTCGGGCGTCATGGTGGCTATGAGCTCGTGGGTTTTTGATGGCATGGCGAGCGCGACGGGCGCCGATAGCTGCAAGGCGGCGAGGTAGCGATGCTTCAGGTTCGGGTCCGGCCTTCGCGGGCACACGGCGCAACGGGGTTCCTTCTGCCGCGGGGATCGCATGACTAGCAGAGACGCATGATTGACATTCCATCGTTCTCAGCGACTCATCACTCTCGTGTAACCGAAGACAAAAACCTTGTTCTTGAGAAGCTTTTTGTGCTAATTACAACGACTCATCACTCTTGTATAGCCCACGACACAAACCTTGTTTTTGAGAAGCTCCACGTACTTGACATAACTTAGTCCTAAACCTTTCAGTTGATGACTCCTATTATATAGTTTGATGCTTAACCGATCAAGCTCAACTCGCCTGCAACTTTTTTCTCGACAAGGATGAAGACAGAGATTGCCCCCAACGCGAATCGCAGCTACTGGTCGCTGGAACCCTCGTCAATGCTCGCGCGTGTCGCCGGCTTCCGTGCTGTCGCAACCGGGCTCGCGATGCTCCGGAGGCCGCCGGAACCGAGATCACGATGCCCCGGAAGCGGCCGCAACCAGGATCACCGAGCTCGCGACGCGGCGTCATTGAGTTAACAGTTTCTAGGATTTGGTAGTTACAATCACGGTTAGCTTAGGTTCCTGTTTATTTCTCCTTATAGATTCTAGATCGTGGATTGTAAAAACACATCTTAAATGGATTATGTATTAAGTATAGGTTTACATAATTCATTTTCAGAATTCGACTATTTATTTATAAAATCTATAATTTAGAGACAAACAATCAGAATTAATTAGAGCTGTGGACCCTCAGTCACGTCATCCTCTGATTAGGATGGATCCTAGACAGTACGTAGGATTTTCGTAGCTCATTATGTAGCTGTAGCATTATTGGTTGGGAAACAAAGCTTCAGCTGTCCTAAGTTGTGTTTGGTGGTTGCAGTATACTGCCATCTGCCCGATTGTAGTGAATGGAAGATGCACATCAGGTAACTATTTAAGATTCTACGTATCCACTAAATCAGAATAAGGAAGATTTAAAAAACCAAATTCATCCATAACTCCTCCCAATAACATGTTGAAGCCCGTATCCATGACATAACGGAATTACACGCACCACATAAACCATCAGGCTCAACCAGTTCAAACAAAGAAGAAAAAACGACGCGCACACAACCAAATGCAATTTCGATGACTTTTCTGTCAGCCGATTCATGGAAATCCATCAGTTGGAGAAGATGAGCGAATTTTGATCTGCGGGCAGAAAAAGTAGGGACACGCAGATGGCCAGAGCAAAAACACGATAATGGCATCTTGGAGCTTAGGATTATGAAAGACAGGAATAGAAAAAAAATATAGGATTAGAATGTTGTAGCACATTGAATCCTATAGAATAAAAACATAGAAAAAATAAAGGAATGACCGTTTATATGTAACGTAGAAAAAAATACAACAAATGAGAGAGATAGACACAAAAGAATTTTTCGTGAGGTTAGACCTCATGTTACAATTCCTCCAAAATTCCTAAAAAAACCACTCCATTGGATTTTTATAAGAATTTTACAAGTCAATTTCTTTGTTCCAAAGAACCCTTATAGGAAAAATTCATAAGGATTGAAATCCACCAAAATTCCTATAAAAATCCTACCATCTAAAAGAGACCGAAATTTGAAATAAATAAAAACATGAAAAATTTGCTGTCGCAATGCAGCCTGCCAGCGTAGCACGTCTGGCTCCGGACTGTAGCCTACATGCACATACTTGGCTTTGCGTCTGAGATTCTCAGGGGTTGTTTGGTTGCAGGCTCTATAGTGCCAAGTTAAAAATTGGTTATAGTTAAAATCAGAGTAATATCAAACTTTAGTTAAAAAAATAGTTGTTTGGTTCATGATCAAGCTAAAATTTAGAAGCCTAGCCAAAATACAGGGCTCAAAACTTACTCCTGCTAATTGACTATAGACAGGCACAGCTAAAATTATTCAGATGCAGTTAAATTTTAACCTTGAACTAAACACTAGCCAAATCAAGTGGATATGACCCAAAAGACCCTCAGACTCCGAATTTTTTTTATTTTTATATTTTTTAATATAAAATTTTATTTAAATATACCTCAGATGAAAAGATTTACAAAAATAAATACCTACCGCGGTCTTATAGGGCGGTTAGTCAGTCAGCCCGCTGCTTACCGCCCAGCCCCGTGCATGAACAATACCCGGTGAACGGTACTCCGAATTTCAATTTCTCTCCTATCTTATCTATTCAAAATAGTGATATTCTGTTACTAAAAAAATTCTAAAACTTTTTGTATGTATTCCATAATCCATGTGCAACCCATTTCAATTGAACTTACCCAAAAATCATGTGTAAAAATTTAAACTAAAATTCTCCAAAAAAGGCTACTTTTATAACTTCTAACAATTGTTAGTGCTTCAAATAAATTTCTAAAAATCTGGTAAAATTCACTAATATTCTTCTTATGTGATGTGATAATTTCTAAAATTATTTTCAACACTAGGTTTATATATGTTTGAATTCAAATTAAGTTAAAAGAAGAATATCATATGAAATTATAAAAATACATATAAATGGTGCATTACAAAGGAACTCACTTTTTACCACATAATATAGGGCTGAAAATAATTTTAGAAATTATCACATCACATAAGAAGAATATTAGTGAATTTTTTACCAGATTTTTAGAAATTTATTTGAGGCACTAACAATTATTAAAAGTTATAAAAGTAGCTTTTTTGGAGAATTTTAGTTTAAATTCTACACATGATTTTTGGGTAAATTCAATTAAAATGGTTTGCACATGAATTATGGAATGCGTACAAAAAGTTTTAGGATTTTTGTAGCAACAGAACATCACTATTTTGAACAGATAAAGAAATTGAAATCCGGAGCACTGTTCACCGCGGTGTACTGTTCATGCACGAGCCCTACCGCGGGCGGCAAGCTGTGAACCAAATGCTTATCGTCTTATAAGAGAGTGGTAGTCATTTATTTTCGTAAATTTTTTATATCTGAGATATATTTAAATAAATTTTTATGTAAAAAATATAAAAATAAAAAAACCTCAGACTCCACTGGAAGCATCACGATTCAGGAGGGCCAAGACGTCGGGCGGAAAACCTAATAAACACTCCACCCGTCAGTTCGGCCCGAAGTTCTCCCACTCGGCCCAACCAACCCAACATTTCTTCTACGGCATCAGTGCACGGCTACACCTCCTCGCCGACCCAAACGCCCAGAAAGTCACATAACCCGCGTCCCCGATCCCGCACGCCGCCGCCGCCGCCGCCGCCGCCGCCGCCGCCGCCGCCATGTCCAACTCCAACCCCGGCTCGACCCCTGCCTCCGCCCACCACGACCACACCCCGCTCTGCCGCTCCTGCGGCGCGCCCGCCACGGCGCCGCCCCCGCCCCCCTGGACCGGGACCTCCGACTCCCCGCCGCCGGCCTACCGCCCCATCCGCCTGCCGGCCATCAACGCGCCCACCAACACCGCCTCCATCGTCCTCTCCCCTGTCCCGCAGCCGCTCCCGGTGCCCCCCGCCGCGCCGCCCCACGCCTTCCAGGCCCCCGCCAAGCGGATCGCCTCCCCCGACGACATCGCCCGCTTCCACGCTTCCGTCCACGGTCACCACTTCCTTGGCTTCGTCGCCGCGCTCTCCGCCTCCGTCCACGGCCGCAAGCTCTCCGACCCGCTCCCCTCTCCGCCCTCGCCCGCCGTCTCCGCGCTGCTCGACCTCGTCTCCGCGCTCTCCGCGCTCGTCGCCTCCACCCCGCCGCTCCCGCACAACTCCCGGTACGGTAACCCGGCCTTCCGCCTCTGGCACGAGAAGCTTTTCGACTCCGCCGGCGAGCTGATCGCGCGGATCACGGCCACCGCCGCGTCTCCCTCGGACCTCGCCGGCGCCGAGGTCGAGCTTGCGCCGTACCTCCTCGACTCCTTCGGCAACGCCACCCGCATCGACTACGGAACGGGTCACGAGACCAACTTCGCCGCCTTCCTCTACTGCCTCGCGAGGCTCGGGCTCATCAGCGAGCCCGACTACCCCGCCGTCGTGCTACGCGTCTTCGCCGCCTACCTCGATCTCATGCGCACGCTGCAGGACACGTACCTGCTGGAGCCCGCAGGCTCGCACGGCGTATGGGGGCTCGACGATTACCACTTCCTGCCCTTCATATTTGGGGCTGCGCAGCTGATCGATCACAAGTACATGAAGCCCAAGTCGATTCACAACCCAGATATCTTGGAGAATTTCTCAAAGGAGTACATGTACCTGGCGTGCGTCGCGTATGTGAAGAAGGTAAAGAAGGGACCCTTTGTGGAGCACTCGCCAATGTTGGATGATATCAGTGGTGTGCCCAATTGGAAGAAGGTGAACAGCGGGCTGCTCAAGATGTACAAGGCTGAGGTGCTTGAGAAGGTGCCGATTATGCAGCATTTCCTCTTTGGCTCGCTAATCAAATGGTATGAGTCATAGCGCTGTTTAATTACTCTTGTCATGTATTTAGTGTCCATGAATTGATTTTGTTAGTTACAAGTTACAACAAGGAACTGCTAGTGTGGGGAATGACCAAGAAACATGGTGAATTGTGCAGTGAATAATTCAGTTTTGTTTCCAAACTAGGCTTGGCATATGAGCCATGAAATATGATTGATAACCACATTAAAAGGAAAACTGGATGTCACTTTTCATGCTTTGATTGCCTTCATCTATTGAAACTTCTGGATACAGCAATTCATAAAAAGTTGTTATCAGTATGTCGACTGCTTGTTTTCTTTGCACGGATCTAGTGTTACATTGTTGAAAGTAGTGAAATTTTGGTGGTGGTCCTGTAGTCTGGTTTGGCCTAGCAGCCTAATTCTGTAATGATTTGGCAGAACCACGGTCAAATAGTTGTGTTTTCAGATTTTGTGTACTATTAATGTTGTCTGGAACTGGAAGAGATGACATAAAATGGTTTTGCTTTTACCTTAGTCTCCTGAGCTCTTTCCCATTTTCATGGTATTAGCAATCCATTGTTGTAGAGCCCTTATGTTGGAAAGAGATCCCAAAATTAAAATGATTGATAATCAGTTGGGTAGTTGTAAGGATCAGCTGGAAGAGTAGACCTATTTGGATAAAGTACTTGAAGATAATTGAGGATGGAAGCATAAAAAGTGAGATTAAATAGATTTCCGATGAATTACTGGAAGAGTAGTTTGGGAGGAATGCTGGACGCTTCCATTCGAGTCCTGACACATAAAGAACACTGTTACGGAGCTAAAGCAACTAAAGTAGCATAGCATTAAATCATCGAGTAGTCCTATCCAATCCTTGGTGAGACCCTAGATTGCCTTAGCTAGTAGCTACATGGTTAAATTTTGCATTTTGGATATTGCTCGGTTACATTCGTTGGTTGACTTGTTCGCTCCAGTTCATTTGCTTGGTCATATTTGCTATAGGCACTTGCTGTCGAAAGTAGAAACTGTCTACATTTAGTGCGCTAGTTGGTGCTAAAGTTAATAGGAATTTTCCTAACATGTTTGTCCATTGGCCTTTAGGCCTCCATGCCAGTGATACATTTTTCTTTGGTATTGTTCCTAAAACTTGAATTGAAAAAATTAGTGTGATACTGTTGTAGGAACATTGTTCTTTTTAAATGTTTTTGTTTTTTAAGTTATTCTTTGTGCTTTTGGCTTTCTACTATTCTATAGATCGCCTGTATGAGTTGGTGTCCTTTGCACCATTGCACAATCTTTGGTTCACAGAATTGAACAATGTAACACAGTAACACTACCCCATTCTTCATGGTTCAGCATTGTTTGGTTGCCAGTCCAATGTAACAGGGTATATGAACCTTGAGGTTGAGGGTGCCAGTTGGCCAACAGGTTCCGAATCTAAACACTCATTGCCCCATGTTGCCATTAAGTATGCTGCATTACCCACATCACAGAAGAATAAGGCACACGCTTAGTGTTGTGTCACCCTTGACAAACTAATTGCGCTTTATGTCTTGAGTCTGTTGATGGTTGAGAGTAAAAAATAATTGCTACTATTTTTCAAACAAAAATAATCTTTACCGGTGCCTGATACTATTGTTGTGGGCAATGCAAAAATAATTTTTCAAACAAAAATAATTGCTACTGTTGTTGCTTAGTTTCATCGATGTTTTTGGTCATGTGATCTGTTAAACATTTGATTTCTGTACTCCGTTGTTTTCAGGGAGGACTAATATCATCTTGAAAAGCTCTCTGTCTCAGGCAAAGTTCCAGACCATGCACCATGATCTGTGAGAGCTCCTGTGTGATGCAAGGATTGGTTATACAGTGATGCTGCTCAATGTTAGTAGAGGACAGACCTATGGAAGGATATTTTCGATCTAGGGTAATGAGCTTTCTTTATGTTAGCGTAGCATCCCATCACACTGCTATTGTGGTGCTTGAATTATGGAAACTGTCACTTCCTGCTCAGCTTACAATGCTTGGGGATTGCCTTTGACTCTTTTGAGTTGGACAAGCTAGCACTTAAATAACACCTTGTACTGAGGCATTTGGTGTAGATGACTAGAGTGAACAGTTTTTGTTGTTGCTGAATGGGCCTCAAAGGTGCTGTCTCCTTTGGTGACCTCTTGTTTGGCTACTGCTTGTTGTATAAGGTTTGCACAGTGACTGCTACAACACTTGCAACAGCGTTCGCGACATGGACCATAATGATATTGTGTTCATTGACCATACCGTCTCTGGCAAGGAACCTGGCGATGTTCTTACGGTGGTCGCCCTGCGGATGACCACCGTTGCCATCGCAGCACAGCTCTCTATTGACCCCGTGGTGAACCTTCTCGCCTGTTACCGCGAGGATGTCACTATATGGCCTGCCAGATCAGTATACTATATGGAAATTCATGAAAAATCTAAGAGTCGAGTATGCTATCATCAAACATGCTATAAAATTTCAACTCATGCGATGACTTGTACAAGGAGAACGCTTTCTGTATAAAGCAGGGCCAAAACCCTTCGGTCTAAAACTTGTACGATTTTGCTCCTTCTGATTCACCGAAATTTGTTTTTTCTCCTTGTATGAGTCATTGTTTCATTTCAATTTTTGTGGAATGCTTGATGGCAGCATACTATGATCTTGAATTTTTTTTTCATGACTATTTGCATGTGTTCGAAACTGCGAATACACCCTGGTATTTTCATGTTCTCATCCTCTCCATGTCACTCTCTGACACTCATCGTGTAACACCCCCTGAGCTTCATACTAATATCAAGGATACCTTCAAATTGCCATTGCGCATTTTTAGTATTTTTTTCGCGAGGGCATTTTAGTATTTTACCCAGATTGTCTTCAAAACCAGCCTGAATCAACCCGCCACCAAATAAGAGTTTCGCCAACGCCGTCGTCTACCTCACTGCGGCAAACCTTCTTCCGCTACTTGCCGTGGTGCTGCCCCTGCACGAGTACGACTACGACACCGGCAGGATGCGATAGACTCGTCGGCATCAAAGAACGCGCGCAACAATGAGCCTTGTCAATGGCCCGAAATACGCCGCCGCGCTCTACTCCCTACACCAGACCTGCATCGGCTCCAACGCCTTCCGGCAAGGCAAGCCCATTCACCGCAGGATCGTAGCGTCCGACACTCCTCCGGACCTCCACCTGAGCACCAAGCTCGTCGTCTACTGCTCTAATTTCGGCGACGTCGCGGCCGCCCGCAAGGTGTTCGACGGGATGCCAGAAAGGAGCGTCGTGACATGGACGGCCATGGTCTCCGGCTACGCCAAGAACGGGCGACCGCGGGAGGCGCTGGAGCTGTTCGCGCTCATGCTCCGGTCCGGCGCCAGGCCGAACCAGTTCACGTTCGGGAGCGCGGCGAGCGCGTGCGCCGGCGCTTGGTGCGCGAGGAGCGGAGGGCAGGCGCACGCGTGCGCTGGCGAAAGGGAGGTTTGCGGGGGACATGTTCGTGCAGAGCGCGCTCATGGACATGCACCTGAGGTGCGGGTTGGTGTCGGACGGGAGGCAGTTGTTTGTGGCGATGGAAAGGAAGGACGTGGTGTCTTGGAATGCCTTGCTCAGGGGGTTTGTGGAGCGTGGGCATTACAGTGATGCGCTTGGATTGTTCTCGTCAATGCTGAGAGATGGTATGTTTCATTTGCTATTTACTGCATGAAATCTTGTGTCCCTTCGCTTATCTTTATGCAACTCAAAAACTTCGCCTTGTACCCTTAGCATATCATTATATCTTATATAAAGGCAGTACATGATACATTGGTACCAAACTAAGTGCTGTCTAAAATAACTTTTTTCTCTGTCATCTAAACAGACTAAATGGAATAATTGATACTGCATGAATTATTGATGACTTGGTGTACAATAATCATTTTCAATTACTGCCCACCACTTTCTTCAGTCCATTTTATTCTTGTTGTGCTTTTGTTTTTTTTCGCTTATCACTAAATAAGAAATAATTTTTTTTGTTTGGATTGCGAATCATTCACATCAATAATTTGACAGGGATGCTGCCTGACCATTTCACATTTGGAAGTGCTCTAAAGGCCTGTGGAGCTGTCATTGTGCTTTCCAATGTGGAGCTAATTCACACTTGCATCATCAAGCTGGGTTGTTGGGACGAAAGGTTGTAACTGCATCACTTATCGATTCTTATGCAAAATGTCAGAGCATGATCAGTGCAAGAGTGATATATGACTCCATGTGTG
The DNA here is from genome assembly GCF_958298935.1 of Phragmites australis. Classification (NCBI taxonomy): domain Eukaryota; kingdom Viridiplantae; phylum Streptophyta; class Magnoliopsida; order Poales; family Poaceae; genus Phragmites; species Phragmites australis. The sequence continues at coordinate 7,947,317 of NC_084928.1, read as the reverse complement.
AACCAGACCCCGTGTCATCTACTGCTGATCAGTGGATACTCCATGGATAGAAACCACAGCGAAGATGCATTGAAGCTCTTCTGTAAGATTCATCGTAAGAGTTTAAGAATTGATGGTGTTCTGTTAAGCTCCTTGGTTGGCCTTTGTGCTAATATAGCATCAATAGGATTTGGGACACAAATTCATGCTTATATGCGCAAGAAGCAACCTATGGGTGATGTGGCATTGGACAATGCTGTAGTTGACATGTATGCAAAGGCAGGGGAATTTTCAGATGCCAGACGTGCTTTTGATGAAATGCCCTACCGAAATGTGATTTCCTGGACATCACTTATTACCGCCTGTGCGCAAAATGGTTTTGGAGAAGATGCCGTGGCCCTTTTTGATAGGATGGAGGAGGATGGTGTAAAGCCAAATGATGTGACATTCCTTTCTCTTCTTTCTGCATGCAGCCATTCTGGTCTGATGAACAGAGGGATGGAGTATTTCACATCCATGATGAGTGAATATGGTATTGATCCAAGAGCCAAGCATTACAGCTCTGCTATTGACCTTCTTGCTCATGGAGGTCAGTAAGAAGATGCATGGAGGCTTGTTGAGAAGACATTTGCTGAACCTAACTCATCAATGTACGGTGCAAGGCTTGGAGCTTGTTAAATACATGGAAACATGCCTCTCGGAGAAACTATGGCCAAGAATCTTTTGAGTATAGATCCTGAGAATTCTGTAAACTATGCAGTGCTTGCAAACATGTATGCAGAATCATGTTTATGGGAGGATGCTCAGAAGACAAGGAAATTGTTGGCGGAAACATTCAAAGGAAAAGAAGCTGGCTGCAGTGTCATCTGAAGATAAGTTATGGTCTATTGAGACAAATTTTCCTCTGCACAAAGTTTTCTTCTGGAGATAGGTTATGGTATATGAAGACAAATTTTCCTCTGCAGAAAATTCAGGTGATGGTCATTTACCTCATATAAATGCACCAAATGAGTTTGAAATCTAAATTTCTTTTCGACTAAAGCCCAGGTGAACTTCAGAAGTAAAACACACATGAGCCACCACAGCTTTCAAAACTCCTAACCAACTTATGAATACTTTGTTATATGAGTTAAACGGTGAGCAGCTAATGACTTATCAGCAGTCAGCCATCATGTTGCCCCATGGTAAGTGCATCCTGTGTTTCATGCGGGGCCGGCCCTGGGCGAAACAAAAATTGGAGGCCCCCATAAGAAAATAATATTTATATTTCAATTGAAGATCAAATATTTGGTACATTTAGAAGTTCACCACAAAGACAACGTTGTTTGGTGACAACAGTAATATATTAAGAAGTAAAAATTATAGCATTTGACTACTAAGAACAACACTTTTTAGAGAATATCGCAGCAGCCAAAGCATGAAAGCGGCTCATCATACAAGAATTAGATAAGGAACAACAGCACTTGGAACGACCGGAAGATGGAGACTTCAACTCTAGGGCATTTCATAGTTGGAAAATGACCTAGAATATCAAATTATCTTCAGAAAATTAGTGCAAGGCTATAATTCAAATAATGAAAATAAACAACTAAGAAAAATTTGTCATGATATCGCAACTTGCAACTCTCAACAGCAATCGGCAATCCCCTTCTTGCTAAGTGGTTCTGGCCTTCTCACTTTACGGCTCCACCTCCACTCTTTGAACTCCTGTAACTGGTGAAGTACCGAAGAGGTGAAGGTGGTGATCTATTTAACAACGAATCAAGCCTCAAGTAGGAAGGGGAAGAAATAGCACCTTGTATGCAACGACTAATTGACGGATTATAGAGTAGAGCCGTTGCAAATCGATGTAATTGAAGTCGGGTAGGTTGGGAACCCATGAAATCAAAATATTCTCCTCTATTAATTGCAATGCCATAAGGTGGAGAATGTGAGGCGATTGTTGCTTCGATAGATTTTGGGAAATAAAGAAGAGGAATTCAGAGGGGATTGGGGCACTGGCGCACGAGCTACCCGTCGTCTCGTTTGTTGGTTGCAATGGTGTGACAAGCGAAGAGCTCAAGCAAGGGCATCGACTACTTCTGCCGGGGGCTTGGGTTGGGCTATAATCTCTCTTTGTGTAGTTGCATTTAGGCCTATATATATACAAAGCTATGTACTGCATACATACCTGGGTCAGGGCCCCTAACTTTTGGGGGCCTGAGGTCGTCGCCTCTGCTGCCCTTGCCCAGGGCCGGCCCTGGTTTCATGGTAAAACTGTCATGTAGTTTATTTGTTATACTAAATGTGATGTTTGAGTTCCTTTCGAATGCATATCATGCAGCCATCATAGTTTAGGTTCGCCAAAAAAAAGTTTAAGTTTGCAACTTGCATCTTTAAAAATCTTAAAGTCTCAGTTGTTTTTCTCGTTCTATCTGTAGCCTTGGTTGTGCAAAACATGATTCTGAATACTTAATCCTTTTCTTTCACCATGTTGTCTGCATTGATTTTGATACCTTTAGGATAGTAAGAATATTGAAAGAAACATGCAGGAAGTAACCACAGTTCTGAACTACTCTCAATGGTTCTCGGAAGGTATGTTACTGAACTTTGTGATATGTAGGGTTGTGATGGTTCTATTCTTCTGAATGGCTCACCAGGATCACCATCTGAAAAGGAATAGAAATCTAACCTCAGCTTGCGAGGCTTTGGTACAATGATCTTCAAGGCAAAGCTGGAACAAGCCTGCCTTGGATTGCAGTCCAGTGCTGATTTCCAAGGTCTGATGCCGTTGTCCTGGTAAGAACTAGCAGTACTATCCATTAATCTCGGTTCATTCTTCAAGTAAGAGAAGTTAACATAGTTTGGGAAACCGGTAGGAATTGGCTTATTCAGGCTGACTGTGCTGGTAAAGGTGTAACAGTAATAGTACCCAGTTTGACCGTCTAAGTTTTAACCACCTTTTACATAACTAGTGGCCAGTACTGGATCTCGTGCTGCTTACAATAATTGGATTCCAACTATAGTTTAGCGAAGTTCTTTCTTTTCCTTACGCATCAGAGTGGAGGGCCTTATCAGGATATACTGGCCAGGCAGAGGGACAGGACAGGATGAGAATTGAGATCACCAATGGCAGAGCCTCTTAACAACCTTCTTCCACCTTTCTTTGACACCATTCAGATCTTGTGTCAGTTCGTCATCCCAAAGACCTTGCATGCAAAGGATCTGGTGGTTCTGCTTGATATACTATTTGCAGGAACTAAACTCGATTCATTATCTTTAGTAAACTATTTACTTAGGAATTATGCATAGGATCGGGTTGTTGATGAAAGAATTATGTAGTTGTGGCATGAAGTACTTCAAATTGCTAGTTTCATTCAGTATACTTCTCTAAATTGGGTTCTGAAAGCTTGTATGTGGTTTCAGTCTCTTTATGGGTTATTCCTAGATTTATTCCTGCTGTTTGGAATTTAACTATTCTTCTGCATGTAGCTGATTCGACTTGTTTCTTTTCACGTGAAAAGGATAGTGTGGTTCATCTTGCTTTTGAGTGTGTTGTGGCTCGAGCTTGCTATTTGACTGATATTGGTTTGGATTTTGAATCAGTTGCTAGGTGATGGGTGAACCAATGATAAGACTGGACCGTTGACTAACTGTTTATGTTTCCACCCTTTATAGCATAGCATTTCGAAAACATGTAACTTCACTGTGAACAGTGGAGTGCCCTGCAGGTGCTCTGGTGTCGGACAGCGCTGCATTTGAGAAGAATAGAATATGGCGACCTTTGTGCCAGGACTCCTTGAGGCCTCTCTGAAGATGGATCTCTGTATTTCTGCTTTGGAGAAGAAGATTTGGGAGGCTCCAGGACTGACCTGGAGGGCACGAGATCAACCTCAACCGTCTGAGCTTCATGCCGAAGAATGAATCTTTTGTAACAGGATAAAATTGTGGTTGAGTTAGCATTCATGTGTTAGACTGTTCGAGATGTGTTTGTTTACAGTTAAACATTGTTGGTGGTGGTAGTATCTCGGTGCATGTGGCTTTGGTAGTGCCATGTATGGAGCAAACAATGTGCTTCATTTTATATATATAAAAACTAATTACCTAGGTGATTGGCACTAAGAACAGGGACAAAAAATACGTCTCGCCGTTGCCGGGGATCGAACCCGGGTCACCCGCGTGACAGGCGGGAATACTCACCACTATACTACAACGACATGCTTATGGTTAGTGTCTATTATATTCCTAATAAAATAGTAGCCTGAGGACAACACGCACTGAATCAGATTCGTCAGTCCTAACTTATATTTAGTTCTGCTGGCCCTAAAAAAACGACAACCCATATTTACTTCTGCTAGAGTTGCATGAATTCTGACTCCCGCGTGCGCATTGTGCTGTGACCTTTCGGTGATCCTTCGTGCTTCCATGTCATCGGAACAGAAGATTCTTCTCTGCTTAGTCAAACACTGAAGGGATGGCAGATGCGTGCAAAAACGAGCAGCGTTATGGCTTGCATGATCACCACCATCCTCATCCCTCACCTCCAATTCACGACACGGCACTACACGTTCCTTCGATGAGCAATCCCACAAGCAACCTCGACGAGGATCAAAAAAATCAGGCGACCAGAAGAAGAATAGCAGGCGGCGCCGCAGAGTTCCGAGTTCTTCATGCAGGAACAGGGAAGCGGAGAAAGAAATTCGGTGCAAGGATAAATAACACTCGCGCACGCATGGGTCAGTCTCTGATGAAACTCCTGTTCGACAATTCCTGCCCGAAAGAAGTTAGGTAACAACAGTGACATGCCATTGCTCACATAGGCAGCGATGTGATTAAGCTCTCTTTATGGTTCTGAAGTAGTGAAGTGAATTATTTTTCAGCTGTTTTTTTGTCCCCTTTGTCCTGCCAATGTAGGTCGTGGTGCTTGGGCTGGACGCCGCCGGTAAAACAACGATCCTATACAGGCTGCACATCGGCGAAGTTCTGTCGTCGGTGCCGACATTCGGTAGATTTCTAGCTACATTGTGCACCAACCTAGCTAGAGATTGAGGCATTGCAAATTTTACGAATGTTACTTGTACAGGGTTCAACGTGGAGAAAGTTGAGTACAAGAACGTGGCCTTCACGGTCTGGGACGTCGGAGGGCAGGACAAGCTGCGGCCGCTCTGGAGGCAGTACTTGAGCAACTCGGATACTTTGGTATTTTCTTTTAGTTTTGCCTCTTCAGATCTCTCGGTGCTCTGCTTGTGAACTCTGAAGAAGAGTCGATGCGGCATGCTGAAATAATTACCGTTCTTTTTTTCCTTCAGATATACGTCGTTGATTCGATGGACAAGGATAGGATCGAGGGAGTTCTTCCAGGCCATCGTCAAGGACCCCCTCATGCTCAACAGCGTGATACTAGTACTCGCCAACAAGCAAGACCAGGTGACGAAACATCCGAGGCCCCGTTCGAAGCGCAGAAATCTTGGTGTAATTTCGCAGAGAACAGTTCAACTTCCACAAGAATGAGGAGGAAATCCAGCGTTCGAAACGGAGTATACCGTGTCCGTTTAAGAACTCGTGAGATCGTGTGTAAACAAACGGAACGGAAGCAATGCTCAGCTTGTGCTTAGTTTGCATTTTTTTAGACAATGGAAAATAGTTCCGTGTGATGCAAACAGTACATGATCTGATCTCTGCTTTGCTGTGCGCGCAGAAAGGGGCGATGAGCCCGTCCGAAGTGTGTACGAGCTCAAGAACAGGACGTCGCGCGTCGTGGGAGCGTGCGCGCTCACCGGCAAGGGCCTGCACGAGGTAATGGACTGGCTGGCGGCGACCCTGAAGGACGTGCACGCTTGGGGAAGCTCCGTCCGCTTCTAGCCCTAGTAGCCTACTACGTTAGCTGCAGCCTGCACCGTTTCGTTGCGTCAGTGCAGTGCAGTGTACAAAGGGTTGAGTAATGAGTGCTGATGCAAACCGAACTTGCACACGTGTGTAGTGTAACCAGAGAGTTTTCCGTTCTCTCTACGTGTATCTACTAGCTCTGCTTGCAAATATATGGATGTTCTTTTCTCTTCCTCATTCGTACGGCATCGAGCACGCAGGTTGGGGTTCTCGGACGAGGCCGTGGAGATTTCATTTGCCGTAGCGGACGAGTACCGTGGTCGACCAAGGGCGGCACTGTGACAGCGACGCACCGGCGCTTCGGGCGGATGGCCATCAATAAGAAGGTAGCACCTCTTGCAACGAACTCGCCAAGTCGCTGGCTTAGTTCCGGGAGATGCAGCACGTGGGACGCCCCCCGACAACTTCATGGGCACCGCGCGCTTCACACCGACAAGCACAAGCTACGAAGCCCAAGGGTAAACCCAACATCTCAGGGAGCACGGCCACAAGTTTTCTATACTGAGCCACACTCGACTTAAGGACAAACAATCCACTTCCAGACTAAAACATTCAAGCAAACACCCAAGACAGGCCAATAGGGGCTCTATTGCCTCACCCTAACTGAATAGAAGAGCAATGCAGCCCATTAGTACGTCAAACCAATCGTAACTGTTCTGCATAACTGTCACTGAAAGTCAATAGTACCACAATGTGCTGCTTGTAGAGGCTTAAACATGGTCAATACGGAAACAACGCGGTTGACAACATAAACCCAGAAGAGTGTTTCCTCTGGAATCTTGACTGACTATAGTCGAAGAATAGAGTCGTGTTATGACAACTCTCCAGACCTGAGCTTCAAAAGTAAGGTCTTCGCGGCCGGCGGAATCTGGGAAATCGCCTGCATGAAGAAAAACAAACAGGGCATTAGAAAAGGGAGTGATCGAAATTAGGGTCTTCTTGTTTCTGGGAGTCAAGATGCGGGGTAATTAAGTAAACAAGTATCCACTCACCCATAGCCACCGTAAGGACTATAAAACGGCCCTCCATATGGCCTCATGTAGGGGTGACCATGGTATGGATTGAATCCCCGACCCCGGGGTTGCTTCATGCCCGGAACATTAGTCCTCTTCGGTGACACCTGATGAGAAAAAAAGGTAGGGATGTCAATACGCCATGTATGTTCTTAGTGAAAGCAATAAAGCCAAGATTCACACCTTGATTTGGCGACCATGCAACTCTGTCTCGTTCAACTTAACAGCTTCCTGAACAGCCTCAACTTCAACAAATTCCACATAAGCAAAACCTTTTGGTTGCCCAAACTTGTCAGTCAGGATTGTCACCCTGTTGACAGTTCCACAAGAATTAAAATGCTGCTGCACTTCTTCTGGAGTGCACGCATAGTCAACCTGCAGTTGTGATCACAAAGAAAGTGAGTGGGTTTATAATGTCAGGTATTTCGATAACCAATCAGCTGGAGAAGACACACATGCAACAAGCAAAACCAACCAACTTTGCATCTCACTATTTGCAGACAACAATGTGGAATACTTCGTTTGAATCATCTACAATAGTCAGCACGATAAAAAGCTGTATCTGTTCACATAGATAGAAGAAAATAGCAGAAGCCTGCTGCTTCAACTATCATATGAGAACTTAAATTGGTCACGCTGCATCGCCTTGATTCTTAAACACAGCTTTTAACTTCTTACGTCCCTAGATCTGCTCATGTTCTAAACTATATGTCCACCTGTAGTTTGGTGAAAAATGTGATGTTCATAGACTAGTTTAATTCTCCCTGCTAAGTTCTTAAAATTGCTTAAATGATGCTCTAAGGTCCATTACTTGCACTACACTGGTAGATAATAAAGAATATAAAGAAAACAGTCAATTACCAGCACTATTCTGTAGTAGATACAACAGCAACCTGCAAAAATGTTTACCGATACAGATGTTTATCTCCTCTAGCACATAACATTTTTTATAATAAAAAAAAGGTGTCAACAGAAGTTAATGGATCCAATTGGTAAAATTATGAAATCTTCAACCATAAATCAAGTAAAGTTTTTGCCATGGCTGGATGATATACATCCATCCTATCATGAAACACTATGGCTCAAAGGATATTGATAATGTTTGATGTAACATTGCGTTCCACTAAGTTAATAAGTTTACCATCTATAATATGCCATATAGTCATATAGATGTCAAGAAACACAACGCTAACTAATGGATAGCCATTAGACTTTTTTATCAACAAAATGGAAGGGGAGGCACAAAAAAAATTGCTTCAATAGGGTAGAGGAAAAAATACAGATATTAAATTGGAAAACAAATGTGAAGTGTAGGATCCCCCAACAGGTGAAACATCAACAGAAGCATAGAATTTTTTCAATACACTCAACATAAATGTGAGGTCACACTTACATGTCGTGCCTATGAACCCTGCCAGTAAATGGCTAATGATATCATGCCACGTCAGTCCCAGATATGTGCCTGATGCATTCTCTGTTGGCTACTTGGGGGATAATTGATAGCCTATAATATCTTTTTTCTCTCTTTTTTTTCTATTTTTTCTATACTCTTTTTTAACCCTTTCCAAAGGATTTTTCTATTCTCAATTTTTTTTCTTTTTTTTTGATAACTTTTTCTGGGATTTTTTTCCTTCCCCCATTAGCTAACACTAGGATTTGCGCCGAGATTCAACCAGATTCCAAAACTTTGATTCAAAGGCTTGATGACAGCAGACTACCCTGCGACCATTGCCATTGCTCAATCAATGCAACGGAAAGTGAAATAAGAAAAATAGGTAAAGACAGAAAAGACAACTTGTGTTTTCTCTCAGCAATTAAAAATTAAAGAATATATGTCCTGTTGTCCAATAAAATAATACAATTACCATGTTTAAATAGGATCCTTAATGAAGCCCACCCAAAGATATGGCATAGTTTAATCAATTGTAGGATCTGTGACATAATATCTAGTGAAAATGAAAAACAGTTCTTATAATTTAAGTACGCCTTCAAACATTTTGTGCTTGTCAATTAACTAACATGAATGCCGCTTTTTATTTTAGTTCAAAAAGGATAAATATATTATAAGTTAACAAGGACCACAATATGAATCATCAGAGATATACATAGCCTTAGGTAGTACCATATGAAATATTGAACTGTCAGTCTTAATTTATATAAAGAGAAGAGATAAAACTTACATTTCCAACAAACACTGACCGAGCATCCATCTCCTCTTTGTTTTCAGATGTGGTTGCATTAGGATCTACACCTACAGAAAAGAAAAAAGATTGGATGTGTTAGATTAAAGCAATGATTATATGGTAATCACAACATAGAATCTAACAGAGCCTAAGGGCCTGATCAGATAGGCGGTATTGGGATCCAAATCCATAGGATTTAACTAAGTACTAAAAAATCATATAGACCAATCTCCCTCTTCTAAATGGGTTCTAAATGTATCGACTATGGACGAACTCCAAGGTTTAGATAAAACAAAACATTGAAGTTGCTGCATCTGAAATAGTCTCACTAAGCAAAGAGGGGATACCAAACACAAGTTCATCTTAAAGTTTCGTTATACTTAACGGCTTTCCCGCCCCAAGGAGATAGGGAGACAAAGATCATAGAGTGGGTTTTGCCTTAACTGGGACTCAACTCTAGTTCACAACCAGCCATCCCATACCAGGCCTAGTAAAAACAAAACTACCCCAACCTATAACATTACTAGGACAATTGTGAAGCAGCATCATGTGCCACACACTTACATCCGCAGCGACGAAAACATTCAATCTAAGCAACAACCATACCACATCACATCGCTTCTGACACGCAATTAACTAATTCGAACTACTGATAAGCAGGTGCAATCAATACAAAGCGGATCTTATCACTTCTACGAAGAAGCAGCGCACGGGGAGGGCTCCCAACCTTGCATCTCCTTGGCGACCTTGGCCTGCATCTCGCGGAGGGCGGCGGCCTCCTCCTCCATCTCCTTGAGCCGGCGCTTCATCTCGTCGAGCTCCTGCAGCTGCGCGCGTGAGCACAGGTCAGTACCGCCGCTAGGGTTTGGGCGACGAGGAGGCGGCGGGGCTGAAGGCGTGCGGAGCGGGACCTTGGCGGCGTCGTCGCCTGCGGCGGCCATGTCGACGTCCTCGCCGTCGACGGGGATCTCCTGGCCGTACACCTCGTGCTCCTCGTCCTCCATGGCCGCGCCGCGTGCGATCGGAACCTCGCTTCGAGGGCGGATTCGACCTAGCGCGGTCGGCGAATCCGGTTTGGGTATCAGCCGGGTAGGGAAGGGGCACCGGGCGTTAAATACGCCGAGGGGAAGGGTCGGAGCAGGATGGGCTGGATGCCTGGGTGTGGTTGGGCGGACCCGGCCTGTCAGGTTCGTCCGGCTTTTGGAGTTTTGGATCGGTCTGTTAGGACTTAGTTGGAGGCCGGCCCACAACGCGGAAGAATTCTCCAGGACATTTTCTCTTTACTGTTCGTGGAGCTTGACTTCTGGAGTTGATCACGAGATTCCTAAACAAAGAGTTAATCACAAGAACAACAACACAGAGGCTAAAAAAAAGATCAACATATTAGTGGAGACCGGCGTGCTCTCGCGCGTCGCTAGTAGAGAATGGTGCTGGTAAGAAGCGGGGTTTAGAATGGTATAAGGATGGCAATTTTTTCTGTCGGGTTAGGTTCTTGTGGGTTTCAGACTTAATGTCGGTGGGTTCGGTGGAAAAATAGTCCCGCGAAGCTATCGGATCAGGTCGGGTCGGGGCATCGGGTTGGGTTCGGGTTCAGGTTCATGTCTATTTTTTGCACCCGCGGGTGTCACCGAAACCCTGCCCACCCAGCGCCTGCGCCCGCCTTGCCCTGATCGTCTGTCGTGCCACATTCGCCCGCTCGCCCGCCACGCCCCGCCCACCCCGTTCACCCATGCTGCTCTCCCACTGTCGGGTTTCGAGTCCCTGTCAGGGCGGTGAGGGTGGTTTTACGCCTGATATTGATTTCGGGTCTAGATTGGATTTGGCAAATCAGGTTTCAAGTTGTTCTAGCAAAACCCGGTGGGAGCATACCTGTTGCCATCTCTAGGATGGTAGTATGTTAGGTAGTATTATACTACATAAGTTCTGATTTGAGCTGGCTGTAGTGTGGATTATAAAATATAGGATAAATATGGGCGTGTTTCTTTTTGTTTCACTTTTGTAGATCGATAGACGATAGGTTTACCCTGGTACTGATTCATATGGTACCATGGTCGCGTCTTGGATCAGATGGTAAGAGTATACATTTTAGGAGTGATTTAAAAGAGTAGAGTACACAAATTCACTGTTTACCGATGCTATTCACAGGCATAATGGTCTTCAATTTGTCAAAAGATCACGGGTCTTCAGTTTCTCAAAAATCCTTGAACTTTTTTATGTGTTCCATAATCCATGTGTAACCTATTTTAGTTCAATTCACTCAAAAAGTATGTGTAGAATTTAAACTAAAAATCTCAAAAAAAAATGATGTTTTATAACTTCTAACAATTATTAGGACCTCAAATAAAATACCAAAAATAGGAAAAATTCACTAAAATTCTTCTTATGTGATTTCTAAAATTATTTCCAGACCTAGGTTATATAGTAAAAAAGTGAACTCCTTTATAATGATATATTTATATGCAATGATAAAAATGTATGATCATGTGCATGATTAGCATGTGTGAGTAATGAACAATTGGCTAGATGTTGATATGAACAATGATATGTGATATAGTGTTTGTGGGCGAAGTATCAGAGTAGTCTGGGAGCTACTCAGAAAGCTAGTGAACTGATCTTGAAACAGATTTTGGCTGGTTGGAACTGGTGTAGAAACTAGTCAAAATTAGTCGGAACTGGTCTAGAAACTAGTCTAACTAGTCTAGACACTGGTCTAATTGATTTAGGTTTAGTATGTTATGAGTGATGATTTATGATATAGTATTTATGGGCAAAGTGTTATGGTAGTTTGGGAGTTACTTAGGAAGGTAGTGAACTAGTTTTGGAACAGGTCTTAGCTGATAAAAATGGTCTATAAACTGATTTAATTTATCTAGTAACTGATCTAACTGGCTCAAGACTTGATCTAAACTGATCTAGACTGGTCTAAGTACCTGATCTACGCTCTGCTTCCAGACCAATTAGACCAATTACAACAGTGCATAATAAGGAAGTAGAACCTATTGCAACAAATGCAATGAGCGTCAAAACAGAGAGACAAGCAATTGAGCAAGAGGAACAGGAAAATGTTTTTTAACATTCAAAGGGCACATGCAATAATTACATTTCCTGATGAAAGTACCTTCGATGGGCAAAACTTAGAGGCATATACACTGGGACACATACATATATACACGTGCATGTATAGCGCTACTAAAATAAAAGGCGAGTAGAGACGCTCCACCACAACCAACTGGTTGCTCGACACAGACAAAATAAGACTACGAAAATTCCAAAAGGTTTCTAGTGTCCTATAGATTGTAAAGATAGGAGAATTTGATCATATGTACGAGCAAAACATGCTCCTATTTTCTGGCTTGTGTTCTCAGCTGGTACTATTCCAATGTAATTGAGACCAGTAAATTCTTTTGTGCCAGCTGATGAATGGCATGTTAAATATCAGACAGATTAGCACATTTAGAAGCACAAATATGCGAAATGTGAGCAAGCAAGTCATGGTGGAGAACATCAACAAGATCTGCAGACATCTGCAACGCGAGATCTTTTCCGCTAGTAAATTTTGCCAAAAGCAGTTACGCACAAGCTCTTTCTTGGTCTTGTGATTTATGTCATCGATTATCATGAGACTAGAGTCTATCAAATATGATAAAGCAGTGTCTCAAGCATTCTTGACAACTTTGTCATAAGCGATGCTAGCAGATATTGGTGTCCCAAAAAAGCACAGTCAAGGATCCTATTATTGGACTGTTGAGCGTAATACATAGAACAAACATGAGTGCGTTTTTTTTCTGGACTTGTGGGTTTAGGCTGTTAGCAACGTGTTTGACAGTATGGTTGTTTATTGTCTGAGATATTTGGTGGTTTTGATGGATTGAGCAGGTAGTAAATAAGGACAGTATATTTTAAGATAATATAAAATAGTAGGGCATACGATATTGATGATAGACAGAACAGAGTCATTACAACCAAACCATACAATACGATAGTTATTTACAACAACAAGGTATTATATAGCCATGGATGGAGTACTATGGCATTATAAAGTTGCGGATATTATAAAGTCTAGGGCATGAAGTAGCTGACAAACTTAGAGTAGCACGATATAACGATAGGTACGTTTTGATTTCACATAGAGTTAAAAGCAGCTGGAGTGCCGCAGGGTTGGTGCACCGATGGATTCATGGTTCGCCAGATGCATCAAGTGGAAGCACGCCATGTTACTGGAACACTAGTTGTTGATTCTTTCAGCGTGTTGGAAATTTGCTTGATAATGGGTTCTAGGTTTTTGATGATGCGTAGGATATCTGTCTTGGTTGTGATTTTCACAATTGCAAAAGACCTCACAGGAAATGCATGCGTCGTGGTATGCTCTCGCATGCTCATTGATGGCGCTGTTCCAACTCTTACTGATCCTTTTGATGGCTTCGGCCTATTTCTTTGTCCTCTTTAGCAGGTCCCTGTTTTCGTCGAGTAGTAGGAGAATTTGATCATACATACAAGCGAAACATGGTCCTATTTTCTGACTTGTACGTATTCTTAGCTGGTACTAGTCCAATGTAATTGAGACCAGGAAATTCTTTTGTGCTAGCTGATGAATCAAGCAGGTTCAATATCAGACAGAGATTAGCACATGCATAAGCACAAATATGCGAAATATGAGCAAGCAATTCATGGTGGAGAACATCATCAAGATCTAAGACTCTGCAACACCGAGATCTTTTCCGCTAGTAAATTTTGCCAAAAGCAGTTACACGCAAGCTCTTTCTTGGTCTTGTGATTTATGTCATCGATTATCATGATACCATAGTCTATCAAATATAAAGCGGTGTCTCAAGCATTATTGATAACTTTATCATAAGTGATGCTGGCAAAGATTGGTGTCGGAAAAAAGCACCATCAAGGATCCTGTTATTGGATGTAACACCCTAAATTTTTAATTTTTATAATAGTTTAAAATTTTGCTAGAATTAAATAGGAGTTGTAATTTTTGTTCAAATAGAAAGAAGTTAATTTCTAAATTTAAGTTGCCATAGGTTATATTCGTATTTGATGCATTCATGCTGTAGTAGTTGCAATAGGTTTTTATGAGTGAAAAATGTTTGCAAAAGTTCGCTAGAAGGTGTCATTTAAAGGCGCTTTGCGAAAACGGTTTAAAAGTTAAAATGAAAAGTTTTTTCTTTTTCCCTAAACCTTTCCGGGCCATAACCCTTCTCAACTCGGCCCAAGACCTATCTCTCTCTCTCTCTCTTCTTTTTTTCCCTTTCCGGGCCGCCTTCCACCTCCCTCTTCCACTTGGGCTTGGCTCGACTCGGCCCCTCCCTCGTGCCTCCTCCCTCTCCCACGCATTGGGCCAAGCCGCCCGGCCGAGCCGACTTGCCCCGCGCCCGAGCCGCCTCCCTCCTGCCTCTCTCTCTGCCACATGGGACCGCATTGAGCCACCAGTCGTCCCGCCCGAGTTGGCTCCCTTCATTTTACCTTTTGCCGGGTCGATCCCCTTCATTGCTGCCGCCGTGATTGCTACGTCTCCCCACGCCCTCTCCTCTCCCCAAAATGGTCAGAATTAGTGCCTTAACTCTCAATCAAGTGTCCCCGGCCGTTTCCCCTTTCTTTACCCCTCTCTATTGCTCAATCAAAGCGGAAACCGCCGCCATTATGGCCATTGGAGCCACCAGCCGTTTCTCCGAGCCCAGGCTGATCTGCTCTCCCTCTCGCATATATAAGCCACTCTTCACCTTCTTAGCGCGTTTCCACACACTTTTCACCCACTCACACTCATGTTCTCGCTTGGTTTTGCCGTCCGCGCTGTTTTCTTCCCCATCACTGGTGAGGGGCTCCGCCACATCCATTCTCCGCCTTCGGGCTCTCATTGACCAAGACGATCCCCTCACCATGTGCACATGTTCTCGTGGATTCCTTTGCACTGGTCATCAACCTTTCTCTACCGCCGGAGGTAGCAGCACCATGCACAAGCTCTGTCGGTCGCCTCTCGTTGTCGCTGGCCATCCACCGCCTCTCTCCGCCTTCGAGGACCCCTCGGTGAGAATCCTCGCACGCTCCTCTCCGTTTTCCACCACTCACTGGTGACGCCCAGCCATTGGAGCACCATTTTGTCCGCTCTCCGACTGCCCTGCTGCCGTGCTCAAGCCCGCCGGTGCCCACGATCCACGGTGGACCGGTGAACCGAGACCCCCCCTTCGGTTCACAACTGTGAACTTGATTCATTACTCTTTTTTCTCTTTTTCAATACAAAAGTAATTATTTTCTCACCTTTTGTCATTAGCATGCACAATAATCAAGATTTTCAATACAAAAATTAATTGATTTATTCTTTGAAATTAAGTAAAATTTGTTGAAAAGCCCTTGGAACTTCAAATGCTTATAACGTTTTGCTCATAGCTCCAATGGTTGATTTTCACGCTCAAACTCTAGTAGCAACATGTAGAATCTTTTTATAGGGGTTTTTTTTAACCTAGATTTAGTACTGTTTAATTTACTATTCTAGAAGTTTTTTCTTGTATGATTTTTTGGTGTGTCAATTAGGAGGTAAGCAGTTTGTGAACCTGCAAGATCAAGCTTTTGAAGTCTTTGAGTAATCCTCAGCTGAAGGCAAGTGTCCTTAAACATCTTGCTCCTATTTTGAGGGTTTATATGTTAGTAGTTTATTCTTCATTGCATGCTTATCTAAATTGGAATCCCATGTTAGGATTTACTAGATTATGTGCGATTTTCCTTGTCGTCGTTGATGAGTCATGGTAAATGAAGGATGGATATGCTAGTTGTTGTCATAATAGGGTAAAATATTAAACTTGTTATGAAATAAGAACTGGGAATGGTAATTTTTGTAGCAACATGGTATAGGGATCCAAACAGGATGGTTGTGTGATGATGGTGTGGGAATGCACGTGTGCAGGAAATACACAATTGGTTTGTGATTGTTCCTGTGTTGGATCCTAAGTACCGGTTCTTGAAGCATGTAACCAAGTTAAACCGCATAACCACATGGCTTATATGGGTATGGTCTGGCCAACTAATTAGCCACCCCTCTGAGTTTGTGGGCACCAGTGGACGACTGAGTGGCACAAGAGGGGGCTTCTGCAGTGATGAAATCACTGTTAGCGGTGAAACCTTAGTGGGTGCCTACAAGTCGGCGGAAGCTTTGTAAAGGCCTTGTAGTGAGACCCTGACTCCGCCCCGGAAGTGTGAAGTAACACAGGAATCATGACTTATGGAGAAAGTTGTGCAAACTCTGTAGGGTATCAAACTGATCGATCAACTGTGCTCATGGTTAAGAGCGGACTTAGAATTCTTCTTGATTAGTTGAGATCAGAGTTTTGGTATGGTTGGTCGGGTAGCTGGGTAATGGAATTACCTGGTGAGTCTTGATAGTCGGATGTAATCTGATGAGTTGTCCTTCTTATAGTTGTGTCCTCACTTAGTAAATAGGATACCTGTTTTAGAAGTTATAAGTCATAGTTGCTTAGTGAAGTTAACTAGTGTCTAACCATTTCTTGACTTAAACCCCATATCATACTTTCCTATACTTTCGGAGTACATTATGTACTCAGACCCGTTGCTCCCCTTGCTTGCATCCTTCTGCTGTTCAGAAGCCATCAATGAAGCTTCATCCTTTGATGGAGATGACTTTGACACGGAGCTCCTTTTCTAGGCTAGTGTGCCCCCGGTTGATGTCTGTGGAAGATGGAAGACCCTCTGGTGCTAGAGTTTTCTTTTCTGTTGTGTTTTTCTTCTAGACCCTTGGGTCCTTTTATAATAAGTTATAATGTTATTGTAATAATTGCACTATGATGATACATTGATGATGTAACGTGTGTATGGAACTTAATCCTGACATACATGTGTTGTACCTAGTTTTGTTCCTTTAAAACCAGGTGTTACATTGGACTGTTGAGCGTAATACATAGAACAAACATGAGTGCATCTTCTTTTCGTGGACTTGTGGGTTTAGGCTATTAGAAACTTGTTTGATAGTATGGTTGTTTATTGTCTGAGATATTTGGTGGTTTAGATGGATCGAGCAGGTAGTAAATACGAATTGTATATTTTAAGATAATATAAAATAGTAGGGCACACAATATTGATGATAGACAGAACAGAGTTATTATGATCAAACCATAGAATATGATAGTTATTTACAACATCATGATATTATATAGCCATGGATGGAGTACTATGGCATTATAAAGCTACCGATATTATAAAGTCTAGGGCATGAAGTAGATATAATAGAGTAGCTGGCAAACTTAGAGTCCGCAAAATTCTTTATATAGTCTGTAGTTTTGAAGTGAACTGGGATGTGCAGAAAGTCCGCACATTTTCTCAGAGGGCCTGTATTTTTACGGAGTGCCTACTCTTTTCTTCGGAGAGTCCACAGTTGAGCTGAATTTGAATTTTGATTGGAATGTGCTCTAAGTAGATTTGAGTTTTTAATTGAGCATTTTGATTATGGAGTAACTGCAGATGGAGTTGGAGACATGTGTTTGCTCGTCTCATGGTGTGCAGGTGATAGATGCAACTTGGCAGTTGGCAGTGGGTGATCGGGGCCAAGTGAGGTGCTTGGTGTCGGACGATCAAGGAAGCTAGGTGGAGTCAAGGGTGATCCTAACAGTACACATGGAGGACAAGTGAAGCTTCAAAGATGGATGAAGACAGCATGTTGACTAAGTCAAGCGAAGGGTATGCCAGTGCAAGTGACAAGATGGCCTGAGGGATCAAGAGCGAGAGAGACTTGCCAGTGGTCAAGATCGCAAGATGGAGTACACGCGTCGACATCGGTAAGCTTGCTTAATGTGTAAGCAAGTGGCATTAAGTCACGCTTTAAGAAGCGTGCAAGACGGTTTCACGGTTTGGCCTCAAACCCGTGGAAGGATGGAGTGCACGTGGCGTCATCGCAATTCTTGCATCGAGGAGAAGCTAAGTCATGAAGAGGTCACGGCTATTCGATGGACGGAGCCAAAATTGAGCCAAAATGCCCAGGTGGTAGTTATGAGGCCATTGAAAAAGAGTGGTATTTTGGGAACAAAGAAATTTAAGGGCTAAGTTACCTCTCTAGGTCTATAAATAGAAGGGTAGGACTGTAAGTGAGAGTTGAGCCAGCAATTTGAGTTTGTATGCTAGGGTTTTAGATGAAAGGAAAGATGGTGAGAGCTTTTGTGAGTGAAATTACTTTGTAATCTACCGAAAAGAGGGCTGACCATTGCAAGAAATGAAGTGTATTTTTCCTCCGACGCTTATGTTTATCTCCTTGCTTCCTTCTATTGGCTCTCTTGATTTATTACGAGTTTTTCCTTTTGGGGTTGTGATTTTCATTTTGGTTGATGAACTGAGATTTTTCCCACCCTGGGAAGTTGCTCCTCTTGTTGCTAGAGGCATAAAATTCGTATACAAATATATACAAGTGGATCTTGAATTTTCTTGCCTCTTGATCATTAACTTGGAGAACTTCTTCTTTCGGTGATTCTTTCTTTTGGAGCAAAGTGTTATTCATTCAAGTTACAATCTTTTTATGGCTATGACCCGTGGAATGAGTTTCAATGGAACCTAGTATTCATCTACATCCAAGAGAGCCAAGCTTTCTTTGAGAATGTTTTGTTGCATCATGTCTTTCTAAAGTTTTTGCTTCCACTCTTGGTTTTGAGGTGTGTTGGGTGACAAAATAGGAGAAGGCCATCAAAAAAATTTGTAAGGCACCTGTTCACACCCTCTAGTCGTTGTTCTCGATCCTACAATTGGTATCAGAGCCAGTTTGATCACTTTTGACCTTAACCAGTTTTGTGATACATAGACGATAATAGAGAGACATGGAAAGATTTTGCTCTTTGAAGGTCGTGACTTTTCTTATTGGAAATGCGCATGGAGGCTTATCTTCTAAGCCAAGAAAGTTTAATATGGGAGGTTGTTGACTTCAACTATGAGACACGTGCTGCTCGTACTTCTCAGGTCCAAATTGAACAGTGTGAGGCCAACAACAAGGCTAGAAATATATTATTTACAAGCCTGGGTCGTAATGAGATTGATAGAGTCCAGCACTTCCATGCCACTCGTGAGATTTGATCCACTCTTAGTGTCTTTCATGAGGGCACTAACCAAATCAAGGCTTAGCGCCAAAGCACATATAACCAAGAATATCATATGTTCGTGCAAGGCCCCAAAGAATCTTTGGATGCCATGTTTTCTCGATTTAATAGGATTGTTAGCAATCTCAGATCAACTTGAGTTTTGCCTTACTGTGACCATAAGAGGGCGATTAAGCTTCTCTATGCTCTTGATCGTAGCATATGAAAAGTGAAGATCTTAAACATTAATGGGTCATCCAGTTATGACACATTGACTTGTGATGAACTCTTCAGCAAGCTCAAATTCACCAAGATAGCCAAGACGGCTAAAATAGGCCTAGGAAACCCTTGTCTTAGAAAATGGTGTTGGTTTCAGGACCTAGTGGTGGTAGTCAGACTGGAGCTGGATTGTCTTGTGCTAACCCTTCGCCTGGTGGATTTACTTTGTCTTCTTTGATTTCTATCACAAAGGAGTAAGTGGACAAACTTGAGGATCAGAACTTGGCCTTGATCGTGAAAAAGTTCACCTGCTTCTACAATAACTGTCGAGACCAGAGGAGAGGTGAGTCTCGTGCTTGTTATGAGTGCGGAGACACCACTCACTTCAAGATGGACAGCCCCAAACTCAAGAAGAGGGAAGACTGCAACCACGACCCACAAGAAGAACAAGAAGCACTTTTTCAAGAACCATGACAAGATGGCCAAGAATGCGATCAAAGCGGTATCTCAAGCTTTTGTGGCGACGCTCAGCGACGTCGGCACCTCCTCAAGTGAGGAGGAAAGCTTGGAGGAGAAGGAGTTTCCCATGAATAATAAGGACTTTACTAGCCTTTGCTTCATGGCGGATGACAACGATAGCGACTCCGAGCTTGATCCTTCTGAGGTATCACCTTCCTACGACCATCTTTTTGTCCAAGTCGATACCTTGAATGATGTGCTTGTTTACCAGGATAGATTGCTCAAGAGAATGGTTCGTGAAGTAAATGAACTCAAGTCTAGGATAGAATGTTCATCTTCTGAGCTTGAGTTGCTTAAGTCTAGGGCTAGGGATGAGAAATGTAATAGTTGCCTTGTGGTCATGAGTGAGCATGCCGAACTTCAAACTTTGCATGCTCAAGTTGCTAGTCAGCTTGAGACTACTAATAAGAAACTCCTTGAGGAGGAGTCTAGACCTACTCTCTTAGGTGCTTGTAAGAATTATCATTTGTTCTCAAAGGATGTTGATGTGAAAGTCAAGCGCATAAAGGAGTTAGAGTCTAGATTGGAGAGTGCTGAGTCTTCAAAGGATATGCAGCCAAACTATTCCACCTACATCGTTCTTAAGGACAAGCTCAGCTGGGTTAGAGGGCAAGTGGAAAAGCTCATGGCCGATATTGAGTATCTCCTTTCTCTTGTGGAGAAATGCTAAGGAGGCAAGGGCAAGATGAACTTGATTTTGGCTAAGACCAAAATGTGCACGAATAAGGCGGGTTTAGCTTTGGGCTTAGGTTTTGAGAGGGTGACTTACAAGGGAGATGGTAAGATTGTTTTCACCTTACCTACTACCCTTCAGGCCGAAAAATCTAAAATCAATATCCCACCACAACCCACAAAGAAGAAATTGACCCCACAATTAACAAAGAAGAAACTAACACCACAACTTAAGAGAGCTCCATAGCCAAAGATGAAAGTCCTTGTGAGAGAGCCTAGAGTGATCGATAGTCCAGCTTTTGAGAGACACTATCATTGTACCTACTGCCAGAGAAAGGGTCACCTAGTTGGGTTTTACTTTCACCGTAGGAGGGATGAGCGGTGTGAGTGGGAGTGTAGTACTCGGGACATGTACCTCCCTCTTTTGATGTACATGAGACTTTTTTCGCACTCTTACACATGAGTCTCGAGCACTCCTTAGTTTTCTCCTAGAGGTGGTGCCCAGTGTGGATATTATCATGATTCATATGGTTTTGGTTCACGTGTAAGAAACTTTAATTTGTAGCGCTTTGGCAGACCATGTTTTCCCTATCATGACACTCGCCCTCCTGCACTAGTATTGATTTGCATGCACCTGCTTTTACTACTTCAGAGTGAATGACTCAATACTGGATTCTCAAAAGGTTTTGGTCTAACCCAAGTACTAAGTCATCTACCTATTATTCTTCTCATATGTAGGTGGCAAGAAGAGATCTGGAGAATAAGTGGCTCATCGACTCCAGTTGTTCACGCCATATGACTGGATATGCATCATAATTCTTCAACTTCACCATGACGAAGCAACACAAGTACATCACATTCGGAGATAATAAAAAAAGGTAGAGTGAAGACCAAGAGTGAGTGAGAGTTTCACTCTCAAGGATGTGGCTTTGATGGAGCATCTAGGATACAATTTGCTTTCAGTATCTCAGTTGCTGGATGAGGACTTAGAAGTGTGCTTCAAGCATGATACTTCCCGAGCTCTTGATTCCTCAGGTGCTAATTTCCCTATTTCTCGAGTAGGGAGAGTCTTTGAAGCTAATTTTTCTGAGTCTATTGGTCTTCTCTATGCTTGATTGCTCAACGATCTTCTGATATTTGGATGTGGCATAGAAGACTAGAGCAAATGAGTTTGACTTCCTCACTCGTTTGAGTACCCTAGGGTTGATTCGAGGATTGCCCAAGCTCAAGTTTAGGAAGAACCTTGTTTGCGCTCCTTGTCAGTATAGCAAGATGGTTGTTGTCTCTCACCCACCAGTTAATCGAGTGATGACTAAACGATCGGGAGAACTTCTCTATAAGAATATTGTTGTTCCTTCCCATGTTCCTTCGACGGGTGGGAAGTGGTATATACTTATCATTGTTAATGACTTTTCTCTGTACTCTTGGGTGTTCTTTCTTGTGAGCAAGGATGAAGTGTTCTCACATTTTCGGAGCTTAGCTTTGAGATTGTTCAAGAAACTCCCTGGTGCATTGAAAGTAATTCATAGTGATAATGACATCGAGTTCAAGAACTATCTCTTAGAGGTTTTATTTATGTCTTGAACATGGTATTGAGTATCATTTTTCTGCCCCACGTGTTCCTCAGCAGAATGGTGTGATTGAAAGGAAGGATCGCACTTTGGTTGAGATGGCTAGGACGATGCTCGATGAGCATGGGACTATTAGAAAGTTTTGGGCAGAGGCTATTAGCACAGCTTGCTATATCTCTAATTGGATTTTCTTGCGCTCGATTTTGAATGTGACTTCTTATGAGTTGTGCTTTGGGAGGAAAATGAAAGTTTCTCATTTGAGAGTTTTCGGATGTCGTTGCTTTATCCTAAAGCATGTTAATCTTGAAAAGTTCGTGTCACGTTCTTTTGATGGGATTTTCTTGGCGTATTCTCTTTATGGTCATTCTTACAGGATCCTTAATCAACACTACACCATCATAGAATCTTGTGATGTCACCTTTGATGCCCTTGTGCTAGTCTCATTCTTGAGTGCACAGGTAATCAAGAGATGAGGGAAAGAATCTTTGTAGATGGTGACCTTTCAGCTCTCATTGATGATGAGAATGATCTACTACTTCTTGCCATCACATTTGCTTCTGAGCTAGCTCCTGCTTCTTCTATACCGACATAGGGTCCTGTAGCCTCTACTTCCACTTCAGTTGCTTTCGAGCATGCACCAGCTACATTTGAAGGGGAGGTAGTCTCACAACGTGAGGCACGTCAACACATTCAGCGGATTCATTCCCCTTAACAGATGATAGGCGACCTTGGTGAGATGGTAACAAGTTCCAAATCTGCTCATTATGCTCATTTTACTGATTCTGTATTCGTTACTTCTTTTGAGCCCCATAATATTGAACACGCTCTTTCTGATTCAAATTGGGTCAATACCATGCATAAAGAACTAAAAAAGTTTTAGAGAAATCAAGTTTGGGTCCTTGTAGAGACACCCCAAATGTTCACACCATAGGCAACAAATGGGTTTTCAAAAGGAAATAGGAGAGGACGGGTCTGTAGTGAGAAACAAGGCTAGACTTATAGCTTAAGGTTTCACTCATATAGAGGGGATATAATTTGGAGAGACCTTTGTACCGGTAGCTAGACTAGAAGTCATCAAGATCCTCCTTGCATTTTTGGTATCTCAAGATTTGAAGTTATTCCAAATGGATGTCAAAAGTACATTCCTAAACGGATTCATAGAGGAAGATGTCTATATCAAGCAACTCCCCAGCTTTGAGCAGCTCAAATGCCCACATACAAGCTTTAGAAAGCTTCGTATAGGCTTAAGCAGGCGTCTAGGGCTTGGTATGGTAGGCTTAAGTCCTTCTTGTTAGAGTATGGGTATGAGATGGGGTTGGTTGATAAAACTTTATTCAACTTTAAGCATAGCAATGATTTCCTACTTGATGATATTTTTTTATGGCTCTTCTCATGCTTTTGTGACCAAGTTTGCAGAAACTATGAGCAGGAAATGTGATATGTCTATGATGGGCAAGCTCAACTTCTTACTTAGGTTTCAAATCAAGCAATACAAGAAATGTACATTAGTCCACCAGTTGAAGTACATCAAGGATTTGTTGAAAAAGTTCAACATGAGCAATGTGAAGCCCTTGGTAACATCGATGGCTACCTCGACCGTACTTGATCCAGATAAAGATGGTGAGGAGGTAGATCAGCGGGAATACAGGAACATGAGTGGCTCCCTCCTGTACCTAATGGAGACAGGACCCAACATCCACTTTGCCGTATGCTTGTGTGTCCGCTTCTAAACATCACCAAGGACATCTCACCACCAAGCAGTGAAGCGCATATTGAGGTATTTGAAACACACCCTTGAGTATAGTCTTTAATTTTCTGCATCTTTTTCTCTCTCTCTCTCTTTGTGGTTTTACGGATGCGGATTTTGCTGGTTGTAGAATTGATAGGAAGAGTACCTCCGATACTTGGTCATTTCTCTGGTACTTCTCTTGTGTGTTGGTCTTCTCACAAATAGTATAGTGTTATACAGTCAACTGATGAAGCTGAATATGTTGATGCTGCTAGCTGTTGTTCTTAGATTTTATGGATGGTTGCTACCTTGAAGGATTTTGGGTTATACTTGAAGAGTGTGTCACTTTTGTGTGACAACACCAGTGCCATCAGCTTAGCAAATAACTCAGTCCAACACTCTAGAACCAAACACATAGATGTGAGATTCCACTTTTTGCGAGACCATAATGAGAAGGGAGATATTAACTTGAGGTACATAGATACCTAACACCAGCTTGCCGGCATCTTTACTAAGCCTCTAGATATAATAAGATTTGCCTATTTGAGGGGAGAGCTTGGAGTGTGCCATCCCTATAGTATTGTGTGAGGGGTAGTTGTAGTTGTACATACTTTATCTTACTCTTGTTGCATTTGTATATTGCATCTCATCTTGTAAGATAATCATTGTAGTTGAGCTTTGACTTGTATGTCTTTAACATTTTCAGTTGCTAGATTTGAATTTGGACTAAGCTGAGTAGTTGTGCAGAGCAATCTTTCAAACTTAGGCTACTCTTGATGCTTTGACATAAATCATTTCAAGTAAGCTAACTTTCCTAAAGATGAAACTTAGAAATTTTATGAATCATGTTGTCGGAGGGTGAACTCCTCAAGCAGGGATCCGGAGGGACCCCCTTTGAGATTCGGCCGGGGAGATGATTCTGAATCTGTTTTGCGGGTGAAATAAATGGGCGTAAATACGATGCAGGTGGAATGGAAGGATCGGATGCAGAAAGTAGTAAATGCTCGGAAGGTTTTTAGACAGGTTCGGGCCACAATGAGCATAACACCCTACTCCTGTGTGTATGCTATAAATGCTCTGAGAATGTCTCTCAGAGGTTCTGCTGGGTTACAAGAATATTTGTCTAGTCTAGAGCTTTGGGCTCCTTGTTTTTCGGTGATCTGAGCTTCTGTGCTTGTCTTTACTGCTGTCTCGGCTCTACTAGTCCTCAACCGGTCTTCTCCGGGGAGCCCGCCCTGCCTTTATAGTCGCCGGGATGGTAGCGTGCCCAGAAAGGGAGGGCGCGAGTTCCAAGGTGCCATAAATGGAAAGCAACCATCATGGGCTGCTGCGCAAAGTGACAGGGAGGGTTGAAAACGCGCCCCCGTCTAGTCTTGTAGGTCATCATGCCGTTCTTCAATGAGCACCGTGGGGAGGGCCCACCGGGCAGCCACCGAGCAGCCCGGCGTGCCCGCTCGGTCAGAGCGAGTCTGACACAGCAGGGCTGCAGGCGGGGCACTTTGGGCTTCGTGATTTTATCCCGAGGCGCGCCGGATGTCCCGCGATGGGACCCGTGCATTAAATATCCCCACGCCTCCCTGCCAGGCCGCGGTAGGGACTGACAGCAAGCGTGGAGGAGCAGTTGGAGGTGACAGGCCACATGCCCTCTTAAATGCAGCATCGGGCCTTTCACTGGTTGATACCTCACCGCTGGACCTCTGTGGGGGCCACCGGTGAAGGACTTCTTAGGCCCTCGGGGAACCGAGTGCTTGGGGGCCACTGTTCACAGCCCTGAGCACTCTCTCCTGGATATGCCCTTTCTTGGTCCTCGGGGAATTGAGTGCTCGAGGGCCACTGTTCGCGACCCCGAGCACTCTCTCCCGGAACTGACTGTTCGGGTCCTCAGGGAACCGAGTGCTCAGGGGCCACTGTTCACGGCCCCGAGGACTCTCTCCCGGAATTGACTTCCCTTGGGTCCTCGGGGTACTCGGGTGCTCGGGGGCCACTGTTCGCAGCCCCGAGCACCCTCTTCCTGGTACTTGGCTTTTCTTGTCGTCGGGGGACTTGAGTGCTCGGGGGCCACTATTCGCAGCCCTGAGCACTCTCTTCCCTGCACTTGGTCTTCTCAGGTCGTCGGGAAACTCGGGTACTCGGGGACCACTGTTCATGGCCCTGAGCACCCTCTCCCGGGACTTAGTCTTCTCGTGCCCCGCAGAGGTAATCCCCGCGGGAGGGTGCCACGTGGCAACCTGCTGATCTGGCCTCGGGACTCGAGGACCCCTGGTTCCTGTGTCACCGACACATGTAGACTATAAAATGCTACATTCTTGATCACCATGTTCGTAATTGTTTTAGATTAGTCAATGCTTGTGTTAATACTAGTTTGATGAGTATCTTGCTCTAGGCTACTTGGTTTAAGATAGTGGATTGAGGAATATTGTACTATATTTTCTGTCTTTATCAAATATTTAGCTCATGACAGAACCTTAGGGGAACATGTGTTCCTTATGTCGCAAGACACTACCTGACTTGATCTAAATGAAAACTTAATAATGTGTGCAATTTGAAATCTTTTGAGTAATTAAGTGTCTTGTGCTAAAATATGATCCGATACGGTTTTCTTGATGCTTCATGTTGTTTGCCAAAGAAGTAAACTCATGGTTGCCAAAGTAAACTTGAGTATAACATGAATCACAAAGAAATATGCCTAAAATGATCAATTTTGTTTTATTCACTTGATCTAACTAAGTCTTAGTTTCATATGTGAGCGTTTGTAAAGCTTATTTTAAGATTGAAGTTTGCTAGTTGTTGATGCTTGTATTACATCGGCACGAGTGGATGCTTATGTGGTGGTCACTCTTAACATTATTTGGCTACTTAAACTTAAATGCGCCAACAATTCTTCGGGATTAGCTTGTAAAGCTTCATGCTCTTATATCACTATCTCTTTTTAAGCATTTATGCGATTGTGAGCTCCACATTCTACTCCCCATAGCCCTTTGACATTTCTAGCTTCTGCAAATGCCTTGTGAAAGCTCATTAGGTTTGCGTATTCATGCGCTTCATGGCGTTTTTTTGTACCTTGATGTTTGCATTGCCAAAGGGGGAGAACTTATGCACGAAATCACAAAGAAGAAGAATCCTGAAATATATGCATTCATCAAGGGGGAGTTTTTGCATTTGGCTTGTCTCTGCCTCTCTTTGAAGCTTTTGCGATCCTTCTTATGCCAAGTGATATCTTCTGCTTTTTCTTGAATTTTTGGTCACTTGGATGCGCTTCTCTTGTTGAATTTCTTCAAACCAAAATCTTTGTGCTTAGAGGGTTGTCAATGCACTCATCAAGGGGGAGATTGAAAAACTAAGTTGAAATATGTCTTGGTTTATATATAATGAGTGATTGACAATGTTGTTATTTTGTTTTGTTGAATTGTGGATTGCACGAGCATGTATATGTGTTGCAATTATGATCATGGCTAATCAAAGTTGTAGAGAAAAATATATTTGGCATGTTTGTCTTTGAGTCAAAAAAAATTATACACGTTGGATGATTCAGCGCTTGGGATTTTGTACACACTGGAAGGTTTGGCGTTCAAATGAGATTCACGCCAGATCTTTTCATCCCAGAGGCAGAAATTGAAGTACAAATTGAAGTACATGCTAGATGGTCCGGCCATGGGTAGCAATATACGTCGGACTATTTCTTGCAGAGAGGTTGCAAGTCGGCTCTAGTGGACCTAAACTAGCCGGATGGTTCGACAATGGCGAGCAATGCATGCCGGACTATTTCTTGCATAAAGGTTGCAGAATGGTGGTCTGGTGAAAGTGAACTTGCCAGATGATCTGGCGATGGGATGAAGTGTATGCTGAAGATGGTCGGTCTGCTGGATTTAACATGTTGGATGATCCGGTGGTGAGGAGGTGACAACGCCGAAACATCTAGCATTCACGATTTTTCTGAGATGTGCATTGATAGAGGATTTTGACTATGGACTAATATATAATGGAGTTGGATATGTGTGTGCGCTTATATCATGCTATGCAGGTGATGGATGCAACCTGGCAATTGACGGCGTGATGATCAAGCCTAAGCGGGATGCTTGGTGACGGACGATTGAGGAGACCAGATGGAGTCAAGAGTGATCCTAGTTGTGCACATGAAGGTCAAGCAAAGCATGAAAGTAAGGATGAAGACGACGTGTTGACTAAGTCAAGCGAAGGGGATGTCAATGCAAGTGACAAGGCGGTCCGAGAGATTGTGTGCGGGAGAGACTTGCCGGCAGTCAATATCGCAAGACAGAGTACACGCGTCAACATCAGACGCTTGCTTAAGGTGTAAGCAAGTGGCGTTGAGTCACACTTTGAGAAGCGTGAAATACGGTTTCATGGTTTAGCCTCAAAACCGTGGAAGAAAGGAATGCACGTGGCGTCATCGCGAAGCTTGCATTGAGGTGAAGCTAAGCCATGAAGAAGCCACTGTCGTCAATGGACGGAGCAAAATATGGACCAAAATACCTCAGTGGTAAATAGGAGGCAATTGGAAGAGAGAAATATTTTAGGAACAAGAAAACTTAAGGGCTAAGTTACCTCCCTAGGCCTATAAGTAGAGGGGTAGGGATGTGAGGGAGAGTTGAGTTAGCCATTTGAGTTTGTATGCTAGGATTTAGAGGAAATGAGAGAGAAGTGTTTATCCTATGTGTAAGTACGAGCTTTTGTGAGTGAAACTACTTTGTAATCTGCTGGAAAGAGGGCTGACCTTTGCAAGAAATGAAGTGCATGTTTCCTCCTATGCTTGTGTTCATCTCCTTCTGGTTTTTTTCTATTGGCTCTCTTGTTTTGTTGCAAGTTTTTCCTTTTTTGTTTGTGATTTTCGTTTTGGTTGATGGGCTGAGATTTTTTCACCTTGGGAAGTTGTTCTTCCTGTTGCTAGAGGTATAAAATTCACATGCAAACGTATACAAGTGGGTCTTGAATTCTCTTGCCTCTAAATCATCAACTCGAAGAAATTTTTCTCCCGGTGATTCTTTCTTTTGGAGCAAAGTGTTCTTCCTTCAAGTTGCAATCTTTTTGTGGATATGACATGTGGAATGAGTATCAATGGAATCTAGTGTTTATCTACATCCACGAGAGCCAAACTTTCTTTGAGATTCTTTTGTTGCAACATATCTTTCGTAAGTTTTTGCTTCCGTTCTTGGTTTTGAGGTGCTTTGGGTAACAAAATAGGAGAAGACCATCAAACAAATTTATGAGACGCCTATTCACCACCCCCCTCTAGTCACTGTTCTCGGTGATACACATGGGAACAAACAGAACAAAGGTTACATGATGAATAATTCTTCCACAAAAAATAGGCAAGACTCATTGCTTTCCTCAGGAAACATGGCCTGAAAATGGACAGACCGATCAACACCACTGACCCAACGCACGACACTCGCCGCAAGCCGAATAGCTGATTGTGCTACTCTCCTATAGTACAATAAGCCTTGGTAGTTGTAATCAAGCCCTAAAAACCATAGAAAACTTGGAGAAAACTAACAGTCTGAAACGCTACCTGCTCATAAGGATCCATATAAGTAATATGAGGACAACTCCAAAAAAAACACCGCGAGGAGTGACATGTACATGCAAAAGGGGGTAACTCTATCTCTACACCACATAGGACAGCTCCATCATCAACAACCTCACATAAATAATAAGCAGACACCGACTAGCACCGACTGACCATAGCCTGTAATAAAGAAATATAGGGTGCACCCACCACAAACATCCTAGAATATAACAGAAAAACGAATCAAAAGATAAATCGAAGCATTAGTAACAATGAACCACACAAAAGGAACTGGACACAACATATAGCAATATAAAAATGTAATCAACAAATAAGTAACCATATTCATATAAACCCTCACCTTAAATAGAGGAAGATAAGCTAGGGAGCTAAGGTACCAAGATCACCAAGGAACTAAGAAACTAGGAAACCAAAATCTCAGATAGCTTATAGACAAATGAAACTAACCACAAAGCAGGTCACAGGCATGCAATACATATCAGCTCAAAAATAAGCGACCATACATATACCAAGGATAAAAATATAATTAGAAACGAAAAACAATGCATGCGACTAAATGAAGTAACCACCAACTCATAAGTGATAGTATAAAAAATGCACTCCGCTGCAGTAACCAAACCCCAAATCCCAGTGCATTGACCATGAGGACAAAAAAGGAACTCCACTAATGAACCTCAACAACCTATCTGATATGATTTTGCTCACATGAAAGGAGTCAACAAGGACACACATATCCTATAGGGCCTAATTAACATACTATCATCTCATAATTCCAATAGGTATACAAACAACACAAACTATTTTGCATTAAATCTATCTACAAATCATTGACAATCAACAATTAATCCTTAATACATGGTTGTAACATTCATCTAACAACCCTCTTCCAACAAAATAAGTAGCCATATTCATATAGCAATATAAAAATGAAATCAATAAATAAGTAGCCATATTCATATGAAGCCTCACTTTCAATAGAGGAAGATAAGTTGGGGAGCTAAGGTACCAAGATCAGAAAGGAACTAAGAAACTAGAAAGCCAAAATCCCAAATAGCTTATAGACAAATGAAACTGATAAAAAAGCAGAAGGTCGCAGGCCTACAATACATACCAGCTCAAAAATAAGCAACCATACATATACCAAGGATAAAAAAAAACAATGCATGTGGCTAAATGAAGTAACCACCAACTCATAGGTTGACAATATCAAAATGATGGCCACCCTGCAGTAACCAAACGCCAAATCCTGGTGCATTAACGATGAGGACAAAAAAGAAATTCTGCTAACGAACCTCAAAAACCTAGATGATCTGAGTTTGCTCACGTGCAAGGAATCAACAAGGACACAAATATCCTATAGATCCTAACATGCTATCACATGATAATTACAATAGGCATACAAACAACACAAACCATTTAGCAATAAATCTATCTACAAACCATTAACAGTCAATAATTAATCTCTACTACATGGTTGTAACATTCATCTAACAACCCTCTTCCAACAACCCTCATGCTTTCTCAAGCACACAACAAATAACTACAATCAGATCAGAGAGGAAACATTACCTTTCGAAGAGGCTACTGTTGCGGATGGAGCCAAAGGAGACCTACATCATAGACCTACAACAGAGGGGGGGGGGGGAAGCACAAAGGTAAGTCACAATCAGACAAGGAACCTTTAAAAAAATGGAAAGAGATGGCCAAAAAAGGGAAAAGGATTAACTAATACTAACCTCACCCTACACCAGCCATCTGGCACCCTTCTGAAAAACGTCCACAAAATAAGGCCAAAACCACAAACCCACCAAAGGAAAAGCGACATCCAATACCACTGCACATCAACACCAGCCTTTTTCCAACGAAACCTAGGACCCAAAACAAGAAGTAAATGAAGTGTCAAATGAATTATCCATAGAGCCAATCCAACAATGAAAATAAAAAAAAAGACAAATACAAAAGAGACGTGAACAGGAATTTCCAAACACTAGCAGACACCAAAATCAACAAAGCCAGCCCCCTCCCCGCCAAAAAAAAAGCACCCCAAAAGAGGCAACCAAACCGTCACACAAAGGAAAATCATAAGAAGAAAGAGATGGCTGGACATACCAAATCCCCACCCGCACAAACCCAAAGACCAGCCACACCATGAAAGGAATTGGACCACACGAATAAAAATAAAAACCAAAAGGGGTGTCTCCACCATAGAACCATCCCCAGATTAAAAGCCCAAAATCTTTACAACCAAACAACGTACATATACTTGTGGCCCTAAATCCGAACCAAGGAAACCACCCATAAAAACCAGATCGAAGCAGGAAGATCTAACCAGCCCCCAACCAAGCAAGGCAAAAAAAGGCAGGGGAAATAAAAAATGAGGACACCACATCTCACCAAACAAAGGAAGATCACCATGAGGAACTCATAGGAGAAACACGAAAAGCAACAGGCAAAGTACTAAAGACCGATGGCCGAAGCATCCAATGACCCATCCACTTTTACCCACAGCCGACCCAACCACCACAAGGATGACCAACCAATGAGGACCAGCCACTTGCCGCACAGCAACCAAGAAATGAATTGCACGCCGACACGTGTCCCGTACTAAAGGAGCTGGTCAGTCGGTGGGCGCCCACACCAGACAGCCACGGTAAAAATCGACAGCTCCCAACCACTCACGCCCCTGAAGCAACAAGAGCCGCTGGATGCATCGATCCAACGGTAAAAGAAAAACTACCGATGTGGACCGGCTAGGAGCATAGCTATTTGACACCGAATAAAGTTTAAGATACGGAGCAACCACTCATCTACACATGCCCAAAACTAATTGCTTTTTTCTAAGTTCCTTGAATAGTACCAAAATTATAAGTTGGGAGGTACCAAAAATCGGTACCTTACAGGGTAAGTCCCTGGGAAACCTACTACTTAGTTGGTCTGTCATGTGGATTAGTTTGTAGGCACTGAAATGCCACCGAGAGGGATCGGAATACCACATCTTTGGCTCTTTATTAGTTCCTGTGCTATCGACAATTGATAAAATCGATTATACGAATACTTATATAAAATAGGGATATATGTTGGTCTCAACATATGTATCAAAGATAGAGATACAAGTTGTTGGGGATGATCTCTCGTCCCCTTCGTATGGCAAGTCGAAGTCTACCAGTGGCTAAACACTCATGGGTGTTGCAGTGGTGTTTCAGGAAATGCAGGCGAAGATCATGGCGTACCTTCGATCGAAGCCCGAAGGCACGTCTACAGTTCCTGCCGCTCGCGTCAGCGAAGGCTGCGGCAGGCCTTCGGTCGGAAGCCGAAGGTTGACCGGCGATTCCACTGACCGAAGGGTGCGAAGGTACTAGCGTACCTTCGACCGGAGGCCGAAGGTCGACTCATGACGCTGGAGAATAGGAGCAAAGGTCATGGCAAACCTTCGGTTGGAAGCTGGAGAGGAGCCCTCAATGCAACCATGAGATTGGCCGAAGACCACAAATGGACGTCGAGGCCCACTTAACTGCACAGGGCAGAGTTGTAATTATATAAATGTACTTGATTGTACCATAATGCCCCCAAATATACCGAGAATATGACAGTTAAGGGGGTGAAACTGTAAATCCTAACGTGAAGTGGTTGAGTACGGGCTATAAATAGAGCTGTAGTGTACCCGAGATAGGAGAGAAATCAAGACTATTTACCTCTAAATATGTATCACACCCATGAGCCTTCGGCTTTCTCTCGGAGTGAAGGCTTTACTTGTTCAGGACTTCGGTTCCAACACAAGTTTTATATAGGTTCATGTCTCTCTTAGGTAATAGCATTACGTCATGTTTCATCATATTAATCTTAAAAAAAAGATCATTACATTTGGGATTTATCTAGATTTAATCATAAAACTCTCAGCGAGTTCTGTCTTGTTTTAAATCATAAAACCCTTATCAAATAAATTTATCATTATATGGCCGTGCTGTTGATCTCAGTAGTTTTCTCTGTCCTACCCAACTATGCGTATTCTGTATTGTTTATCCAACCCCTTCTGGGAATTCGACTTCATCTCTTGTCTCGAGATCCTGAATTCTGGGATTGAATAAGCTGTAGTTTAGCTTTGCCTTCGGACCTTTTGCTTCATGGCAGAGGATTTGAACCTTTTGGTGTACCCTTCCCTCTTTATATAGCCGTGGCAGAGGATTTGTATCATAATCGAAATTGTTTTTCTTCCGTATTGTATTTCTTTGCCCTATCAACTGGAGGGCCCTTCTACCATCAGCTCGAGGCTAGAGTCCTTCGCAAAGCCTTGGGGCATGCCATCTGGACCACGATCAGCGATGGGCTTAATTTTCTTTACCTTTAGTATTCTTTTCGAGTACTTCCATTTTCTTTTTCTTTTTTTGACGCTATGTTGGTGGCAAAGTAGGACCAAGTGACCAAGGTCAATTATTTCCAAAATGATTCCCTTGCTTCCATGCTAAGGCCTAAGCGATCGTGCCATCTATGTAAGAGAAATTTTTACTAGTACACATAATTTATCAAGATTATTCATTTATATTAAGATTTATATTAAAGAAGTAAGTGAAAAAATATAGATAAGGAGAATTAATAAATAAATATATATTAAATATGATAGATAGATAATTAGGATAAATCATACCCCTTCGATCGAGTCACGTCTCAAATGAAATTTCCCTTAAACTAAGTCTCTCCGCTTTTTCCTTAAAAAAACATTTATCCCAAGCACCACAGAAACAGGGTGCGATCGATTTAAACAAAGTTTGAAGCAAACGTAAGCTTATTTTGTGAACGGAATTCCGAACTTTTTTAATTTGCAGCTGAGCTGCAAACATAAGCTGGCAATCGTAGTTGATTAGGTAGGAGTGATCGCGTCACCGGGTAACTCGGCGAGCGTGCTGAGCCTGCTATGTTCGTGTGGCCAGCGACGCCGCAGCGGCTGCCGCCCATTCTGTCTCTCTGTTCTTGAGTGCATCTGATTTACGTGATACTAATTGTACTACTTGCCCGCCATGACATTCTGAGCCATAAACCATGGATTGCACGACCAATTTATGATCCTTTTTCAGTTAATTATACACTTGATTAATCCACAAATTTGTCCTTGTGCGACATGCATGACTCGACATGGGTCCTGCTCCATGTAGCTAGTGCTGTGCTGCTGCTGCCTATAAAAACACACCTGGCTAGCTCACTCGTCGCTCCATCCAATCACACTAGAACTCACTCTAGCTAGCAGCTCGCACTTGACATTTGACACATCTCCATCGATCGAGCTCGATCGTATAGCTCAGCAGGTTAACAATGGCAGGAGGAAAGCACCAGGATGAGGACGTGCGCGTGGGCGTGGACCGCTTCCCGGAGCGGCAGCCCATTGGCACGGCGGCGGACGACCTGGGCCGCGACTACCGCGAGCCCCCGCCGGCGCCGTTGTTCGAGGCGTCGGAGCTGTCGTCGTGGTCCTTCTACCGCGCCGGCATCGCCGAGTTCGTGGCCACGTTCCTCTTCCTCTACGTGACCGTGCTCACCGTCATGGGCGTCAGCAAGTCCCGCACCAAATGCGGCACCGTGGGCATCCAGGGCATCGCGTGGGCGTTCGGAGGCATGATCTTCGCGCTCGTCTACTGCACCGCCGGCGTGTCGGGCGGGCACATCAACCCGGCCGTCACGTTCGGCCTCTTCCTCGCCCGGAAGCTGTCGCTGCCGCGGGCGCTGTACTACATGGTGATGCAGTGCCTCGGCGCCATCTGCGGCGCCGGCGTCGTGAAGGCGTTCGGGAGTGGGCTCTACGAGGCGGCCGGCGGCGGCGCCAACGCCGTGAACCCGGGGTACAGCAAGGGCGACGGGCTCGGCGCCGAGATCGTGGGCACCTTCGTGCTCGTGTACACCGTCTTCTCCGCCACCGACGCCAAGCGCAACGCCAGGGACTCCCACGTCCCCGTGCTCGCGCCGCTCCCCATCGGCTTCGCTGTGTTCCTGGTGCACCTCGCGACCATCCCGATTACCGGCACCGGAATCAACCCCGCCAGGAGCCTCGGCGCCGCCATCATCTACGACAGGCCGCACGGGTGGCACGGCCATGTAAGTTGTCCAGCTACCCAACATACGTCATGATGATGCTCTACTAACCAAAACTGAAAATCCTGATGGTTGCAATGCTTGTGCGTTGGATGCCAGTGGATCTTCTGGGTGGGGCCGTTCGCCGGAGCTGCGCTTGCGGCGGTGTACCACCAAGTCGTCATCAGGGCCATCCCCTTCAAGGCCAGCGCCGGCGACAGCACGCACTAGCTACTAGTAGCCAACCTAACTAGCTAGCAAGAGTACGTTGTTGCCGGCGCCTCCATGCGTCTTGCATGCCGACACAACATATATAGGTGTGATGTGTGTAATACCTTGCTTGTATGTGTGCTTAATTTTTTTTTTTAACATCGTTACAACCATGGAATGTGGAATGTGGAATGTGGAATGTGGCCCAATTGTAATGCAACCCAGCCCATTATAAATAAGGCCCATATGAACATACGCAATCAGTTGTGCGTGGACAGTGGAGTACTTGTGCAATACAATATTGGTCCTTTTTGATAAATTTTTTCCGGTATTTTCAGAAAAAAATAAGAAGTTATCTAAAGGGTTGACTTTTAGCTTTGGTTTTTTTTTTTATTGGCTGAGAAAGCGGCTGTGACTGAAATAAATTAAAATATGATAAGCAGGCTGAGATGAGCTTTTCTGATTTTTGTTGTGCTGAGAAACTAAAAATTTATTATAAAAGCTAACAACTAAAATTCAATAGTCACAACCGCTTCCTCAGGCAGAGTTTTTTCCCCCAAAACTCTAAAGGCACAGCCATTGTGTCGTGTGTGACTGCGTGTACCAGTTCGACACCGCCAGTTGTGTTGCGTGAATCCGATGTACCAGATGCCTAGGGAGACTCCCCAAAACGCAGGTTTCTTCTCTCAAAACAAAAGTGCAAAGTTCTTAAGCATCTCCAACTGAACCCTCATCCCATCCCCTACCCTACTCTTTAGCAAAAAACGCTCAAACCACCTCTCCAACCGATCCGTCATCCAGCTCCCTATTTTTGAGGACTCCCTACTTTGCATCGCTCAGTCCTCAAGTGTAGGGAGCAGCTGCCGCCTCACTATCCCTCAACGACCCCTCCTTCCTGCCACCATGGATGCAACGGACATCTCCTTCGCACCACCGCAGGTTCGTTCCCCACCCCCTTCCTCTTCCATTTTGAGGTGGAATTGCGGTCGAAGGTGGTCGTTTCCCCGGATCTGAGAGAGAGAGAGTGGTAGTAGAGGGGAAGAGGATATTGAAGGTCGCCGCTGGCCCCAAATCCAGCGCTCCTCGGTCGTCCGCCCGTTGGTGTCGCCCCGCTACGCGCCGGTCACCCACGTGCAACGCCCTTCCGAGTCACCTGCCGGCTCGCGCTCACAAGGCCGCGCACCCGCCCGCTCGCTTGTGCAGCGCTGCCCGTCCTCTCTCACTCGTGTGGCCGCGCACGCCGCCCGCCATTGCTTGCCCGGCCACACGCACGCAAGGCTCTCCCGCACCTCGTCGCCCGCCCGCATGCGCTCACCCGGTCGCTATGTACATGCTCTATGCTGTGGGGGAGAGAGTTGGAGAGAGAATAGGAGACAGAGAGAGGGCACATTTTAATACTAGAAATTTTGCAATGCTAGAAATTGGTTAACTATATATTTTGCAATGCTAGAAATTAGTGTCATGATACAATTGATGTTACGCAAGTGCAGGTTACAACAATGGATGGTTTTTTTGGAACTGATGAGTGAGCAATTGAAAATAATGGACCGTATTGGGATGATAGTCAATTTGTAAGCTCACCTGAGGAGCAATAATTGTCATTTGTAGAAGCTGGTGTGTCCCAAAAAGCAAAAAAGGCTAGATCAAAAAATTTCAGTGAAAAAGAAGATAACATGTTGGTCTCGGCATGGCTAGAAGTTATTTTGGATGCTATACAAGGGAATGAACAATCTTGTACTATATATTGGCAAATAATTACTAATTATTTTCACGAGCACAAGGACTTTGCATCTGATCGAAATTCCAATTCTCTCCAGAACTGTTGGTCTGTCATACTAGAAAGTGTTAACCGGTTTTGTGTGTGTTATGTCCAGATTCAAAACAGGAGACAAAGCAGGGTGACAGAGCAAGATAAGGTATAATGTTCTTTTCTTTATTTGATTGCCATTTTATATGTTGGTGCAAGTCTAATAAGACGTATTTACATGTGTAGATAATGCATGCATGTGAATTGTATAAGTCAAAAGACCCGAAAGGCAGATCGTTCGGATTGATGCATTGTTGGAATATATTGCAGCACGAGCAAAAGTGGAAATATTAGGTGCGTCCAGAAAAAACAGAAGACGTCCGCCACTGGAAGTCTGTCATCCACTCCTAGGACCAACGAGAGTCATCAAGAGGATGATGGGGAGGGTCATACTTCAGAGCCCATGGTTAGGCCAGGAGGTAGGAAGGCTGAGAAAGAGCGATAGTGACAAGGTAAAAATCCCGTCTCTCCTGTAGATAATCTGTACATGGAAGCGTTGGAAAACATGTGGGCTAAGAAGAAAGAGGCAGAAGCCTTAAAAGATGTAGCAAAAAAAGAGCGCTATGATGAGAGACTTGCACTTGAGAAGAAAAAGATTGAACTGAAGGAACAAGATATTGCGTTAAGGAGAAGGATTGAAGATGATAATGTGATGAATATGGATCTTAGTGGTATGAGTGAGCGACAACGGCAATACTACATGAGCTTGTAGGATGAGATCATTGCTTGGAGGTTTGGCACAGGTCGGCTCGGGTTGAGCTACTTCATATATTGAACTTTAAGTTTTTTGTTTGCACTTTAAGTATGTTGTATGAGCTTTTAGTGTGTTTTAAGAACTCTATGTTAGCTGTATGGACTATCTATATTAGTTGTATGAGCGATGTTGTTGTGTGATGAAAAAACTGCATACGTAAAGTTCATGATACGCACCGACTATATTATTATAAGTGCATACGTAATTAAAAAATAGTACATGATAGGTAGCGACTATATTGGTACAACTACATACACTACACCCCTCCATATTTTTCCTATAGGTGCTCGACTAGATCATCATGAAGCTGTGAGTGAGTTTCCTTGTTAGTAATGGCTTGATGAGTTCGAAGAAACTCTTGCAGTTCAGGCGTAGGACAATGAGATACTGTCACAACTTTTCCCATCCCATCGAAATGGTTGTCACCTTCTGCATCTCGCTCATCTTCAACGATTATATTATGCATGATGATACAAGATGTCATGATTTGTCCTGGTGTGTTTTGATCCCAAAATCATGTTGGTCCACGAACAATGGCAAAACGAGCTTAAGACTCGTTCCACCCCCTTCCTCAAAGCTGCTTGTGCTTTCGTAAAATATTCCCTCTTATTCCCTTGTGGATATGGTATTGGCTTCACAAATGTGGCCCATTGAGGATATATGCCATTTGCAAGGTAATACCCCATTGTATAATTAGGACCATTGATGTTGTAGTTCACTTCTGGAGCGTACCCTTCAACTAGCTTTGCAAACAGATGGGAATGGTGTAGAACATTAATATCATTTTGAGACCCTGGTAAACCAAAGAAGGTATGACAAATCCAAAGATCTTGTGAAGCAACAACTTCTAGAATAATGGTGGGCTCGTGCACATGGTCGGTAAACTGACCTCGCCATGCTGCGGGGCAATTATTCCCCTTCCAATGCATGCAATCTATGCTCCCAAGCATGCCAGGAAAACTCCTTTGCTCTCCAATTCCAAGTAATATATCTGTGTCATTATCATTTCGGGATCGCAAGTACTCATCACCGAAGACTTCAACAATAGCTTTCACAAACCTTTTAAGACTCTCAATAGTAGTACTTTCTCTAATCCGAATATAATCATCAATAGCATTTGTTGCTACTCCATAAGTTAGCATCCTAAATGTTGCGGTTATCTTCTGCACAGCAGATAACCCAAGACATCTGTTTCTATCTCTTTTCTGCACAAAATAATCATCATGTTGTTCTACAGCTTGCAATATGAGAAGAAATAGAGAACAATTCATTCTAAACCTGAAGAAATAAATATGAATCAGCTAAACCCAAGAGGATGAACAAAAATGATGAACAAACAAAAACAGAGCATTTACAAACCTGCGACAAAAGAAAGTTAGGCCGTAGGTAGGAGCATATGAAAAGTAGTCTTTATATAGCCTCCAATGCCAAGCTTCTCTATTGCGGTTGATATACTGACGTCCAGGCACAGAACTGCCAGGTCGTGCATCATTCATAAGCTCATATTGAGTGTGTGCTTGGTGCAGTGTAGCAAGAATGAGTTCGTCGTCATCCCCCTCTTCTGACGACGATGAATCTAAGAGAAAACGATGACTCATTTCGGCCAGAGAGGGAACTGCAAGGGAGTAAGACTTGGTGAATGGCAACCAGGGGACTAACCGGGTATATGTAGAGTTGAACGAAGTAGTCATTGGAAAAATAGCCATTGGAAAAAATAGCTGTTAGGAAAAAATCGTTAGAAATATAGCTGTTAGAATTAATTTGGTAGTTACATGTGAGTGAAATATAGGAGGTCAAATTTAGCGGGTCGGTTGAAGCACACAAAGAAATAGAAGGTCAGTCTGGATAGAGAGAACCCCTGTATGAAGATATATGGGGTCGAATATAAGGAACCGGTTGAAGATGCTCTTAGGCCCACATTCAACGACTCACCTGACTCCCAACACAAAAAAGAAAAGCATGTCCAAATGCACTACACTATTCATCACGATCGTTTAATAAATGACACGAATCGCAAATCAGGACTCCCTACAATTCCGGAAGCCTCGAGGCCCCACGATGCTCCTGAAATTTTTGCAATTTGGCTCTGTTTCAATTTTTTACAAACAAACCCCTAGCAAAATTATTTTTAGGAATGAACCTTTTTTCGGCAATATTTCTTTTAGCATCGTGGGTACATGGCACCACACCATTACCTTTGACGTTGTGTATTGCCATGTAGGCTCCTATGTGGTCATTCAATCTAACCTTGCAGGATACGGCGCCAGGCTTGTTAGTGCTGTGGGAACATGGCACGTCACCATAACCTTTTGCGTCGTACCCTGGACAACAAAAGCCAAACCCGCCCTTACTTTTCTCCTCTCTCTCTCTCTCCTCCTTTCCTCGTCCCTCTGCTCGAGTTCGAACAGAGGAGAGCTCCACTCGATCTCATCTCTCTCTAGTTGCCTCCCCCTCCCCAAATCCCCACAGATTTAACCTTTTTTCGAGGCAGTGATAAGGAGTGTACACTGCAGTTGCTTCTACTAATTGACAGTGATGTATCAATGCTGGCTCATGGAATAGACCGACTGTTATATACCCTTTATCATTGTCGGTTGATTCCATGAACCGGCAGATACACGTGACATGCTTCTAAAGAGGACGTGCTGGCCAAGCTTGGAAGTGCAAAATTTAGACTGATCAAGCTTGAAAGCTAGGAATTACTCTCTCTCTCTCTCTCTATATATATATATATATATATCTATATATATATATATATATCTATATATATATATATATCTATATATATATATATATGTGTGTGTGTGTGTGTGTGTGTGTGTGTGTGTGTGTGTGTGTGTGTGGGCGCGCGCGCGTATGTATGTATATATATGTATGTGTGTATATGTATATAGGTAGATTACAAAAGAAGTTTCGGATTACACACAAAAACCAACATCCAAATTGCAAACAAACACTAATTAAAAAGCCTAGCTATATATACGTATGCTAGCCCTATGGGTATGCTAGCTTCCGCTTCTTCAACGGCGGGCCGTCATAGTCTAACGATGACAACGATGACTCCTTCTAGTCGTCGTCATCGTTGTAGACAATGATGGGGCCATCGTGACCTCTAGAGGCGACGACGGCCTCCTCCTCCTCAGAGCTCATCTTCTTGAGCTTGTCCAAGTTAATTCTACCATCGTCATCATTGGTGACGATGATGGACTCCTCCTCTACCTCCTCCTCATCAGTGCCCTAGGAGCCAGCGTCCTCCTCCTCCTCGTCCTCGGTGTTGGTGCAGGAGTCCTACGAGCTCGCCGATGCTCAGTGATTCTTCGGCAGAGGGCCATAGCCCAAGAAGTTCTCCTAGTCATAATCGTATGGGGAGGATGATTGGTCATCGCTGAAGGAGGAGGAGAGGTCATTGGAGGAGGCTAGCATTAGCTCCTCCTCCTCTGATGAGTACGACAATGGGGACGGAGTAGAGGCCAGAGGTGGTGATGATGGAGGAGATCTGGCCATGACAGCACTGAGAGGACAAATGAATAAATTTGTGCGCGGAGGATTAGAGGAGGAGTGTCATCATGGATGGAATGAGGAGAGCCGAGGAGGATGAGCATTATAATGGTTGTTTGAGGAAGACGAATGGGCATCGTTCATGTAGTTTTAATGGCGCGAAGGAATGAATGAGCGTGCAAGAGTTTTAAGGGGTAAGTTAAGACATCACTGTTAGTTGGAGTTACCAACCAATTATGATTTGATATCACTGTCGATTGATAGTATATCAATGCCAGTTGTTTACATGATCTAATAGTGATAGAATCACTATCCTGTATAAATACCCTTCTTCAACATTTAACTTCTCCCGAGCCATCACACCAATGCCTCGGCTGCCACCCCGCACCTTTCCCTCCCCAGCTCTTCCATCCCAACAGCGGCCTCCTCCACATCCCAGAGTCAATGCCACCACCTCATCCACCCTGAAGATGGCCTCCTCCACTCTAAAAACTAAGCTCCCTCCCCGCGTCATGCCCTACCTGGCCTCCTTCACCGCGAGACCTCCTCCACAACTCGGAGCCAACACCGCCTCCTCATCTACCCCAACGATGGCCTCCTCCACTCCAATAACTCGGCTCCCTCCCCACGATGCACCCTCCCCGGACACCTCCACCTCAAGACCTTCTTCACATCTCAGAGCTGACATCATGTCCTCATCCATGCCGACATCGGCCTCCTCCACTCCGATGCCTCGGCTCCCTCCGCATCGCCATCACCCCAAGGTAATCCTCAACTATTTCTAGTCCTCCCTACAAATCTAAGAGCTTGGATGTGTGTTGCTGCAAAAATGGATGATTAGTGGTAGAAAAATTATTCTTGGAGATGTCATGCTAAATTTAGTTGCATTTTAGGTATGTTTTAGTGGATTAGTTTTCTTCTATAGAAATTCAATTAGATTTTAGTTGTGCTCCTATCAATGATGAATAGGCCAATGATATGAGGCCACATATTAGAAAATGATTATTTAGGATTGCTACATGCAGTTTACCAATGATTATACTATGTCGAATTAAGTTTGAATGTGACGTTGTGTGGTATCAAGGTTTAGGTAGGGCAAATTACCTAAACATTGGTATAGATAACATCACATTCAAATTGTGGGACACACAACTGAGACCTAAATGAATAATTTTTTGTGCCATTTCCTTGGTGTAGTATAGGTTGCTCTTATATTTTTATATGACTAAAGTGCACAATAAGTCGCATGGGTCTGTGACGATTATGCACTTATATGGCTTAGTGTCAGTAGCTTCGTTGGCACTATTCCGTATCTTCTTATTCAATCTCATATTCTATGAGGTGTGAAACAAGGTATGGAATTGTGATAATTCACGTGTTGCTGATTTTCTAACTTGTGCCCTTGTGCTGAGGCCCTTTTTACACGAGTGAATGAGGGCAACAATTGCCAATGATGATAGTTGTTAATGAGGCGTCATATCTCATGTTGCTTTTATCCGATGCAGGGTTGCACTAATAATATTTTGAAGTTGATTTGATGGTCAACATTGAGATATCATAACAGGGAAGATTTTAGTAGGGCAGGGGGTTGAAAGGCGTATTAGGTTTTCTAGGTGCTCATCCTAGGACTATTGGAGCCACCATCCTCCCTCTCTAAATGATGTAGTCCTCCTAAATGTATGTAATTTTACATATTAATGCCTATTTTCAATTTCTATATAAATAAATAATGAAACCATTTGTTATATGTGAATGCTTTTTTGGGGGGTGTGGAATTATCACTACCAATTCATGGTTAAAACTGGCAGTGACCGTGGTGACATCACTGCTGGTTCATGTCTCAAACCGGCAGTGATAGTGTAGATATCATTGTCGGTTCATAGCTCAAGACGGCTATGATACTAGCTAGCAGTGATGGTTTCACAACCGGTAGTGATAATCTCATGCTACCATTGTCGATTGCATAGTGTCAGTTCAAAAACTGACACAGATGGTGGTTATGAATTGACATAGTAGTGAGAATGTAAAAGACGCAATTGCAGTGACCGGCA
The DNA here is from genome assembly GCF_958298935.1 of Phragmites australis. Classification (NCBI taxonomy): domain Eukaryota; kingdom Viridiplantae; phylum Streptophyta; class Magnoliopsida; order Poales; family Poaceae; genus Phragmites; species Phragmites australis. Next base: position 7,903,575 of record NC_084928.1, on the reverse strand, counting down.
AAGAATGTACACCCTTTAGCAAACCATTGAAAAATTTCTGCCATGTTGCTAGTAATGAACCCATTTCCTTGTCTCACATCAAACCTCTAATGAAATCTTGTCTTTGGTCATTTGTCTTTTTCTTTAACTCCTCCAACTTTGCCTCAAATAACTCTAGCTCAAGCTGGTGGCAAACTTCCTCAAAAGGCTTGAAGTTATCTTTATCTCCGTCCTTCTTGTATAAATTCTCTGCAAGAAGCTGAGTGCAATAGCGATGATGCATTCATCCATGCCCAGGTATCACTTCCTTAGAGGCGCTAAAATTTTTGGTGTGCCTATCAGAAATGACACAGATTTCTCTCCCATGACCAATCACCTTTCTCCTTACAAGGATTAAGAACCATGCTTAGCTACCCTTGTTCTCCTTCTCAACCAAAGCAAACGCTAATGACACAAGCTTATCATCCGCGTCAATTCCAGTAGCAATGAATAGTGTCCCCTCGTACTTCCCTATAGGGAATGTACCATCCACTCAAATCAATATCATGTAGTGCTTGAAAGCCTCCACAAACTGACTAAAGCACCATAGAGTACAAAAGAATATCTCCCTCCCTTCCACCATCCAGGTGCCCGGTTTTGGCACATAGTCATAATGCATGTCTGGATTCACCTCTTTCATTGGATTCAACATAGCCGACTGACGCTCGTATGCCTCCTCCTGATCTCCATACACTACTATAAAAAGGCCAAACACAGTTGGTTCAAAAAACCTCATCCCAGTCAGTTTCAAAGAACGGACTATGTAAAGGGTTTGTCCAGCTGGTTCTTTGCTCCATAGGCGACTCAAAATTACACAGTCAGTTTTTATGCTAATATCACAATTGGTTCTGGTCGGCACCCGACTGGACTATATCCTAGTCAGTCCGTGGCTAGAACCGACTGTGATACCTACAGTATCGCAGTCGGTTCTATCCAAGAATTGACTGGGATATAATCTAGTCGGGAGCCAACTAGAACTGACTATGATGTGGTGTTACCACAGTTGGTTCTTGTTGAGAACTAATTGTGGTATTACCACTCATATCATCTCCTCCAAGCTGCCTTTGTTTAGACTAAGCAGAGCCATCCAAATAGTGTTATGTTTGAATAGGAGCTGCTCGAGGTGGTGACCATTTTGCAAGATTTTAGCTGAGTGGGTTCGGATTTTAGACGAGGCTTTCATTTCAGGGGATGCAGTGTAAATAGTCTTGATCTAGATAGCTTGATACACAATGCTATTTTACTATTTTATTTTTTCACTATTTTTAGAACCAGTTGTGTATTATGATGTAGCTTTTGAATTAGTATTTGGTCAATTAACTTTTCAAATAGAAAAGTTTGGTTAGTACCTATAGCTTCAAAATCAAAATCTTCTCTTCAGCCAAAGAGCTAAAGCATGGGTTGCCGACTGCTTTCTAGGGAGTAGGAGCCCGAGCTGTAGCCAGCTGCCGACCCTAGCGTGAGGAGGATACCAAGCAGCGGTAGGAGGAGCCCAGGCAGGAGCAGGAGCTCACACGCTGAGCATTGCTATATATGTCTATATGAATTAATTGGTTTTGAGTTGATGAATGAATATATGTGGATGAGATAAAAACAGAGTTACCCTGTAAAGCCATATTTACCATGTCAGAAAATAGATTTATAAATAGAAAATAAAGAAGACAAAAGAGAAAAATTGTGTAGTTGACTTTAGTTCAGAAGAGCGCTTAAATTGAATTGTGTAGTTGTAGCACAGGAAATTTGGCTGGGATCTATCTTAGCAATATAGTTCTCACCATGGTCCTCATTTTTTCTAACCAAGTTTACCCTGTCATAACTTAGTTGAGAAGAGATTGATTGTAGTTAGTGGAGAAGAGACGAATTATAGTTGAGAGAATAAGAGGGGTTAAGTCAGAACTTAGGGTTATAAATAGCATGTAGGTGATATTAGTTAGTTTGTAGAGAATAAACATTTATATGAAATTGATGATACTTTATATTTTTCTTATTATTTAATTAGTTTTTGAATTCCTTATAAAGAGTTTTCCTTCATTTCCTTTATCTGAACATTTTGTCATCACCTCAACATTCAGATGATGAACCAAAAACTAGGAGAACTCAGAAACGAAAATAGGGGGTGTACGAACAAGAATCATGATGGTCGATGCACCATCACAGAGGTCAATGAGAAAGTGATCCATGTTCAACCTATAGAGACCACGACGGCACACCAGACTCAGTGTGGGGTACTTGTCAAGGGCTTTGTCCTTATCACTATGGTTGATTTGAGGAAGGTGGACCCGATTGGACCCTAAAAACAAAGATATGCTATGGAGGATGCTTCAAGGAAAATTCGAGTTCCCATAAGGATCACTTAAAGTCATTCGTCGACATGCTGCATGTGGTTGTATGTCTTATATGACTTGTGGTTATATTCTCGTGTAAATATGGTGCATGTGATGAATGTGTGTGTGTTTGCTGCTTGTTTTAGAGGACATGGCTAGCAATTCTTGAGTCTAGCCTGAATTATAAGCTTTTGTGATGCCTGATTTTTTTTTCATAGTCAATTTTCTACTTGAACCGACTTTGAAAATGAACAACAGAACAATCAATTGTGTACTAGAACTAACTGTGATAATATGATTATCACAAAGGTTGGTTATCATTATCACAATCAGTTCTAGAACCGATTGTGAAAATTATTGATTATCGCAGTCGCTTAAGTGCATTCAATTTAAGAACTGACTGTACAAGCCATTCAGAACCGACTGCACTAGGCCTGTGTGTAGTAGTGATATATCATCTTCAATGCATAGGACACATACACCAATATCACTCATCTACACCACACATTTTAGCCCTAGCTAAACAAAATATCATGTTTTAGACATAGGACACAAATTATGGTTCCACCAAATCTACACCAAATAAAGCAAATATAGTGGACAAAATTGACTTTGGGGGGGGGGGGGATTACATGAGGGAAGAGAGAGAGGCACCATCAACCTTCTCTATGTTTGAATAAAGTGGTCGAAGCGATGGGGAATGGGGGGGGGAGTGGAGCAGGTCGGGCGTGACTTAGTTCTGGGTGGCACAACGCTAATGGGTCTAGCGCTGTGCCTTTAAACCACATCGCCAAAGGCTCTTGCGGCGTGCCCTGAGACAATAGCGCTAAAGCCCAGGGTTGTTATTTTCTACGTCGATTAAATCTTCAAGCGGGATCCTACGTGAAAACAGCACAATACCAAAGATAATGGCACCGTGTCTAGAGATGGCAATTTCACCCGATTACCCATTTACCCGTGGGTAAATACCCGAATAGGGTCAGGTATGATCTAAATTTTATACCCGCAGGTACGTTTGTGGGCAAATAATGCTACCCGACGGGTATACAGGTACAAATATGGGTTAGGCATACCCGTACCCATGGCACCTGTATACCCATCTATATCTATGGCAGGTGGGCCCAAAATAATTTCTAGCAGTCAATACTCATTTCCCCAATCCCCGGTCCCCATTTCCCCTCGCGGCCTCACCCCCTCCCCGGTCCCCATCCCAATCCCTAATCCCAGTCTTCCACACCGCCACCCCAACCGCCAAGTGAGCACCTGTGGACCTGCCTGCCTAGTGAGCACTTCAGAGGAGCTCAGATCTCACTTGCCAGCCTCCGTGGGTCCACCACAATTTCGCGTCATCATGCCACCGCCTCCTCTGCCTAACCGCACCACCACTCGAGCATTTGCCCCTGTGTTTTCTTTCACTCGCCGGGCAGTAGAGATCCATCCACGCAAGGATTGTCCGGTATGCACTCTCTCTTTCAAACTGATCTTGTCATGTTCATGAAAATCCAAGGCATGGGTCAAGATCTAGGTTCATTTGAGAAAGATTTGTGACATATGTTGGTAGATTTGGCTCTTATAGGAGATTTTAATTGAGAAAATTAAAGGATTCCAGAGGGCACAACCCGGACAACCAGTTCAAGGTCGGTGACGTCATCGAGCTCTGCCGCTCCCACCCCATCTCCAAGACCAAGCACTTCCTTGCCATCCCGCTCCCGCCCCGCAACACCCGTCGCAAGTTGTAGCTCCTCCTGCCACCCCAGCCCCAAACGAACTCAGTGTTCCAGTTCGTCGCGCTCGTGGAGCTCGTGAGGAAGAACAAGCATTTGATTCCCCATCCCATACGTGTTGAAGTGCATAAAACTATTTTGTGATGAAGTGCAAACACTACAATTGGTAAAAATAGTACCTGCGTTTAAGCACAAGATAGCTAGTGCCAGAAATCATAATCAACTTATGTAAATGGTTAGTCCCAAAGATAAAGTTTACTTTCACAGTAGGTTTCACTTTTTAGTTGCTCAATCTCTAGCGGGTAAATAATACCCGTGAACAACGCATACCCGAGGGTGACAGGTTTGCTCCCCGTTCTTCACCCGCAGGCGTTCGTGGGTATACCTACGGACAAGCTAAAACTCACAAGTACAAATATAGGGAGCACTACCCATACCTGTGCCACCGACTGTTGCTCAAACTCTGGCGGGTAAATAATACCCGTGAACAACGCATACCCGCGGGTGACAGGTTTGCTCCCCGTTCTTCACCCGCGGACGTTCGTGGGTATACCCACGGATAAACTAAAACTCACAGGTACAAATATAGGGAGTACTACCCATACCTGTGCCACCGACTGCGATCCCTAACCGTGTGATGTACCAATGGCAAAAAAGGTAATGCATCGAAAATGAGTTCATTTTTGGAAATAGGTTGGCCAAAGATCTGTTTGTAAAAAAGATTGAAAAGGGGTCAAATTGTAAAAATTTCACAAGATGCTCCTTCCGGAACCTTCTAACCCCTTCGCCATCCCCTCTCCCAAGAAACCGCACCATAAAGCCCCGGGAAATCCTAATGCCCCATCGACTCCCGTCCCAATCAAGGCTCACCTCGCACAGTCACACCGCAAGAATCCAAGAACAACAAGAGAGAGGGTGATCCCATCATGGCGTTCGCCGTCGCCTCCAAGGGGGCCCCGCTCACCGGCCTCCTCAAGAAGCTCCTCCTCGCCACGTCGTCCGCCTCCGGGGGAGCGCCCATCGCCTACGCGCTCCGCCCGGCGATCGTCACCGCCGCTCGCCGCTTCTTCAACACCGAGGGCGCGCCGCTCCGCCGCGATGACTACGACCTCGATGAGTCCAGCGACGACGCTGACGCCGTCGACGTCAGCTGCCGCACGCGCGACTTCTCCGTCCCCGTGTTCTTCTCGGCAGGTACGCGTCGGCCGCTCCTCTCCGCTTTGTTTGCTCTTTAACCTCGCGAACCGGAACAGATGTGCTGGACCCGTTCGGCGCGCCGACGAGCCTGGGCCGGCTGCTGGCGCTGATGGAGGACGACGCATCAGCGGCAGCGCCCAGGACGACCGGCTTCTCCGCGGCGGCGCTGAGGCGCGGGTGGTGGGTGTCGAAGGAGGACGACGACGCGGTGCAGCTGAAGGTGGCGATGCCGGGGCTGGGGAAGGAGCACGTGAAGGTGCGGGCGGAGCAGAACATCGTGGTGATCAAGGGCGAGGGCGACAAGGAGTTTGAGGACGACGACAACGAGGAGTCCTCCCCTTCGCGGTACAGCCACCGCATCGAGCTCCCCGCCGACGCGTTCAAGATGGACCAGGTCAGGGCGGAGATGAAGAACGGCTTGCTCAGGGTGACGGTGCCCAAGGTCAAGGAGGAGGAGCGCAAGGACGTGTTCCAGGTCAAGGTCGAGTAGGGGGATCGATTCGTCCGAGGTCCGGCGAGTAGGGGGATCGATTCGTCCGAGGTCCGGTGATCTGGTATGTGTAGTGAACTAGCAGTTTAGTTCCCGTAACCTGTTGCTGATGGAGGAGGTTGAGAGAGATGAGGCCTTTTTGATGGTGGTGTCTCATGTCCGGTGATCTGAGCCCTGTTTACCTTTCTGTTCGTCCTGTTGAGTTTCTTGATGGTGATGACTGGTGGGTGATCTTGCTATGAACATCTAATGAGTAAGGGCATGCGTAGTTACTGATCGGCATCTATCTATGCTTCCTGTTCTTGTGGGTTCTTTGCATTGCTGATCGTTTGCGAAATTGTGCGTTTCTCCTTGGTTAATTCTGAACTTGTTGATGGTTCTACGCATGTAGCAACTGCGACTTGCTATTGTTATGCCATTTTTGTGTTCTCAAGCTGGAACACGCTGCCGAGCACGACAGGGCTTCCGATTGATTATCCTCCCATTGAGATGTTAGAATGTGAAGTGTCGATCAGTTTATGGTGAATTGGTGATGGCTGATGCTCTTGGTATGAACTTCCAACGGGTGACGTGCTAGTTACTGATGGGCATCTATCTTCCTGTTCTTATGGGTTCTTGCATTGCTGATCATTTGTGAAATTGTGGAACTTGGTATGTGAATGCGATGCCTGTTCTTGTAGGCTTTGCATTGCTAATCATTTGCGAAATTGTGTGTTTATCCTTGGTTAAATCTGAACCTGATCAGGTGTGTGTGACGAGTGACGGCCGGATCCTAGGAAGAGGTGCCATGGATACAGACGAGATGGGAAAACAGAGAAAGGGGATGAGTAGGGGGTTCCGTTCATTCTACAGAATATACTTTTAATCCCTTCTTCAATCATGAGTCCATGGCAGGTGGGCCCTATGGCCTACGCACACGTTTTAGCAAACCAGGTTGCTGAGCACAAACAGCTCACAATTGTGAAAATGTTACAGTGTTAAGCTTCGATCAGCATTGCCATGCATCCAGATCCTCTGACCTTACAGTGATGTCACTTCACTCCACCGTATTTCTTTTAGACGTGGGGCAATCGTAAAAATTGTGATCAGCACAGATTTTGCTGGAATGTGCTCTTGACGCTATATTGACAAGCAAGAACCCAGAAATCAAAACAGAAGGTACAAAAATTCAGAGACCAAAACTGCATTGTATGGTAGTATTTTTTTTCAGCTCCACTGTGCGGTGTCACTGTGTCACAGTATCAGAGTTCATTTAGGCTCATCTTTCCACTGAAAAGTACCCCAAAGATGATGCCAAGAAGGAACTACATCTAGCTCGGTTAATGTTAGAGGCAAGGTGCTTCAGTTATTCTATATTTCTCTTTTTATTGCTACAATCTACTTACAGGCAGGCGATTAATTACCCAACATGACTTCTCTATAGTCCTGCACAACATGACTACATCTATGATGACCTTCTACAGCTAGCGGCCTTTGTCACCCTCTTCCAGCTGTTCTGATTTCTGAACATGTCCATGCTACCATGTCAGTATTTGATCCACAGCTGGACGGTGATGCTCCAGCAAATCGTTGGAGCGTCATTTCACATCAGCAGGACTTCTGATGCTGCGGAGTTTATCAGTATACACCTTCCTCTCCTGTTTCTGAATCGCTCTATGTACACGGGGGAATGGCCATCGGGATCTGCGAGGATGGTTGGCTCCGTGGCTTAGATGCTAACAAGAGAATCATCGCCGGATGGGGACCCCGGTTGACACAGGCAGTCGGGAAGAGGGTTCTCATAAAATGCCTCTTCTGACCGAAACCTATCTTTGCCTTTCGTGCCCGGGATGGGGCCTTTTCGCTTCCGTGGAGAGCCTTGTCTGATGAACAGAACAAGAACAAAATAAGGATCAAATGCAATATATATATCATTTTTTGACTTTAATACCTTTTCCGGTGGATGTCTATTATCCTTTGTGATAGTATTTCCCCTTCCTTCCGTAATCCACTGTTGACTTTATCAAACAAGCGAACTAATGCTTTCCTGAACCGAAGAAAGAGCATAATGAGATTCAGAAGCGAAAAGCAGGGCAATTTCTCAACAATGCTGAGAAACGCACTGGTCTGTGATTTCACCTGTCCGGACTGATTGTTTTCCTGTGGCCAAGGAAACGCCGATGGCCTGCAACAGCCCGTGCCATGTTCCCCGAATAGGATGGAATGAAGACATCACTCTCCACCGAAACAATGTAGTCTAAAGCTGCCATTTGAGCAGCGTATTGGCTGAAAGGTTGCAGTTCTTCAGCTGAAGCAAGTTTTTCCTGCAATGGAGCACACGACATATGTCAATTGTCAGCTTAAGAAAGCTGTATTAAACGAGATGTAACAACTAAAATGGCAGTGCCTCTACCTTGTTCATTAGAATTGGGAAGCGTGATTGTAAATCAACCATATGTGATTTGCCTCCATATATTTCCCCTGCAGCTATGTACACTGGGGTGCTTGATGGATATCCTAGGGCAGAAAGAAACATACTAACCTCCTTTGGTGTCAAGGGACAATAGCCATGGGATCTTTGTTCTAATGGATCAATGTCTTTCACCTTCCAGTAGGTTGTGTTTTCTCTGTAGGAATAGAAGCAGGAGGATTCAATTGCACAGTGATGCTACCAAATCAATCAAAAATCCGGCAACAAAGTGCAACAGGTAAATATGTCCCAAGGCCTTACCTGATCATTGCAAGTTCTTCTGATTCTGTCTGTGATAAGCCATAGGTGCACCCACTAAAAGCAAGCATATCCTTCTCATAGCGCAGATGCAAAGCAATATATGGCCCAAATGACCTCATCCTCTCCACCAATAGCTGTAAAAAACAGTTAAACTTTGTTTGTTAGAACATCTCATGAACATAATTATCAGGGAGGAAGATATTAGAGAAGGATTTACATTGCCCAAAGCTTCAATCGGGGGAGCAAATCTAAGTGCCTGGAAAAAGGCCCGGCAGCGAAGCTTTTGAATGTCAGGAGGAAGGTAGTTGTTTGCAAGGCGAGAATCTGACTTAGCAGCTCGAATGACCTAATACAAGTCTTTGATCAGGATAACAGTTCCAAAAATTGCATCCAGCAACTACTGCTTAGAATTGGTTAGTATGGAGGCGCACAGTGGTGGTTGAATTCAAACCTGGCGATGATCCCACAGTGGAGAAATTTTATCCTGGTAATAATCTACTCCAGCCCAACTCTTGAAGTACCGGACATACTTTGGAGCTTTCACCAAATCCTTGGGCAACTTTTTCTCAACTTTCACATCATTTGCCAAAGAATGTATGAAATGTTCTTCGTCAAAGACATCTGAAAAGTTGCTGATGTTGAAAAATGGTCTTGTTAGTTTCAGATCAGTTAATAGAAGGCTGAAAATAAAAACTCCATATCACTTACCTTCTGTCATGCCAAAATGATTTCTTATCAAGCTCTGGAATGATGAGTGTAGCATTAAGTATCCGTGCAATGGCCACCATATCACTGATCTGCCATGAGAATAAGAACTGGTTATTGAAAAGGAGAAAAAAGCTTGCTGGATTTTGCATCTAAAGTAAGCCTAGCCATGATTATTTCTTTAGCAAAATGGGATTTGTATACACTAAACACATGACAAAACATGCACAAGGAATGAAGAAGTGTTTCCCTTACTACATTTACTCAAATCATATGGCACTGCTGTTAAGAGAACTAGGACAGACATTGTTGGCAAAAGGTGCTAATCTTAATCAAGGTCACCTAAGAAAAAATAGCAAATGCTCATAATTCCTTAAACTCGAGTAGAACTATGGGTCTGTTTGGTTTACGATGTAGAAGGCCTGACCAAATATTGGTCATGACCAAAATAGGGGCAATGCCAAAATCAGGGTCAAGAAATAGTGTTTGGTTTGTGATCATGCTAAAATTAGGGCAATGCCAAAATATTGTGTTTGGATAGTGACCAAGCCAAAGTATATTAAATTTGTGAGCATGATATGTGGAGCCTACATGTTATTAAATATTTTTTAGGTCAAAATATAGTCAATATGTGTCTTAAATTGTAGATTGAATTGTGAGGATTATAACGGTGCAAATAGTTTACAAATCCGATGTACGGTTTAGAAAATATAGTGTTTTGAAGTTTGCTAACTCAAAAAGGTAAGCAGTTAAGCCAGCCAACCACATGCTGCCACCTCAGCAGCACCATGGGCAGCGGCCAAGCCAATTTCTGGGTCACCAATTTGGGCGCCGAAGCAAGTGCCAAGATTTGGCCTCCAATTGAACTAGCCGGTGCCAAAATTTTCAGGGCAGGCAAAATGAGGGCATCCAACCAAATGAGAGCCAAATTGTGTGAGAAATGCCAAATTTTGGCTTGGCATAGTAGGGCTTAGAACCAAACACACCCTATAACACTAACTAGTTTCAGTTATATAACAATCTGCATGCCCAAGGAGAATGTAACTACTTTTGGTCTCCCTTACCAAACCAAGCACCTTTGTTTATCAAGTCTACTGCTTTCTATCATGATATAAATGAAAAATAAGATAATGACTGAAGCGCTGGTACAAATAAGACAAAAGCACATCCCAACAAGCGTCATTTATCAGAAAAAGCAAAATGATTATGACATTCAATATGAAACACCAGAAAAAAAAATTGGAAAGTGATGAGACAACATCCACCCACCAATAGGGATGCAAGTGGGTACTCAATAGGTAGTTCTAGGTTACCATTTAGTTCATTTTTTCCTTAACTTAATTAGGTGCGAGTGAATCTTTAGTTTATTTTTTTGAGTTTTGGGTCGACCCAATGATCCAAAAAGTATAAAACTTGCATCCCTACCCACCAACCATTCTCAGGAGTCAGGACTATCCTTACCGCAGTCAAGCCATTCAATCTGTGTCGCCGATAACTAGTTGGGAAACAAACAACTTAGGCCGTGTTTGTTTGATCTTCTGCTTTTGAGTTTTTCTGAAAAGCTGTGCTTTTGGCTTGTCTGAAAAGCTGCTTTTGGAAATAGGTTGTTGGCTTCTACAATAAATTTTTGGCTTCTCAGCACATAGCTTCTCAGAGAAGCACATCTCAGCGAGCTTCTCAGCTTTAGTTCATTTTCCTCAGAAACAGGCTTCTGGAGAAGAAACCACTTCTCCAAAAGCTCGTTTGTTCTGGCTTCTGGCTTCTGCCAGTAGCAGAAGCAGTTTCAAAAGCAGCAAACAAACACAGCCTTAGTTTCACAACTACCAGTCCACCATATACAGCTTATGCAAGAACATCTCTAACAGGATCGGAACATTGGCACCAGAACACCCGCTACAGGTGATTATAGCACCAAAACACTGCCCAGTTGCAACAGAAACTGCGAGTTAGGAGTACACACTAGCACCAGGGGACCCACGGTACATTGATTAAAGCGCCTAAACATGCCCACAAAATCTGATGAGTGCTTAAAAACCGTAACTCTGATCAAGCACTCCACATGCACGCACGATAGGTTCTCCCGTTCAAGTCAACACATCTAATGCAAACCAAGCAATAAATCATCCCCCCCTATATCAAAACATGACTACATTGCCACAACTAAATACTCTCTCCGGTCCAAAGTAACTATTGTTTTGGGTTACGTGCAGTTAACTGTTTCAAATTTTAATTACGAATTATTTTTTATGTGTTGAGTTTGGATACTTAAAAATAACAAGAATAAATTTGTCTTCAAAAGTACTTTCATAATAGTATATTTTTGTTATGTTTTATTAATATATTAAAAAAAATAGTAGTCAAAGTTGTATTTTATAGACCATGTTAATATGTAAAACGACACTAATTCCGAACTGGAGGGAGTAGTATTTATGAGCAGGACGATTCAGCTTACCCCAGCGCGCATCTGGTTGAGCCCGCCATTGGTGTGTACGAACAGGTACCGCCTCGACGCCCCCGGGCCTGCAAAGCAAGGCGAACGAAATTAGAGCGGCGCGGGAGAATTTGGACCACAAGGCGAGATTTCGTTGTTGGAGGAATTGCCAATAATGCGCATACGTTTGTACTCCGGCGACGGCGCGACGCAGGGCACGAACCCCCGCGACGGCGCCGGCAGCCACAGCCGCTTCTCCGCTGCGTCGTCGGCCGCGCCGTCCAGCTGTCAAATCTAGATATTAATTCCCTCGTCATGGACTCCCGTGAGTTCGAAAAAGCAGCCGCGGCACGAAATAACAGACAGCGAGATGCGCAGCATCGGTGGAGAGACCAATCGATCACCTTTCGCGACTGCGGCAACGCGAGCTGCGGCGGCGCGAACTCCAGCTCCCAGCGCAGCTCCTCGGCCTCCCGCGGCTGCTGCGGCGTTGGATACGGCGAGGGGCGATCCATTAGCACATCCCCGAGTAACAATTTGGGCTGTGATACGTGGACACGATACGCACCTGGGAGAGGCGGTAGGGAGCGCTGGCGAAGGCGGAGGAGACGTGAAGGGCGACGGCGAGAAGCGCGGCGGCGGCGGTGATGGTGGCGCCGGCGCCGGCGAGGGAGAGCAGCCACCACCGCAGCGCCGCCCGCCGTGCCGCCGCACCCGCGGGCCTCACCTTGCCGCGCAGCAGCATCGCATCCGCCTAACAATCAAACAAGAGAAAACGCCTCCCGTCTCTTCTCCGCTGATCTATGGCAGCGACGGCCGCTTGCTTGGCACTGCGGCGAATTCGACGCCGGCGCGGCGGTGCTCGTGGATATTCGTCTCCGCGGAGCCCTTTTCTCTCACCCTTGTTCTCTCGGCTTGTGCTTCCGGACAGAGCCCTCAATGACGCGGTAAGGAGGGAGGGAGGGAGGGAGTGAGGGAGGGGGCAGGGTGGGGGTTTATTCGGAGGAAATTGATAATTTACCATTTAAAATATTAGATTTTAATCATTTGCTATCTTAAAATTAGGACCGTCTATTTGTCTGATAATAGATTTTGTAATAAAAAAATTGTCAAATTTTCAACCAATAAGATGCTGATAGACCATATGCAAAAATCTAGAAGACAACACAATGAGAAATCTGTTAATTTTTTGAAAGAGTGATAATGATCATTACAGGTGCAATAAAAAAAATAGAAAACCAGAACCTGATAACATCTATGTGGAGCTTACATAAGAGGAAAGAAAGAACTCTAGCTGACTATATTGATGATATTTGCATAGTGTGTGTGTAAATTTAAATGAGCAGATTAGATTGTAGTTTTTAAAGAGAGTACATATTGCAAGAGAGAACTACTAAGAGATTGAACCGAAATAACATCATTGAAAGGAAAAAACTGGACTACAGTGTTCCTGTTGCTTTCCCTAATCTAATTTTGCTTAGCATAATCACAATCTTGCTGCTTCTTTTCCCCGAAAACTAAGTTGTGGTTCATGTAAACCTAGATGCCTGCAACATGAATAATGGAAGTCTCGAGACAAAATCACAAAGCAAAAAAGACTCACATAAACAATTTTTAGCATATTTTTTAAGCAAAAATGCAAACAAAAATAGAGGCATACATTGTTTGCAATTTGAACTCGAATGATACGAATATCATCTTGAGAGAACTCGCCCACTTAGTGCCAAAACACCACATTTCTATGAACTTGCTCACAAACACACCACATAGGAAGAATTAGAAAATAAAGAGGCATATAAAGAGAGAAATAACTAGATATATCTTATAAAGAGATAAAGAGAGAATAATGTGATAAACACACACATAATCAAAGAGAAGCAAAGACAGACAGAAAATAAAGAGAGACATAGAGAAACAAAGAGAGAGAAATAACTAATATAACTTATAAACACACAGAGAGAGATAAACAGAGAAGCAGAGACGGAGAAGAATTAAGCGAGAGATAGAGAAATAGAGAAAAGGGAGAGAAATAAAGAGATAAAGCAAGTTAGAACAAGAGAGAAACAAAGAGATAAAGAGAGAGCCACATATATATATATATATATATATATATATATATATATATATATATATATATATATATATATATATATATATATATAAGTAGAAAGTACACAAGAGAAAGAAAAGGATAAAGAAAGAAGCAAATATAGAGATAGAGATACATAGAGAAAGAGAGAGGGGGAGAGATAAATAGAGACCTATACACACGCAGAGAGAGAGAGAGAGAGCAATATTCAGTACCTACTACATAACTGAGAAATACACACACAAGCGTACATAATTGAGAAGCACACAAATTGTGTAACACACTAGAAAGAAGACCTGATAAGACGCACTATGTAACTTAATATATAACCTCACTATATAACTCGCACTACATAAAAGAAAAAGAAAAACTATGTTACTCACACTAAAAACTACACGCTATGTAACTGGAGAAGCACTAACAGAGAAACAAAATAACCTAAGAGCAAGCACAACTATGCAACTGAAAAAAAAACACAAGTAGTTAGAGAGAAATGAGAAGGGAGGACAGAGTGATATAAATAGAAACAAGGGAGATAGACCTAGACAAAGCAAAAAAATATAGACAACACACGATGAGAAAGAGAGAGAAGATATGTTGAGATAAAAGCGAGAGAGACAGTTAAGGAGCTATATTTGCGGCAAGGGAATCATTTGGGAGGTGGTTACTGTACAATTGATTCCTAACAACTAATAAAAAGGGTCAATAATGCAAGTTTTATGTTAATGTTGATGGTTCTTGATCTATGAAAAAAGTTGTAAGCCTCAAAATCAACATCAATAACCTAAACCAAAGAATCCAAGTGAAGCACGAACATGCAGCAAGTTTGCTAGCTTCTCACTTCTCAAAATATATGTATTATAATGAAAAAGTATATAGCAACAAAGATCAGTGCAGTAAAAATATTTAGCTTTTAGTTCCCAATGAAAAGGAGCATGCATAATTTCATATGGAGTTAAAATGTTTAAACAATCATAAACATTGGACAAAGACATAAGCAACGGACAATGAGTGCATATTTTTATTCAGTAGACTAAAAAACAAATCAATAAAAAAATGTATTGTGCATCACATATGTGCATGCGACGAATGTTTTAGGTGCATCAGATGAAAAACACATAGAAAAAAAAAGTGATATCTCATCAATATATAAATAATTATGGAATATAATACATAGCATTTGTTGGATAAAAACATCATTTATATCGAGCATTTTCTAGAGCATTCAAAAAACACAATTATATGACATATATACTAGGCTATTCATACTAGAATTAGAAACACCCCGCATGCCATCAGAACACATGAGTGTGAAAATAAATCCCACGGCAATCAGAACACATAAGTATGATTGTATGAAAAAAGAACCCTAAACAACTAGGGAGAATAGATCACCACTCAACAATGAGATACTCGCTCCAACAAGCAAAACAAAACAACAGTAAGGTATTGCAACACCACGAGATACCTGCACAAAGATCATAAGCACAACACCGACAAAATCAGGCAAAAGAAAAAGAGTATCCGGCACAAATCTTCATGAAAATAGGAGTGCTACTCACTTAGAAACAAGATCTGAACTTCTCGATTTCTACACCATGCTCCCCTGCTCCAACTCGAACTAACCCTAAAGCATAATAAAACAACACCACAAATCAAACCCTGCCCCACACAAGCACACAAATTTTTTTGGAGAAATGAACGAATCTACAATCAAATCGAATAGATCAGGAGACATAATGGAGCAAAAATAGATCAAATCGAACCTTCAGATCGCAATTTCTCGATTCCACCACGAATCAAACCCTAACCATCGCGAGCACCGAAATAAATAGGTAAATGAACGAATCACCAATCAAATCGAATAGATCAAGGGATGGAGACAGCGAACAGTTTGTAAAGACAGACAAACATATAGATAGATTGGGATAGAGAGAGGCACGGGTTACAGCTAGTGGGAGAGAGAGACAGTTTGCTATCACATTAAGAGAGAGAGAGAGAGTGGGAGAGATGGACGTAGAAAATAAGGGATACAAAAAATAAAAGCGGGTCTCCAACCCCGATCCATGTTGCGGTGCATACCCAAAGCCCCTCGATAACACAAAAAAAATCCATCATAATTCATCAAAGCTTAGCACAGATTTCAAAGCACATATAAGGGCCACAAATTAGATAGATTTGGGAGCAAGAAATCTATCAACAGATAAATAGCAAAATTTCTTAAAATTTAGCTTCAACAAATTGCCACCGAAAAGATGAACCCCTTATTCACTATCACTGTGGATAATTTTGCCTATGGTCCTACCTGTCAGCTCCAACCCCTTCCCATTCCCCTCGCACAGCACACCAGATGACACCCTCTTCTACACCGTCTACTTGCTGCCGCCCCTACTGATCTGCCCCTGCCCGCGCTCCTCGCCTCACTCCGGTCCCTTTATCTCTCCCACCTCTTACGTATAGCAGTATAGCAGTGTTCAGGTAGAATACGAATTTTGAAGTAATTTAATGCAAAACAATATATTTTTTACATAGTTTTAAAGCATCTATTTAAATAGGGTTCTTATTTGTTTTCAACTAATTTTGGTGGCATATATGGTGTACTACATGCTTGTTGCGGGCCCTAATATACAGTTTAACTATATTCTATATGTTAGACGCTTAAAAAATGATTATTTCTTGCTTGGTGCCACTACATACAATACTGAAAGTGTTGAGCTTTAAAAGTTAAATAGACACAAATACAAAAAATAATTCAATTTATATTGAAGTAGGCTTCAACATGTGGGCAAAATATCAAGTGCAAATGGATGCGAAAGTGAAAGGCCCATGGGTTGATCACATGTAACCTGAACTGACTTTGTTGGAACCCTCCAGCGACTTGTTTGTTTAGCACCTAACACCCTACCTGTGTCATCGTCTGCCTCTACCGTCTTCAAGTAAATGAATCGCGATGCGCTTCTTGTCAGTGACTCGTCTGTTATTAACTTTGGTGTTCTGGCCTCATGTCATATATAGGCTCCTGGTGCACGAACTCATCACCACACAGTGGATGGAGGCAGCAACACATGTAGATGTAACTTACAATTCATAACAACATTAGCACAGATGATAGCAATGCGTAAGTTATATTGCCATACTTAGAATAATCTTACTATCCCATTACTAAAAATACGTGTACGCGTAAATAGTTGACTTGTTTTCAACGCTAGACTACACTATTTTCGCCTTAGTAAAGCATTAATTTAGAGTCCCACTTAAATTAGCATTATTCATGTTGGCTATCAAACCAAAGTTACAAGCCACAATGGCATTCTACCGTTGGACTTCTCCAACCTATAGTGTTATCCGGTTAATTGTGACAATAGATTACTTTCATTACAAGAATATAAGTCTATTTAGATTTATCCTATATCAAATATTTTTAGTTTAATCATCAATAGTTAAAAATCATATAGATGGATAACATAGCGTTGATATTACTAGATTTATCATAAAAAATGATTTCATAATATATATGTCTTTTTAGTTGAAATAATACATTCCCATTGATATTATTAGTCAAAGTGTCACATTAAAAACCATGTCTATGTGCTAATAGACTTATATTTGGGTCAGAAGTAGTAGTATATCTCTTTCATTTTGTGTAGGTTCTTTTTAAATTTTTATCAGGGGGTCAAAATCCGTAGCTCATATTGACAAAAGTCGAAGGACAGATTAGATTTAGATTCTGATAAACTTGACCATCTCTCTTAGTCCCAAAAGCCGCTGATTAGTGGCTAGTTCAGCTGTACGTCACACTGATCTTATGGCTAACGGTCACAGTTTGTCCACTAATTAACTAGTACGTGGCAGGTGGGCACTTCGGGATTTTTGTGTCATTTAACCCGGTGAGGCTAAGCATGGCTGCATAATCCGCTACTTCCCTAACCCTGTGTTCACGACGCGATATGCATCTTGGCCCGTCAAACCCTAGAGCTCCGGGACTACTCCCATCATCGTATTATTTATTCCCTCAGCAGATCGCCGCCCTACCGACAACACTTCTGCCAGCACCGTCCGCGGTTGTCTCCGACTTCCCGCGCCTGATTCCCAAACTCCCATGCTACGAACTGTCAGGCCGCTACGTGCTCCCTATTAGGAAAACCATACTTTTGCAACAGAATTTAAAATTTTAATTTTTTAATATATCTCTATCTCTTGAAAATTAATTTTATCTCTTGAAGATTTTTAAGACTCTATATGCAGGACAATATTCTTCTTTGTAAACACAGATGAATAAAGAATATACAAATTTTCCCTATATTATATCTCTCTTTTACAATTGTTCTCTCAAAAAATCGTTGGACTACATATGGTAGCAGCAGTTTCTTAACATGTTATCAGCACCAGGCTCTACTAGGAGAAACTAGAGAATCAGATCGTCTTGCTCATAAGGATTGAAAGGTACAAGATCGTCCGGTACGTTTTCTCGATACTATTGTTTTCGTGGCTAAATAAATCTGTAAATCGTATAGCATGTAGCAATGAATAGTACATAATAGATCTATAGCATCGTGTATGCATGAATAGTACTAAATATGCAATAAACAGTAGCTAACGAGATTGATCTGCACAAGCAATGGCATCCCGATGTAAATAGTAACAACACTTGAATGAATTTTGCACGGCGAGATGGTGGGGTCCGTAGCTGCCGACCACCACACCATCGGCCAGCAAACCAGTGACCACCCTGCAGAGATCGAAAAAAGGAAAAAGGGGTGCACAACATGAAGTCGACGGCCTCGCCGCACCACTACCGACGTCATGAAGCCAGCCATGTACGTGGTGGCTCGAAGGCCAGCACCACGAAAGAAGAAAAAATAGGGCATATCGTCGGCATGAAACCGGCGGCCTTCTCCACCTTGCCCCGTCGTCCGCTCCGGTTGCCTCCACCATGTCACCGCCTTAAAGCTGCAGCGCCGCTGAATCGCCGCCGAATCTCTACCCGAAGCAGCATTGTTGCTGACATAGAAACCAACGGCCTTACCGCCAGCGCCTTACCCGAAGCCTATACTGTAGAACGCCACCGTTGCACGAAGCGAGCCATGCGCCAATTCACCGGCCCCGCAGCTCCCGCACGAGTGTCGCTGCTGGAAGCAAATTCTATAGGATCATGTCTTACGAAAGACTCTCTCCCCATTGATGACACGTGTTCACTCTCTCTCCTCTTCAGTATAGCCATTGGATCATGGGATGGATGGCATGGATGAAGTCTCATATGGGTCTTTCTGGACAACGTCCTATAGAATTTACTTCCGCCGCCACCACGTCGCCACCTCGTCGACCTCCGCAGCTCCCGCATGAGCGTCGTCGCCCCGCCATTGCCTCGCCGGCCTCCGCAGCTCCCACAGAGGCACTGAACGATGATGGTCCGAGTGGGGGCTTGGGTTTAGAAACCCTAGCAGCCCCGATTTTAGAAGAGGAGGGCAGGACAGAATGGCCCGTGTCGACCCAAATAGCAAGCAGGCCAGCCCGATAAAGAATAAAAAACTAGAGAAAAATAAGAAAAAGAAAAGGAAAATCCAATTTTTTGCTTTTACCCCTCCCCCCCCCCCCCGAATTTTCCAGTATTTGAGCGCAATCAATAAATTTTTACATTTAGACCCCTGGATGTTATAAAAATTATCCAAACGCTATGTTTTTGCATAGAAGTACCCTGGAATTTGAATTTTATACCTATTTTTGCAATTATGCAGTATTTAATTCTGTTATTATTGTTTCTATGCTATTAATTATTGTTTAAATTGCCTGTTATGCATTTAAATTTAGTAAAATTTGAATAATAGCATAAAAAATATCGAAAAAATTACAGTAATCTAATTTAGCAACATGATGCAATTTTACTGGTAGTAATGCTTGCGTTATTAAATATGTAGATGGCTAACATCACGAACAAGAAGTCTACTGAGCTGAATGCTGATGGCCACAACTATCTTACTTGGGTGTCGGATGTCCGGATTGTACTAGGAGCGAAAAGTCTTCACGCTGCAATTGGTTTGGGAACAAGTAGTGTAATGGTTCATACGGAGGATGAGAATGATCAGACATTTCATTTTCCCTGTCACCATCTCTCTCCCACTTTGAAGGATGAGTACATGGCAATGACCAATGCTAAGGCACTATGGGACACACTGCAGGTGCATTTTGAGCGCCTTAAGTACACCATCAAGCCTCTCGCAGAGCAAGAATGGGTCCGGCTCCTTTCTGTGGCTTCAAGCATGTCAGATAGTACAACTCCGTGCTGCACCGTATTTGCACACTACTGTGTATCTATGTGAAAGAGATCATAGAAGAGGAAAAATTTGAGAAGACTCTCTCCACTTTTCACCCGAATGTGGCAGAATCCACACATAATCACTGTCAATCAAATTACAAGAAGTATTCTAAAATGATTGACGTGTTGCAACTCCATAACATTCATGAAGAAGTCATAAACAAGAACTTCTTATCCCAACCGCAAGAAAAGAGAAGTGGCCTATAAGTCAATCACAACTCTTTCCAAGCGCGCAAGAACCTTAATAAGAAAATGGTGGCAGACAAAGTCAAGCTTGGTGATGATAATGGCAAGACAAAAAAAGAAGTTAAGCCATATGGTGAGCAAAATCAAACATGCTATAAGTACGGTGTTTAGAGTCATTAGTCCCAAATCTGCAAAGCACCAAAGCATGTTGTGGAAGAATATCGAAAAAAGAAAAATGAGCAGCCAGAAGCACACCACACCATTGCAGTGAGGATGAAAGTGGACAAAGCAGCAATAGTTGAAAGGGAAGTATCTCACATAGAAGTTGATGACGCTCTCATACTGTCAGTGAAAGACCTCCCAATGAAGGATGCGGAGGTATCTACTTTGCCCTCCTCCACTGCTATAGAAGATGTCATGAAGGATGAAGCGAAAAAAAATCTATTAAAGATGAAGTGGCCGGATATTTCGTAGACTCTATATAGAATTAGAGTAATTAATCATTTACTTAGTTTCTAAACTTAAAAGGATTTAATAAATAAATGTAAGCTTTAGAAGAGCAAACCTAGCTGCAAATAATTTTTGATAGTTAATGAAGCATTTAGTCTTGTTGCTACTTCCTTGCATATGAATGATTGAATGCTTTATTTATAGAATATGTGTGGCGCCCGCATAGAGGAAGTGTATATTGTGGATAGTGGGATCACAAACACCATCTTAAGAGAAAAGGTGTATTTTTCAGTCTATTACAAATAGCTCTGAAAAAATGATGACTGTCACCGGTAGTGATAAATGCATAGTAGATTCTGGAAGATCCACAATCATACTACTCATGAGAACTACTTTGCACATTGAACAAACATTGTTGTACCCTGAATCTACAAGAAATCTCTTAAGTTTTAAAGACATTCGTGCTAACGGTTTCCAGTAGAAACAGGTGAAAAAGATGTTAGGGAGCACCTACACATCATTAAGTATGATAGAGAAGTAAGAATACTAGATAAACTTCTCTCTATGAGCAGTGGCTTGTACTACACTCGCATTAGGGCACCTGAAGTGCTCGCTATCTTGAAGATTATGTTTCGTAGTGTAGAATTATTCTCCCTATGGTATGATAGATTAGGTCACCCTGGTTTTAGAATGATGAGGAACATAATTACTAACTCACAAGGTCATGACATAAATGTGAATAATTTTTCGAATCATAAAGATTTTGTATACCATGCATGTGCTACTAGGAAATTAATAATAAGACCGACTACCTTGAAGGTATAAGATGGAATCCCTGTATTCCTGGACCAAATTCAAGAGGCTATTTGTGGTCATATTCAGCCGCTTTCTAGCCCATTTCGGTATTTTATAGTATTAATAGACGCATCATCGAAGTGGTTGCATGTATGTCTATTATCTACCCGCAACCACGCCTTTGAAAAGTTGATCTCGCAGATCATACCAATCAGGAATAATTTTCTGGATCATCGTGTGAAATCCATCAGAATGAACAATGTTGGAGAATTTACTTCTAAAGCGTTCGATGATTATTACACTGGTATGAAAATTAAAGTTGAACATTTTGTACTATACGTCCACACTCAGAATAGACTAGCCGAAGCACTAATAAAAAGAATAAAGTTCATTGCTAGATCTTTGTTGTAGCACTGTAATTTATCTGCTACATATTGGGGACACACAATCTTACACACGGCATCTCTCATTAATTATAGATCATCCTCCTATAACATCCATTCGCTTGTGCAACTAGTGCACTAGGTAATTCTGAAGATTTCCCATTTATGTAAATTTGGATGTATGGTTTATATGCCAATATTGCCGCCATAGCGAACCGCTATGGGACCTTTGCGAAAAGTTAGAATATATGTCGGTTATGAGACTGCATCCATAATCTAATATTTAGAACTAACAACTGAAAATCTGCATAGGGCCCTCTTTGCTGACTGTATTTTTGATAAAAATAATTTTCTGTCATTAGGGGGATGAAATATACCCATGGATGAAAAATATCGGGAAATTATATGACAGGCTGAAGGAATTGCGGCACATGATCCTCGCACTAGTGAAGCAAATGGCGAAGTATAGAAAATTATCGATTTGCAGAAATTAACAAACGATCTGCCTGATCATTTTTGTGATTTGAAGAGCGTGACTAAATCGCATGTGCCTACACGCAATGCACCGGAGAGGGTAGAAGTACTAAAAGAAGGTACCCTCGTCTTGTCCTAGGAGCTTCGAAAAATAATAAAAGGACAAGAAATTCGGTTTTTCAAGTCCCAAATAGCCAGAGACATCTGGCAAAGGTGAGAAATAAGAGCTGATCACAGCCGATCACAAAAGTGATCCCAAAGGATGAAGAAGGGGCACCAATTGAGACCTGACGATGGTATGAAACCTCAGGAATTAGGCATATCAGATTTGAACCTTCCCATTTAGGAAGAAATCAGCGAAAATACGCGTGCTAAAATCAACGCTAGTAAACTAAAGGACCTTACTCCAACAGTAGGAAATTATGAAGAGCAAGATGAAGAAGTACCTGAAAGTGCAACCCATGATGAAATAGCAATAAACCATGTAAATTCAGGAGAATCCTAGAATAGAGCAGCCACTATAGTCAACACATACTTCGCAAATAAAATTGTCGCAGTTATAGATCTTGACCATGAGCCTGCATCGCTCACTGTATATAGAATGAGGTCAGACTGGGAAGAGTGGCAGAAGACAATAACAACTGAACTGTTATCTATGAAAAAAGAGGTTTTTGGGCCAGTATGTTGCATACCTCCCCACATCAAACCAGTAAGATACAAGTGGATTTTTGTTCGTAAGAGGAATGAATGGAATAAAATTATGAGGTACAAAGCACGACTAGTGGTACAAGGTTTCACTCAACGACTAGGCGTTGATTATGAAGAAACTTATTTCCTAATAATGGGTGGCATTACTTTTAGATATTTGATCTCAATGGTAGTTAACCTAGAGTTGAAAATAAAATTGATGGATGTTGTGACTGCATATCTTTATAGGGGCCTAGATTTGGACATTTATATGAAGATACCTGAAGGAATATCATTGTCGAATCAGGATAGAGGAAATAGACACTTTTATAGTGTACAATTGAAGAAGTCGCTATATGGGATAAAACAGTCAGGTAGAATGTGATACAATCATTTGAGTAAAATTCTTGAAGAACGAGGCTACACGAATAGTACAGATTGTCCTTATGTATTCATAAGAAGGTCCCAGAATGTATTTTGCATAATATTCATATATGTATATGATCTGAATATTATCGGTACATGAGAAGATATAGAGTAAGCAAGTTCCTACTTGAAATCTGAATTTGAAATGAAAGATTTAGGTAACACTAATTTTTACTTGGGTCTACAGCTAGAACATGTGGCAGATGAAAGCTTTGTGCATCAGACAAACTACACTAAGAAGGTGTTAGAGCGGTTTGATTTTGAAAAATCATTTCCCGCTAAAACCCACATGATCGGAAGATCATTACAAGCAGATCAAGATCCCTATAGATCTAGAGAAGAAGGGGAGAAAGTATTGGAACCAGAATTCCCATACTTATGTAGAATAGATGTGCTAATATATCTGGCTAATTGCATTAGGCTAGGCATAGCATTTGCAGTAAATCTACTTGCACGATACAGTGCAGAGGCCACTAAAAAGTATTAGAAGGGCTTGAAGGATATTCTGCGCTCCTTGCAAGGTAGCAAAGATCTATATTTGTTCTACGAAAAGAATTAGGGACTAAGTCTGGTTGGATACGTAGATGATGGATACCTTTCACATAATAGCATTATAAAGAATTAAATCTTAGTCAAGAAGATTAAGTACCCAAAATTAATCATGAAGATTATATGAAGTACTTTGGATGAATTATACTCTTTTTCACTTAGATCAGTTTTTTTGAAGTTTTCCATGTTAAGATTTTTAATGAGGTAATTTGTATGACCATGTCACAGGTTATGTACTCTTTTTTCAAACTTTTTTACTAGTTTTTTAAGAGTTTTGATGAGACATATGTATTTCACAAGAAGTGCTAGGAAGATGTTAGTAAATCTAGAGTTTTACAATAGAATTTGGATCCGTCCCAATCTTTAAAGATTTAGCTTTTTTAATAGGTCTTTATCTCTTATGAGTTTTTTTATTATATATACAGGGTAGCACCGTTTCTTGTAAATATAGGTAAATAAAAAATAGATAGTCTTTCTCTTATATCATATTTTTTCAATCATCCTTTTAAAAAATCGCTGGACTAATAGTAGCAACAGTTGCTTAACCGTCTTCACAGAACGCCGAACCTATCACGGCACCTTCGAATTGTAACCGTTGATGGCGACGGTGCCCACGGAGCCAGCCGGGCCAATGGCAGCAAGCCAGCAACCAGCAGCAGCTCCCCGACTCCTTTTCCAACCCCACTCCTCGGGCCTCGGTGACACAAGAGGACGCCGCCGCCTGGCCGCACCAGGGGGGGATGCCTCGTGGCGGCCCCCGCATTTCTGTTTTCTATTCCCTTCCCCTGACCACGGTGCACGGTGAGAATGGAGGCGGTGGGCGGAGGGGCCCGATGCGATTCTATCGGCTCCACTCCAGCTTGAGACCCGAAGAAAAGCTCCCATCGCGGGAGGGCAAGACACAGGAGCCTTGCGCGGCCGTGTCAGGTCCCGCCGGCCCGGAGGCTGGACCTCGCAGCTTTTGTACTCTGTTCGGGTGGCGATGGCGTTAGCACGGGGGATTTCGCTTCATTGGTGACCATTTCTTGTCAGTACGGGGAGGACTTTGGGGAAACCGTCACGACGTTACGGATGTGTGGTACGGCGTGCGTATGGATGCATGGATGGGCTGTTCGCACATGCTACTTCTGACAGCGAGTAAAAAATATGCTTATTCGCTTTTCAGCATAAGCGAGTGCCTTAGATATATATTTTTTTTGGGGCATTTCAGCGGTTCAAGTCAGTGATAAAAAAAGTGGCCTTATATATTTTTGTTGTGCAATTGAGCCGTTCAATCCAGTGATAAACTAACTGATCCGTCCACGGATCAAGACTTTTTTTTATTTTAGTCTTTTTAAAATTAATATTTTAATAATAGACTGTCGAAACCTAAATTTTCAGAAACTAGCCCATTTTTTCACGCCAAAATACCTGGCATGACTCCCCAACATAGTCACTCCACATTCATTGGCGTGACTAAAGTAACCACGCTGGCAGAAACTCGACGCCTTTACATGTGGATTCTGCGTAGCAGCCTGAGTCACGCAACATTGGTTGGCAAGACGCGGGTGAACAGTATTTTTGGATGAACAGTATTTTCTGCGGTTTCAATTGTTCTCTTTTTACTTTCTCTATTTGAACAGTGAGGTTGCCGTACTCTAAAATTTATGAAACTTTTTCTGTATGTCCTATAATTCATGATGAATCCATTTTAAAAGGATTCACCTCAATACCCCATCTAGGTTTCAAAATAAAAAACTCCAAATATAGTTACTTTTAGAAATTCTAGTAATTTTTAAGGCCTCAAACAAATTCCTAAAAATCTGAGAAAAATCATTAATATTCTTATCATGTGGCGTAATAATTTCTAAAATTATTTCCAACCCTAGGTTACTTGGTGAAAAAGTGAGTTACTTCACAATGCTCCATTTATATGCATTTTTATCATTTCATACTATTTAGCCTTATAAACGTCCTCTAAATAATTAGCAATTATATTCGATTTTCCTCAAAATTTTGCCAGCGCTTAATGCAACATGTATAGGTCCTATTTGCAAACATGCACATCCAATAGAGTCGTAGAATTTGAATTATTTAATTTCGAATGTTGGTATATGTTATAATTTGTTCTATAATAATAATACTTAGGTGACTTGTGGAGCCAAAAAGTATTGCCATTTGCGGTCTAAACCATACCAAATTTATTGTATGGATAGTTCAGAATATGTTTTAGCCAAATCACATACATGATTTTTAGGAAGACTAATAAACTTTAAATAAGTAGACTAAAGAGAAAGAATAAATGAAAAAGAGTAAAGATTGGTATATAAATTACAATAAGTTATTTATTTAGTTATACCTACCATTCGAAATGTAGAGGTGTCGTATTGTCTTCTTAATACTTTTAACATAAGTTGTTGTAGCAGGTTCAATAGAGACCTCTTGTCCTATTGTGTCTGTATAATGTTAGATTATATGCTATTTTATTAAAGTTATAAGATCGTATTACAATAGATAAAACGTATATTAGGAATAGTAGATGTAATATATAAATGAATATATAGTTACCTGACATATCTCTATTGTAATCAATTCTGGTCCTTAATGTATCAACGGATGCTAGAGTATATGCATACTTGGGGAACATTGGAGAAGCACCAGGGAATTCAATTACCTCAGTGTGACCTGTGAATTTTATCATGTATATGTGGTCAACTGCTCGATAATTATTCTTAGCTAGGAACACTTGGAAAAACTTTATGAAATATACAACTCCTTCTCTAAGGTGTGGTTTGAATTGATCTAGATGGCGTTGTGGCACTTGAGCTTCCATTGCATTTCCCTATACATTTGCATAGAAAATTATTTTAAATAATGTATACTCTTTTATTTTTTCTAAAGTACCTAATGTTTGTGGATACCTCTTGATCCAATAGTACAAAATCAAGTCTATGGACCTTTTCTGGTTTGTCATCTAGAATATATTCGGATAATCTTATCATGACAGATGTGCTGTCATTTCGTGCTAAAAGCTCTGTTGTGTAATCACCATCGGATGGCTCATTCCAATCCACAGTTAAACTACTCATGGATAATGGTTACCACTATTTCATTCAATATAACCTAAATTGTGTATAGATTCTTGATGAACATATCTCATGGCTTAAACCTAAGAACATTAATGTTATCAATTGCCTACTTTCAACAAAATTGGACATTATTTCCTAATTTAAATGTACGTTTCAAAATGCTTAATTCACACTGTAGTCTCGAAGGCTGTGGTAGCCATAGCACTAAGCCATGTTTGAACATGCGCAATTTAAAGTTTATTAGTCTTCCTAAAAATCATATATGTGGTTCGGCTAAAACATATTCTGAACTATCCATACAATAAATTTGGTATGGTTTAGATCGCAAATGGCAATCCTTTTTGGCTCCACAAGTCACCCAAGTATTATTGTTATAGAACAAATTGTAACATATACCAACATTCGAAATTGAATAATTCAAATTCTACGACTCTATTGGATGTGCATGTTTGCAAATAGAACCTGTACATGTTGCATTAAGCGCTGGCAAAATTTTGAGGAAAATCGAATATAATTGCTAATTATTTAGATGATGTTTATAAGGCTAAATAGTATGAAATGATAAAAATGCATATAAATGGAGCATTGCGAAGGAACTCACTTTTTCACCAAGTAACCTAGGGTTAGAAATAATTTTAGAAATTATTAGGGTTAGAAATAATTTTAGAAATTATTACGTCACATGATAGGAATATTAATGAAGTTTCTCAGATTTTTGGGAATTTATTTGAGGCTTTAAAAATTACTAGAATTTATAAAAGTAACTATTTTTGAAGTTTTTTATTTTGAAACCTAGATGGGGGTATTGAGGTGAATCCTTTTAAAATGGATTCATCATGAATTATAGGATATACAGAAAAAGTTTCATAAATTTTAAAGTACGGCAACCTTACTATTCAAATAGAGAAAGGAAAAACAATTAAAACCGCAGAAAACACTGTTCATCCAAAAATACTGTTCACCCGAGTCACGCCAATCAATTTGACGTGACTCAGGCTGCCACATCGAATCCACGTGTAAAGTCATCGGAGTTTCCGCCAGCGTAGCCACTTTAGTTACGCCAATGAATGTGACGTGATTACGTTGGGGAGTCACGTCAGGTATTTTGGCGTGATAAAAAAGGCTAGTTTCTGAAAATTTAGGTTTCGGCAGGTTATTATTAAAATTTTAATTTTAAAAAGCTAAAATAAAAAAAAAGTCCACGGACCAATCACTTCCCTCTTTCCAAGTTGAAGGTATCCGAGTTGCGCTGTCAGCCTGTCGCGCTACGCTCCAGCGGTTGTCAGTTATCAGGAAAAAGAAGAGAAAAAACTGGAAACGCACGCGGCGGCAGCGATCGCCGCATAGGAAGGGAAGGTGCCGTGGTGGCGGACTGGCGGGCTCCCATGGTTGCTGCTGGCGGACTCGTGGTGGGTCGGCGCTGTCTGCATCGCACACCGGCGCACGTCCGGAAACCTCGCGCAGTCGCCGCCGCCACGTGACCTGACGCCGGGCCCGTCGCTGCGACACGTCTCGTACCAATCCACTGCCTACCAGCTGTGGGTTCGGGGCCTCGAAGCGCAGGAGCTCGGTTATTCATCGCGCCAAGCCTTCTTCTGGTCATTTGTTTACGGCAGGAGTCAATCAAACGGCGAACGATCAGTTTGCAGCCGACCCTCGCTCCTGGGCATTGATCTCCGTGCGCGGTTGCAGCATTTAGGTAGTTTTGGTTAGAGAGCGAGATAATAGAAAATAATTTTATTTATATATTTGACGATAGAATGATATTATTTGTATATAAATATTTATTTGTTAGGTAAGATGTAACGAATCTATTTTAATATTTTGGTTTATCGTCGGAGTCACGTTCGAAATATAATTGCTACATTTCACTACTTTTTAAATAGATCTATCTCAAATATTTAAAAAATATTTTCTAATTTCAAACTATTTTATCCCATTACTCCCCCGTCTTCATTCAAATAACTTAAAAACAGAATATATCTGCTACATTTTATCCCGTCCCACCAAACAGACCGGCCGGCATCACATGCCTTAACGCGGAGCATCGCCGTGCCGTGCCCGCTCCGCTTGTTCGTGTCGACCGGCTCGGGGCGGATAGCGGATAAGCCCATAAAAGCCTCGTACTTCTTCTAGATCGATTGGCTTTGCGACGTGTCGCGCCATCTACAGCTCCATGTGCTCGTCGCGCGAATTAGCATGGCCCCATGTTAGCCTTGGCTATGTGCGTGTCGTGTCATGGAAGCATACTGGCCTCTCCAAGCTCCTGCAGATGCTGTGACGCCGTGGAGGCATCAAGAGGCGAGCCCACTAGTTTCTTACACACAGAGATGTTAAGATTGCCACCACCACTTGCTAGTACAGTTTATGTCTCACATAGTCACATACATTCGCTTCATTTTTAATTTTTTACTGTCAGGAATAGAGGAATTTCATACTTCTCCTAGCCAAAATACATTTATTTTGGTATTTTGGTACGTCTCCAAAAACATAATTCTGAACCCTAATTTTATTGTATTTTTATTATGCGGGTTCTTTCCTTAAAGAACTTCACTATCATCATTTTCATATGTTTGATCTGAATATTTATAAATATATTATTGTTCAAATCTAAATTTTAGTGTGGCTCAAGGGCAGAACCAAGATTTAGTCACACCCCAAATTGAACATTTAGAACTAACCTCAAAATATCACCTCAGATTGTCTTTTACTACCTAGGTTATACCTTGACAAAATTCCTATGCTCCGAGCTCAAGCTCACCTTGTCATAGGCTGCCCCTGATTTGGTTGTAACGAGTACATATTCTTGGATCATACTTTTTTTTTTTACTGGAATATTGAGTGCGGATTTGGACAATCAATTTCTATGACATTTCTGTCTTCCAAACACGCCCTGTATATACCCTCTTATGGTTGAAAATTAGTTATGAGGTGTCCCAAATTGGGATGAACGGACTGACATATTATGCTAAAGCTCCCACCAATAGTGAATTCCTAGGTTTTAGATTAGGTTGTTATGTGATTGCCTGTCCAGCATTTTCTTAGCGTACCTCGACATTTGTTTCCGGCCTCGATCAAATAAATCTAGACCATGGTGTTCCCGGGAAAAAATAGTATATCCGCGAGCATATATTCGAGGAGGTAGGAGTATTTTTTCTGGAGAACTTCACATTCGCCAACAATGCACATCATCAGGTGTATTTTCAAACAAGTTGATCGAAAATAGATTCAGCAAAACCATAAGCGATTCAATAATCACTGTTGAGTAAATTGCACGGGCTAACGAGTAAAGCTTGATAGGGCTTGAATTCCTAGATTCAAGTTAGATGTTTAGACTAAAAAGATGGTTTAAGTCTTTATTTTTAAATTAAAATAAAACAAAATAGCTCACTCAAAACCTGGTAATGTATCCGCAACTCCAGCACAAGAAACTTTTAAAGTTAATAATACAAAGATTAAAAAATTATAGATCTAAAACTCTATCTATCAGCTAACAAACTCCAACTCTAACATAATAACATGCCATACCAAATCTGAGAAGACGGATTAAACTGCACTTGGCATGGGCAGGGGCGGAGCCAGGCATCGGCCAACCTGGCTCTGGTCCCCTCTTACCGTGCAACATTTTTTAAAGAGTGAAGAGGCTAGGACACACCTATGAGCTCTGCGATAACGTCCTCCGTCAGATCCTCGCTACCAGTGGTGGCCTCCCCACCAAGCTCGAGCTCCCCGACCTCTTCTTCTTTCCAGTTGAGCTCCACTACAACAACAGGTAGCAGAGCTCTGGAAGCAGCTCCTGCAGCGCCTCGCTACTCTAGCCGGTCCGAGGAGCCTCACCACGACTCTCTACGTCGACTCTGAGCTTCAATCCACTCCTTTCCGTGGATCGACCCGAGCTACACCGCCTTCTTCCCCAAGTCTAATAGCCACGTAGTGCTACATTGCGCTCCCAAATTCGTCAAACCTGGTGAGCCATCCCTCGATTCATTGCATTCACGAGTTCCTAGCTTGGTCGCGCACCTCTTTGACGCCTCCTCCTTTCAAATTCGTCACGGGTCTCCGGGCGCCACCATGCTACAGTAAATTTGCCCCCCCCCCCCCTTACTGGAATATTGAGTGCGGATTTGGACAATCAATTTCTATGACATTTCTGTCTCATACACGCCCTGTATATACCCTCTTATGGTTGAAAATTAGTTCTGAGGTGCCCCAAATTGGGATGAACGGACTGACATATTATGCTGAAGCTCCTACCAATAGTGAATCCCTAGGTTTTAGATTAGGTTGTTATGTGATTGCCTGTCCAGCATTTTCTTAGCGTACCTCGACATTTGTTTCCGGCCTCGATCAAATAAATCTAGACCATGGTGTTCCCGGGAAAAAATAGTATATCCGCGAGCATATATTCGAGGAGGTAGGAGTATTTTTTCTGGAGAACTTCACATTCGCCAACAATGCACATCATCAGGTGTACTTTCAAACAAGTTGATCGAAAATAGATTCAGCAAAACCCTAAGCGATTCAATAATCACTGTTGAGTAAATTGCACGGGCTACCGAGTAAAGCTTGGCAAGGCTTCAGCTCGTAGCTTCAGTTAGATCTTTAGACTAATAAACTGATTTAAGTTTTTATTTTTAAACTAAAATAAAAATAAACTTCAGCATAATAAATTTTTAGAGTTAATAATACATAGATTTAAAAATTTGTAGATCTAAAACTCTATCATACAGACACTAAATCGGCTAACAAACTCCAACTCTAATATAGTAACATGCCATACCAAATCTGAGCAGACGGATTAAACTGCACTTGGGCATGGGATTACATCATTGTCATCACCTCGACACGGCCCCGACCTCGCGTGAAGAAAACGCCACGTCCACGGCAGGCGTCGAATCTGACCGCTCGAGACTGCAAGTCACACGAGCACGCACAACCAGGCAACCAGCTATTATCATCAACGAGCAACGGGGACGAGTACTTTTGGAGAGCACGAGCTCTGATTGGAAGAAGCGATCGTCGCCCAACTTTCGAGCGGAGAAAGTAGGTGGCATGGGACGTGCATTCGGAAGCCCTTGAGGGGGGCGTGCTGTGCCGCCGGGCGGATGCCATGATCACTCACGGCTATTCTTTGCTTGTTCCATGGCCGCCTTTACGCGCTGTACAAAGGAGAAGGACCGGAAACGCTCAGGAACAGTGCCGATCTTGCCGTGGCGTGGTGATGGGGGAATGGGCCGGAGTGGGGTGGCGGTGGTGGGTGGGTTCATCGCGAAAGGCAAGGTGGTGGTGAGTTGGTTCTGGAGGGTATGCTTGCTGCAGTCTGCGTGGATCGCCCCGCGTGCTCAATGATAGCTTCTTTTTTTTTTGAACAGGGCCATATTGCCCGGCCTTCATTGGAGATGGGAGGCCATCATTCCTGGCCGTGTTGTGGTGGGCTTAGACCTCAGCGTCTCAGAATGTTTCGGCCTTGGTCGGAACAAATCCTATTGGTCGGTCGCCCTTGGGCCTTGCGGGCAGTGGAATGGTTGCGTGAAGTTTATGTCAGGACTCAGGAGCACGCCGCAACATCCAGTCTTTTTGTACTGAGTAGGGTTCACAAATGCTATCAAGCACCGATATATGACCCCTCGAATTACCGATATTCATGAATATTAAGAATTTCGAATGTAAATTTGAACGAATTCGTGCGGTCAACCTAGTTGATTGAGACAAAATCCGCTCGAATGGGACTTTCGAAATACGATCAGTTTGATCAATATTCGATCAAATTCCACCGAAATGCGATCAAATTCTTTGCATTTCGAAAATGTCAAAAACTAGTCGAATTCTTCGAAAACCGAACGCATTCTTCGCATTTGGGTGAAGTTAAAAAAAAAACAAAAAGCAGCTCAACCTTGTAAAATCAATAAATAATTTATCTGAACTTCAAATCAAGTGAAACAAATTTTGTTGGTTTTCTTGTAACATGATCTACATATTAAAAGTATTTATACTCATGAAAAAATTGAATATTTCTGTGAGAAAATGTATTTGCTAAACCTAGTTAAATGCATAGTTAATTATTTGCTAATTCAAAAATCACGAAACCAATTTTATTAGTCTTCTTACATGATCCTATGCCTTTTAAAAATGTATTTGGTAAACCTAGTTAAATGAAGTGAAACAAAATTTAAAGTTCCTCTTAAGATACGTCCTACACAGAAAAAATATGTGTTCACATATTAAGCTTTTTCTTAACGTGATGGGCCAAATCATCCTATTCATACGGGCAATTTCAGTATTTTTCTTTTTTTAAACTTACTCCATATAAAATATGATGCAAATGACATTATTTTTAAATTTTTTTCACATAAGGTCTTAGAATTGTCTTTAGTATTTTTTTTAGATATTTTTGTGATTTTTTTATTTTTTGAATTTTTTGAATTCAAAATTTGAAAACTAGTCGGTTTGTGAATGTAATGCGGCTCGAATTGTCGAATATAGGTTGATATTCACGCATTTTCCATAAGATGAAGAGTTGTTTGGGCAAATTCCTTATTTGTCATAAGGAAAACTTCCTCTTCCCTTTATGCCACTCAAATTTTAAACTTCCTTTAGTGCCATTGTCGGAGGGTTAACTCCTGTTGTAGGGATCCTGAGGGACCCCTTTTTAGAGATTCGGCCGGGGGATGATCCTGAATATATTCGTCAGAAAAATAAATGGGTATGAATGCGATGGCCGGTAGGGTGGAATGATCTAGTGCGGAACGGAGTAAATGCGCTGGTGTTTAGATAGGTTCGGGCCGCACGGAGGCGTAACACCCTACTCCTGTATGGATACTATAAATGTCTTGAGAATGTCCCTAAAGGATGTTGCTGGTTACAAGAATGTTTATCTATCTTAGAGCCTGAGGCTCCTTGTTCTTTGATCTGCGTGTATCTGCTGGCTTTGAATGCTCTTGATCTTCTCTTCTCTTCGCTGCTTTGAAAAACTTCTCAAAAGCCTCTTTTCTGTCCGTGCTGCCAGCGGCTTTAAATACCCGTCGGTAGTAGCGTGCCCCGAACGGGAGGGGGGACACGAGTTTCGAGACACCATAAATGGAAAGGGCATCATCATAGCCTCTATGCGAAGTGACCGGGGGTGGAAAATACGTCCCACGCCCGGTCATCCGTCACCATAAATGCACTAGCAACATGCGCCGCGGAGAGGGACCACCGGGCAGCCGCAGAGCGGCCCGGCCTTCCTGCCCTGTCTTGTTCTCCTGCCACAGCAGCGCAGCAGACGGAACGCCTCGGCCCTTACGACGTTATCCCGAGATGGGCCGGATGGCACGGGATGGGACCCGTGCTTTTAATGACCCCACGCCCTTCTGCCAGAATGTGGCAGGAACTGACACCGAGCGTGGCGGGAGCAGTTGGGGGTGACAGGCCACGCGCGCCCTTTAAATGCGGCCTTGAGCCTTTGACTGGCTGACACCTCATCAGTGGGCCCCTCGAGGGCTACTGTGAGGGGGGCTCTCTGAGTCGTCGGGGAACCGAGTGCTCGGGGGTCACTGTTCACCTCCCTGAGCACTCTCTCCCGAGAATGCTCTTTTCTTGATCCTCGGGGAACCGAGTGCTCGAGGGTACCGTTCACCTCCCCGAGCACTCTCTCCCGGGCACGCTTGTACGGATCCTCGGGGGACCGAGTGCTCGGGGGCTGCTGCACGTAGCCCCGAGCACTCTCTCCCGGAGCTTCCTTCAGTGGGTCCTTGGCATACTCGGGTGCCCAGGGGGCCAACGCTCGCGGCCCTAGGCATATTTCTCTCGGTATTTAGCTTTCCTGATCGTCGGGGAACTCGGGTGTTTGGGGGTCACCGTATACCTCCCCGAGCACTTTCTTCCCGGTACTTAGACTTCGTAGATCATCGAGGAACTTGGGTACTCGGAGACCACTGACTGTGGCCCCAAGCGCCCTCTCCCGGGACTTAATCTTTTTTACCTTGCGGAGGAGACTCCGCGGAATAGCGCCACGTGGCGGATTGCTGGTCTGGCCTTGGAATTTGGGGACCCCCGGTTCCTGATTCACCGATAGCCATCAATTTTATCTTTCGTTCCTTTTTGGCCATTCCATCCGCATTTTTGTTCAATCCTCCATCAAATTCATTATTCACTTATTCACTATTCACCAATTCTATTTCTTAAAAAACAGTGTTCTTTGGTTTTTCCAAAAATTTTAGAACTTTTTGTACATGTTCCATAATCCATGTGCAACACATTTTAATTGGACTCATACAAAAATCCTGTGTAGAATTTAAACTAAAATTCTCCAAAAAATACTACCTTTATAAATTCTAACAATTGTTAGAGCCTCAAATAGAATTCCAAAAATCTAGGAAAATTAACTAATATTATTATTATGTGATAGACTAATTTCTAAAATTATTTTTAGTCCTATGTTATATGGTGAAAAAGTGAGTTCTTTTGTAATGCTACATTTCCATCGATTCTATCACACTGCATATAAATAGAGCATTCCAACGAAACTTATTTTTTTACCATATAACCTAGGGATATAAATAATTTAGAAATTATTCCATCACGTAAGAAGAATATTGGTGATTTTTCTCAGATTTTGGGATTTTATTTGAGGCCCTAATAATTGTTAAAAGTTATAAAGTTAGTTTTTTTTTAGAAATTTAGTTTAAATTCTACATATGTTTTCTAGGTGGATCCAATTAAAATGGGTTACACATGGATTATAAAATGCATACAAAAAGTTAAGACTATCGATGAACAGCGAATCGATGGAGGATTGAACCGAACTATGGACGGAATTTAAGAAAAGAACGAAAGAAAAAATCGATGGCAATAAAGTAAGTTCAAAAATTTGAGTGGTATCTGAGGGAAGAGGAAGTTTTTATATGGCAAATAAGGAATTTGGCCGAGTTGTTTTGGGTGGATTTGGTTACCTGCATGCTCCTAGCCGGACTCGCACCAGTGAGTCATATGTGTACATATAGTCTGGTTGAGTAGAGAAGTTCTTTGGTTACCCTATGAGGATACAATTTGAACTGCCTTGCATCAAAAACAGTCAATTTTTTGTGTTCTTCGCGAGCCTGGCTCCCTGGGAATGGCCGATTTTTGCGCTTCTCTCAAGGCAAGCCCGGGCATGGGTGGACCTATCATATAGCCAGTGAGGGCACGGGCCGAATATGTCCCCTATTATATAAGCCTATGCTTCTCCCTTCTATTGGTCATTTGCACTTCTATTTCTGCTTTAATATGTGAACAGTGTTTTCTGGTGTCTCGTCGAAATATGCTTTTCTCGAGGATCAGATACTCTTGTTCTATTTACTCATTGTACATTTGTCATAAAGACAATTTCCAAAGCACTATCTTTAACCTTATTTTTGCTAATTTGAGTTGCCACTTAACAGGTTGCTGCAATTATTCCTTTGATGTATATGTGTATTTGCACATATTATTCACTGTTAAGGATAGGGACGATGGTGTTTTATTCGTTGACCCCAGACAAACTAGTTCAGTCAGCTTGCTTATGATCTGTTCATAAGTTTTTCCAGTTTCCCACCTTTTGGTGCTTTGAATGGCATGCATCGTCAAAGACTCTTTTGCACCCTAATCTAATTCTTACATCAAATATTCCACTGCAAATGGTAGCGAGATATGCACCTCCTATTCCTTGCAACTTCCTGAATCTCATTCACCTTGGCGATAATGCTAAAACTACTTTTGAAAAGGTTATAATTCTGATAAATTCCTTTTACTGTTCTGTTTTTAAGTGCATTCTAGGTAATAAATACAATCAATATATCTGGTATTTATTAACCAATCTTCATCTTAAATCTTTATTTTCTTGGTTCGACAGGTAAGAAAAAGTGCTGAGGAAAAGAAAAGTTTAAAAACACTATATGATTGCAAGCTTAGAGCTCCCATAGCAAATACACAGGCCCTGTTTAGAGTTTACAGCTCTTTCTAGGAATCACTGATGCTAAAATTTCAGTACAATATGATATGTTTTTTCACTACACATGTTGAATGCAGAATTTCTGTTATTCTTGTATCAAGGTGCTAGTTTATTTGAATGTTATGTTCTTTTTGAAGTTTACTTACCAGATAAATAAGTCCCAATCAACTGCTTGACTAATCATCCCTTGTACTATTATGTAGAGAATGGGAAACATCGATGACGTTGTTCCTTTCTTCGGGAGACGCTTCAACAGAATCTATCCACTCATTATGGTTGTTTATACTCTACTGGTTGCCGGTAATTTCTTTGGGCATCTGATTGACTTTTTTGGAAGCTTGAAAAGGTTCAAGTACTGGACTGACCAAGAAGAAGATATGGATGGGTTTGATCCATCTGGAGTGATTATTCTGCAGAAAGGTAAGAACTGCATAATTTATCTATAAGGGTATCTTTTCTTGTTACCCCACACATCTCCTTTGTTGTGTACTTGTTCTCTGTTAAGTTCTTATGGGGATTTCAGTTTTGTTTCCCGCTGCAAATAAATGTCAGTGAACTGGGAGCTACTTCAATAGAATAATTTGTCTGAACTTTCAAGTGTTTCGAGCTTTGCATCAATATTTCTCAACATTTTTATCGACTTGAGAGAAATTGTTTTGCTCCGGCATTCATTGTTCTATCAGATATTGCCTAATTTTCTTTTGTACTCTTCTGCAGAGAGAACCTTGATGGGAACAAGGACGCAAAGTCAGTGAGAATGTAAATCCACTAGCAAGAAATACGTCCCCTACAAAAGGTCTATAAAAGCTTAAGCTCCCTCTCAAGATTAAAGTTTTTTTATATTTATGTAGAGGAGTGTTTTTGACAATGATAATTTGGTCAAAAGAAATTGGAATGGTAGTTTAAAATGTAGTTTTTTAATCACGATAAAAATATACAACATTTATTCTTTGAGTGTCATCTCGCTAGATTCATTTGTCACATAATTACTATTACCTTGGGAATCAAAAACCTAGCAATATGATCTATATAACGGGGAATTGGCTAAGGAGGAGGGGAGTTTTTACTAAATCATGGGTTCTAGTTGGGGTAGCTGTCACTTTTTTGTCTATTTGGCTCTGCCATAATGACATTATTTTTTTAAAAAACTAATATGAATTTGATACAGGTAATTTTCAGACAACATATTGATTGCGTTTCTAGAAGTTGCTACAAAAGAAAATAGAAAGGAAAAATATCCTAAAAGCATGTCACCATTTGAAGGTGGTGGCAATGCAAATTTTCTCCAAACATGAGTGACTGTACAACTTTAGGCTATGTGGTTAAGTCTTTTATTTATATTGTTTTCATTATGATGAATAATGAATGATGAAACTTTGTAATAATGAATTGAGGCTGTATACATCGGTTGATGCAAAAGGCCGGAACTTGTTCCTTTTTCTTAAAAAAAAAGAAATTTCAGTGGTGTAAGCAAAGACGTCGATTCTGGAAATGTACAACTGGCGCGAATTCATTTGTTTGCATCACCAGTCCTTTTTCACGATGGCTTTAATATCTGTCATGTTCACTTCCTCCATGAGTCTGCACTCTGCACTCTTCTTTTTGCAGAATTTGAGCACAAAGTTTAGGCCATTCAGAGAGCTTACTCTTAGTTCGTCTTCAATTTGTTTTGCACAGGATGAAGAAACAGCGGGAAACGAAGAAACCGCCCAGTCGAAACATGGTGGCAACGTTGCCCACAAATACTCTTCCATTGGAGAACAGTGCAGTAGTCAGAAATCAGTGGAGCAAGTACAAAAGGGAACTTCATCGACATCCATTTCGCTTGAAGCTAGAAATTCTGAAACGCCATCCTCTGTCAGTGTCGCTGTAGCACCAGATTCATCAGCTGGAATGGCCTCAACATGGACCTCAATGAAGACAGGTCTTCAGAAGTTCAAGACAAACATGAGCTCTAAGAAGTTTCTTCGTTTGAGCCAGTCTGCGTCTACTCCAGAATCACTTGATGAGATCTTCCAAAGATTAAAACGGAATCCGAGCAGTGCGCATGTGGATCACCATGATGAAGATGATGGATTACCGTGACGACAATGACGGTGACAACATGAGCCCAAAAATTCAAAGATCAGCAATGTTTTTTTTTCCGATAAAAAACTCTATTAACCCTTAGTGTTACATCAAGATAATATAAGCACATAAGAGTTAACTTTCAGCTTCTGCATAGCTCGGATGCACACAACAAAAAAAGAAAAAAAAGCCAAAAAGGTGGCCAGCAATCGGGTTACGATGGAGCTCCAATCCGAAGCCTAAACTACCATCCAAACCAGGTAAAGATCTCCTTAGACGCCCGCTCTATAAGAATACATGTCGACGCCACCGTATACTAATATTTCTGCTGCTGCAACATAGCCCAAATACGGAGTAATCGTGTGCATGAAAATATAACCTGCAAAGAAGAGTTAATTTTTTTTATTAAAAATTATGTCATTTTTGTATAGTCACAACTTCCAACAAAACGCTGCCGCTGCTACTATTATTGTCTTTCCAATGCTTACTAATCCTCCGAAGCCAATTGCCAAATAAATTTATAACAGGTAGATAAAGATTGGAGATCACTTGAATGATAAACTATACATATCTCGCAAAACGACAATAAAAAAAGATCAGCAAGGTAGCTTGACATATCTGAAGATCGAATACGAAGGTTCAGGTTGTTGCGGATTGGAGAACAGAATAGGTACAGAAAGAAGCGCACATAGAACTAAAGGTACAATACAAAACGTATAGGTTTTGGTGGGCTTCTGAGGGACACAGGCTTCTAGTTCATAGGAGAAGTGTCAACATGAACGGGTAACATGATGATCTGTCCTGCGCATAGAAGGTTAGAGGCACAAAAATAGAAGGGGTGCGATGCATAGGGAAGTTTTATGCGCGGATCAAATGTGTTTTTGATCATTGCATAATCTAGTGACATGTCCCATGCTATCTGAAACTTACCCAGAATAGCCAGCTCCAAGCATCTACACCATGGAGAGGATGTGGCAAGCTGTGTCTTAGTTGTACACTACTCCTTTGTGCGAGAATATTAGTTACATCTGCCCCGGAAGAAAACAAAACACCAAGTGTCTTTTCTCAAAAAGCAAAATAGAAAAAAGGAAAAGAAGCGTGATGCATGCTGAGGGCCCTACTTGTGCAGCAGTTGTGCGTAACGACTAGAAAATGTCTGTCGCCACTTGACAAAGCAACTCAGTCGCAGTTAGGTCGTGTTTGTTGCCAGTACGAGAGGTATTAGGTTTCTGTCCGTACCTATCATTTCGTGAAAAAGATTGTTTAATTATCTTTGGTGAATACACTGTATCTACTATATTATTGCAATATGTTAGTTAGTTTTTTAGAATGTCACTTTATCTGTACATATAAGTAAATAAACACCTTCATATAATCATTGCATCTGTAGATACAGAGTTTTGTATCTGTCTTTATAAATAATCAAATATTTTTCTTTTTAAAGTTAGTATATTTATAAATCAATTTTTACTTATTTAAAATATACGCTACAGCTATAAGAAAACCTATATGAATAATCAAACACACACGTAATGAACGGGAAGCCTAACCAGTGAACATGATCGGTTTGGTCACGGCACCATGACCGGAGAAGAACAACGCGATCGAGCCGAGTGCAAGATTTTTTTTCTTGGTGATGTTACAAAATGGGCTAGCCTTTCTGCTGCCTTTCGACACCCGGGCACAGGGTCATTCGCACCAGCAGTCACAGCCTCACAGGGGAGAAAGAAAGAAGACGAAAGATGGCGCCAGATAATCAACAGTTCAAACGCAGGAATACACAAACGAAACACCTCAACGCGCTCGCCCACTGCATGGCCGCCTCCAGGCCGCGCGCGCATCAGACCAGCGGCGCGGCGGTGGCGCTCTTCTCCGCGGCCGCTCTGGAGTGCGCGAGCGAGCACCCTTCCTTCCAGTGCCGTCCCCCGGGGTGGAGCTGCTGCTGCAGCCGCGCCCAGAAGTTGCCCCTCTTCGCCTTCTTGTCCGTCTCCATCTCCCCCTCGGGTGGCGGCGCCTCCTCCCGACGTCCCGCGCCGAGCGCCGCCGTCTCCCTCGCCTCCTGCCGCAATAGCAACCCCAGCCTCTCGCGTCGTGGCGGCGCCTGTGCCGATGGCGCGACGCTCTCCTCCCACGACGAGCACGGCAAGGAGGCCGGCGACGAGGAGGAGGGTGCGGCGTTGGCTCCGGCGCCGGAGCGTGCGGCCGCTGCCGAGAGGCGCGAGAGCCGGTCTCGCAGGCAGAAGGGGCACACGCCGGCCGAGTGCCGGTGCCTCGGGTGCCTCCTGCACCGCGCGGGGTCCGCCTCCTTCGACTTGCCCCCGGCGGCTGCCATGGTTGCCGAGCAAATACGACTACACGAACACGAGTACAGCGAAAGAGCAGGAAATGCGCGCGCGTGCAGGTGGCTAGTGTTGGTGCGGCGTGGCCGTGCGGGTGCGTGGTCCTATATATGGCGAGGGACCTGGGGAAGTTTCGCGGATGCAACCGGAACTAGTGAGTTGGGTGTCGGGCCGAGCGTGGCAGTTCGGATGGTGGAGTGCGTCCGGGGGCGTGGTTGGAGCCTGGGGCTTCGTTTTTGGTTCGGTTGGATGGGTCCGGCCGGTGGGCGGCGGGAACCACACGTGTCCTTCAGAACCTGAGGCTGCTACAGACCTACTCGTTTCACTGTATTTATCGATGGTATTTGTCTATCAAGAAATTAAAAGTATATTTATTGTAATATTTTGACTCCCTATCTCTAATTAATGTTTTATAAGAGAAAAATTGTTATATCATATCATAAAATAGGGTATGGATGCAAGCTAACCTAGGCTCCAACCCCCTTACCGTGCAACATTTTTCTGAAGAGCTAAGAGGCAGTTCTCAGTTAGTCCTGTTGACAGCTAATCCAGCCCACAATCTGCACAAGAAATTAGACTGTGGGTTACGGCCATGTAGAAGCAAACACAGATCACATGTGGGCGGTGGCAAGCCTAGTCTCACACGAATGCACATCTCAATATATAGCAAATTTCTAACATATTTGTTGAATTTACGATTTTATGAATATTTTCAATATATTTATATTGTATTTTTCACAAATTTTATACTTGTATATCAGATTGGCTATACTAAAAAAATTCAAATGACTAATGGGAACACCCAACGGAGAAATCATAGCTCCACCAAGACAAACCTAACATGCAAGGAGGTGTGTGCAGATCAAATAGTAACAGTAAATTCATCCGAAATCCGGCAAACAAAATCAGTTGACTACCTCATTCTCATGATGTTTCAACGTGCGCGCCCGTGCATTTGGCATGCGAATAGCGATGCACCAGCACCACCATCCCGCGTTTCAGAGCTAGGTGACCGCGCCGCATCACATGCAAAACATGGACGCACGGGCACGGAGACTTCCACGGCCGCTCCCACCGTGCACGCCACGCCGCGGGGTCGCGCGCCTCGCAGCCCCAGCCCCCGGCCAGACAAAGCGCCGGCCGCCGCGCGTACGGTGTGCCCTCCACCCGGGACCGCGCAGGGCGATCGCCCAG
Source organism: Phragmites australis (assembly GCF_958298935.1). Lineage (NCBI taxonomy): Eukaryota > Viridiplantae > Streptophyta > Magnoliopsida > Poales > Poaceae > Phragmites > Phragmites australis. Next base: position 7,861,010 of record NC_084928.1, on the reverse strand, counting down.
GCGCACAAGGGATACGTTCGGCGCGCACTCCCACGCGGCCTCCTCCTTTCCGCACACGTGATCACTCCGTCGAGTCCAAATCAACTATGAACGTACGTGCGCGCTTCTTTTACACGTCGGCTTCGACGGCTGAACAGCGCGGGCGTCGCCTGTCTTTATCGCTTTCGTGTCCGCCTGCCTGCCTGCTCGGTGCGCAGGGCTCGGGCTGCGCTGGAGGCTCGGCTCTTTTGCTCGCACGGTCGCTGGGGAATGGATGCGCGCGCGTGTTTGCTAGCGCCCGTTCGTGCCATTGGCTGTGGCTGGGCGCTGCGGGCGGCCTACAGGGTAGCGCTCCAGAAGATGACAAGTGCTTTGAAGAGCAGACAAGGCAAGAAGTGACGGGGCTGGTCGTGCAGTGCCTTGCAAAAGGGCGTACATGCATGCAGGTAAGCGCTGGCGCGGGTACGTGCGTGCATCCGAGATGAGGGAGTTGTTTGTCTGTGCTCGCTGTTTCTAGTGTCTGATGCCTGGCATTGGTTTGCAGAAATGAGTATATGCCATCTCTCAGGTTGTTTCTGAACCTCCACCAAAGTCGATATGTCTTGGTCTCTTCGGTTCTTGGTTGTATCTTAAATCGTCCCCACGTGACACCAGTGGATTTTAAGTTGTTCATGACCATGAGGTTGTTTCTACATGACTCGCTTAAGAGAATATTTTGTCAAAGAAACAGCTCCTTGTTCTCTCTTTTCCACATAGGATCTTGCTCCGGTGACAATGCCAAACGACTGCTACTTTATGATATCATCTCCCTAAATTAGGCTTTGCCCACATTGACCCTTGTTTAACATACTAAGGGCATCTAGTACTCAGTGGCGTGTGCTTGGAATAAGTGTATTGCCACCTAATGTAAAAATTTAAGCACAGATATTTGCATGGGTTCTTTCTGGTTTCTTAGCTAGTTTCTGCATGTATACATTTACGGATTTATCCACGTGCTGAAACTGCTCCATGTGGACAATGGTGGACGCATAGGCACATAGCAGGATTGTAGGAGGTAGGGCCAGCAACAGGGCAGGCGGATTAGGTCTCCACGAGTTTTACGTCCAGTGGAAGTGGGTGCGGGGTTGGGTTTTTGCTCGTGGAGGTCATGGGTCGGGTCCCGATTGCGGGTCAGGTCGGAGACAGGGGCTGATTTTTGCCCGTGATCCCTTGGCGGCGCCTAACTCTCGATCGCCGCCGCTTGCCCGCCTCCCCCCCATGCGCCCGCCACTTGCTGCCCTGAGCCTACCTGCCTCCTGGCCGTCGTCGCATTCCCGCCTCCTAGCCACCCCCACATCCGCCCACCTCCTGGTCTCCGTCGCCCGCCCATGCCCGTCGTTGGTCGCACCCGCTCGCCCGCTTCTGCCCGCGGCAGCTACCAGCCGTGTCAGAGGATGAACTCCACAAGCGGGGATCCGGAGGGACCCCCTTTGAGATTCGGCCGGGGGATGATTCTAAATCTACCTCGTACGTGAAATAAATGGGAGTAAATGAGGTGCATGTGGAATGGATGATCGGATGCAGGAGGAAATGAATGCTCTGGGGATTTTAGACAGGTTTGGGTCACATGGAGCGTAATACCCTACTCTTGTGTGTATGCTATAAATGCTATGAGAATGTCTCTCTGAGGATCTGCTGTGTTACAAGGATGTTTGTCTAAGTCTAGAGCTTCGTGCTCCTTGTTCTTCGTCGGCTTGTCTTCTGAGCTCATTAGGTGTGTTCCGTCCGATCCCTCCGCCCTCTCTTCTCCGGGGAGCCCGCCCCTCTTTTATATCCGTCGAGGCGGGTAGCGTGCCCAGAAAGTATGGCGCAAGTTCCAAGATGCCATAAATGGAAAACAACCATCATGGGCTGCAACTCGAGGTGACGGGGAGGGTTGAAAACGCGCCCCCGTCCGGTCTTCGTTGTCATCATTCCGCTTTTCGGCGGGTGCCGCGGGGAGGGCCTGCCGAGCAGCCACCAAGCGGCCCCGCGTGCCCGCCCGGTCAGAGCGAGCCTGACACAGCAGGGCGACAGGCGTTACGCCTCGAGTCTTGCGACGTTATCCCGAGGTGCGCCGGATGACGTGCAATGGGATCCGTGCATTAAATGTCCCCACGCCTCTCCGCCAGACTGTGGCAGGGACTGACAGAAACGTGGGGGGAGTGGTTGGAAGTGACAGGCCACGCGCCCTCTTAAATGCAGCATCGGGCCTCTCACCAATTGACACCTCACCCCTGAGCCCTTGTGGGGATCACCGGCGAAGGATTTCTTAGGTACTCGGGGAACTGTGAGTGCTCGGGGACTACTGTTCACAGCCCCGAGCACTCTCTCCCGGATATTTCTTCTCTTGGTCCTCGGGGAACTCGAGTGCTCGGGGACCACTGTTCATGGTCCCGAGCGCCCTCTCCCGGAACTTGACTGCTCGGGTCTTCGGGGAACTCAGGTGCTCGGGGACCACTGTTCATGGCCCCGAGCACCTTCTCCCGGAACTTGGTCTTCTCGGATCATCGGGGAACTCGGGTACTCAGGGACAACTGTTCATGGCCCCGAGCAGCCTCTCCTGGAACTTGGTCTTCTCAGACCTCGGGGAGATAATCCCCGAGGGGAGGCGCCACGTGGCACTCTACTGTTCTGGTCTCGGGACTTGGGGACCCCTGGTTCCCTTGTCACCGACAAGCCGTCTCAAGCTCTCAGTCACCACCACACCTGCGGGTGCCCACGTGGTTTTCAGGTCCCAATCGGGTTCGGGGCCAAGGACATATTTCCACCAGTTAGTCGAATTGGGTCCGGATCGGATTTTCAGATTTGGGTTTTGGGTCAAGTTTTTCGATTCGGATTTCGGGTCAGGTGCATCCTAGCTGCACCTGGCCCCAACCCGACCTATTACTAGGCCTAGTAGGAGGGGCTCTCCAAATTCTTTCTCCAGTTCCACCTCGTCTCATATCCCTTCTCCTTTTTCCACCCTTTCTTTCCAATAGAGGAATTTTTTTTATTTGATATACGTCCATTTTGAAAAATTATAAATCTAGACTCATATCGTCCGTTCAACGGATGACAAGTTGACGTGGTGGCTTACCTGCGTGGACAGACATGGCTACTTGTCACCCTTCTAACGGATGACAAGTACTGTAATTTTTTTTAATGAAATTAGGATTGATTTTAAAAAATAAAATTCTAATTTTTTAGAATTGTATGATACAAGCAACATAGTCTCTAATCTACTCCTAAATGTGTCCCCGCTTCGGGACGATCCCTCTTTGATCATAAGGTCTTGGCACCCTGCAGCTCCATGCTCGCATGTAGTCCGCTGAGTAAGTGAGCGGGTCGGGCGGGACGACTGTCCGTGAAGGCCGGCCACTAAGAGTTGGCATCGCATACTCCTTCTAGGTCTGTTGCGTGCCTACAGGAGGTGCGCCACCTAGCTGAGACGGCCCGATCTCATCCTAAGTATGACCCAGGACGAGGAAGGTGTCAAAGCTAGCTGAGATGTCCGTGGTACCCTACCTGATGGCATGCTCCAAGTACTCCGTTATCACTTGTATGTCATCGAAATCCTTGATCTTTACATATAGTTTATGGAGCAAAACAAGTTCCTAAAATATATCTAATAAAAGTACAACAATCCTTAAAAAACTTAGGTCCAAACAGTTGCACCAACCCCTAGATACCTAAATCTAACAATTACTCTATATTGCTATAAAAATCTATATCTAATAACAATACCATTATAAAAAATACTTACATCCAACAGTTACAACTATCTAAAAAAGCCTAGATCTAACAGTTGCTCTACATTTATCTAAAAACCTAGATCTAATAACAATACAACTATATGTAAAAAAACTATGTCTAATAGTACTACTATCTAAAAAACATATGTCCAACAATTATAACTATCCCTAAAAACTAGATCTAATATCACTAAATTCTATATGTGATACCTAACCTATTTTCACAACTAGATTTGATGGCTAACCTAATTAGTTTGTAAAAAAAATACTAAGGTTAGAATATTTACCTTCAATACAAAATGATTCTGGTAGAGTTCCGCTGCTCTCCTCTCCCTCACCTCTAAATTAACAAATGAGCACAATTATGTGGGGGAGGCTGGGCATGATATTTATAGGCAAACATGTGTAGGGATCGGTGACATCATAAGAGAGGGGGGGAGGGGGGATGAATTAGGACACTTAAAACTATTTTGGCTCCAAAAACAACACAAAATAAACCTATATCAATTTCTATCTAGTGTGTCTACTCTACCGATTAAAGCGCTTGCAACTTATCTAAGAAGGTAAATTGCAAGAAAGTAATACGGAAACGTAAATAAGGTAGAGATAGCAAACTCGGCACAAAGATTTTTTCCTATGGTATCGATGGTATGAATGCCACCTCTAGACCACGTTGGAGCTCCACAAAGGATATGCTCCTGGTCGGCACCCGGTCACAACCTTTGAACCACCAAGTCACAAAGACAAAGTCTCCACCCAGATGAGCCACCAAGCCACCAAGGCAAAGTCTCATCACTAACCTCTCTTCGGGTTCCTCACTACCGTGATCACTTTGGAGCTTGAGCCATAAAGATAAGGGTCTTCGCGTCCCCGCCCAATCGTCTTGCCACCGCTCCACACAAAGTCAGAGGGTTAACAAGCTTGCCAGCGAGTCACCAAGACTCCAAGGTGCTAGCGTACCAAGAGGTACACTGTTGGATCACTCCTTGATCCACTCTCTAGGTAGCAATCACTTAGCAACTCACTCTCTAGACCTATAAGCATTGATCACTCACTAATCTTGTGCTTAATCGCCTTAGATGATCACTTTAAGCACTTTGGTGGCTTGAATATCTTCTCAGGTGTATATGAACTTCTCTGGACTTTAGCACGCTCAAATGACTGAGTGGAGGGGTATTTATAGCCTCAAACTCACATACTAGCCATTAACCCAATGACTCTAAAAAGCTGGTAACACCAGATGATCCGGTGAGAACAGTAGTATTAACACCGGATCATCCAGTGAGTACACTCTCACAAACTAGTCGTTGGAACCCCACTCAAGCCTCTGTGAACACCGGATTATCCTGTGATGACTCACTGAACACCAGACAAATGGGATTATCCTATGTGTATATGTTCATTTTGATGTTCTCTTAAAATAATAGTTCAGTGTATTCATTTTGCGAACACCGGATCATCCAGTGAGTATAGCAGAAGAAACTAGCCATTGGAACCCACTGAGACTCATCTGTGAATACCGGATTATTCTGTGATAACTTATTGAACACTGGAAAGATGCACCAGACTATCCTATATGCATATCTTCATTTTGGAGCTCTCTGGAAATAATAGTCCAGTGTGTTCATTTTGTGAACACCGGATCATCCGGTGAGGCAAAAGATTCCGCTTCAAATTTTCTGTGAACACCGGACTATTTTTCATTGTACTCACTGGATTATCCTATATAGCACCGGACTAATTTTTATGTGAGTATCGGACTATCCGGTTAAGCAAATTTCAGCGGAACAACGTTATGTATTTTGGGCATAACTTTTTGCTCCAAACTCCGATTTTGATGATCTTTGGTTCTATAGAAAGCTTATGAAGAGCTTTACAAGATTATATAGAAATCTATTCTATTTTATCATATAAAAGTTCATAGAACAAGTCTAATTCATTCCTCGTTTTGTTCTGTCTTTGATGACTTCTCTTTTGTTGCATCCATGAGACCTACTAAAACATATACTTGACAAACATGTTAGTCCCAATGACTATATTGTTATTAATCACCAAAATCATAATCATAATCTAATAAGGCTATTTTCGCTACAACATATCACTTATTGGAAGGACAACAAGTTACATATTGCCCTTCCAACGAGCGACACATGGGTGGTATTCGACGTAGATGTTATCATGGTCTAGCCAACCATCGGAAGGCTATTGACACCACTTGTTGCCTGCCCTTCCAACGAGCGATAATTTTTTGAAACGAATGTATATATTTACAATTTTTTATTTAAAAGATATACAAAAATCTGCAATGGAGCTGCATGTGGGCCATTTTGTTCTATACCTTGCTGGTAGCCTATCCGTTTGTCCTTCCAACCAGCGACATGAGTTTAAATTTCTAATTTCTCAAAGTATATATATATATATATATATTTGTAATTTTTTGATTTAAAAATATGTGTAAAAAAATTCTCCAATGGAGCTGCATGTGGCCATTTTTTCTGGGCCTTGCACGTAGCCTATGGGCCGACAAGTACATTATGTTCTTTTCTTCGTTTCCCCACCGCATGCATGACAATGTGGGCCAACTGGCCACTCATGGCGTTAAAAAGAGGAAAATGGGTCATTTATCCTTTTCTTCTTCTTTTCTTTCCTTTTTATTTATATATTTTTTCTCAATATTTTAAATTTACACGGCTATTTAAAAAAATTATAACAATAAGCTACCATCGTCTGTTTATTGAGCGAGATCAAGATCTCACCCTTATAAACGAGTGACACCTTATGAGCCCCACCTGTCAGGTAATAAAAAATTGGTGGTTGCCACATGTCGCCCGTTTAGTGAATAAGATTTTGCTCTCGCCCGCTGAACGGGCGAGATCTTGTGTCGATGGACCCACCCAAAAAGTGTCACCTACTGTTCTAGCAATTCCTTTTGGTATTTTGCTCGTTCATGATCACTCATGTCTCTACGTGTGTTCATGTATGTACATGTGCGTTCATGTTTTTCATTTAACTCTTGAGAAGGGTCTAAAAATTCTAAATATTCTCAAGAGCAAAATAGAGCTCACTAACAACCTATTTTAATTGATTTGATCAAAAAGCCTAAGCCAATATTTAATTAAAATTCTCTGAAAACCTACTTTTATAACTTCTAGCAATTTTTAATATCTCAAATAAATTCCCAAAAATTAGAGAAAATTCAATAATATTCTTCTCATGTGATGTACTAATTTATAAAAATGTTTCCAATCCTAGGTTATTGGATAAAAAAGTTAGTTTCTTTGTAATGCTCCATTTATATGTATTTTTATCATTTAATGTGATATTCTCTTTTTAATTCAATTTGAATTCAAACAAATTCACACATGCACAAATTCATCCAATGACAGTCGTGTGGATCATGCATATGAAGGCATGCTTGTTGCACGGGATACACGATGTCGGGCTTCGTCATCGTCAAGTATTGTAATGCACCTACCTAGCTGGGATACATGGAGGGGTTAGCAACCTTGGCGCCATCAGAGCTTGAAACCTTCGGGTTGGTGTTGATTCAGATATGGGGTCGATATCGGCTTGTAGTTCATCATCCCTGCGCGCTCTAGGAGTTCTTCAGCATACTTGCCTTGTGAAAGGAAGAAGGCTGCATTGGATCTCTTGACATCCACACCCAGAAAAAATGAATTGGTCCCATGTCCTTGATGGCGAACTCAGAGCAGAGCTGTTCGATGAGCCATTGAAGCAAGTCGGCTGATGATGCAGTGAGCATGATGTCATCGATATACAACAAGAGGTATGCCATCTCTTGTCCATGTGGGGGAACCGTACAAATAATATTTTAGTTAATCATCAAGGTTGATCATTTATATAGCCACAACTTCAATGATTAACCATAATATCATCCTGGTAGTCCCGAGACGTGTTTTGTGCCAAGATCGAAATACATGCATTTCCAATATAAGCAATCATAGCCGAGCTTAATAAAGAGCGAGTAATTAAATCATATTACAAGTTCTTAACCATTTACAAGTTTAACAATTTATAGCAAAGAGATCTAGGAGGATAATAAAACTAAACAACTCCTAACCAAAAGAGAAACTATGCAGCCAAAACAAAAGCTAAAGACAACAAAAGATGAGTAAAGCCATATGCCCTTAGGCTTCATCCCAAAAGCGCGACCTCCGAGTAGTTGCCTAGCATCGGCAGGCGTGAAGTAGCCAAACACCGTCTCTTCCTCACATGTAAAACCTGTAGAGCAGTTGAGTATGAAGGTACTCGCAAGACTTACTCCTATATGGTACATATAAATAACCTGACTCCAAGGATTATGCATTGTGCCATTAGCAAGAAAAAAGGTCACAATGTTGATTAAAATATATGCACGCGCAACCTAGACACATATGTGTGAGCATCTAAACATAACTAACATACCCTTCCAAACATATAACCACCAACTTGCGCACATAAATGTAAATAGAACTATAGTAATACATCAATAGCCAGCCATCAATGTTACCCAACATACCATCCATATCGCCATCCCACATTCGTAACTCTACGACCGATGCAAATGGACAGAAGCATACTCATGAATTATTTTTACACCCTGCAGGGGTACTCCTTTACCTACTCGACTCAAGGACCATATGACTCACGTGTCCATACAGGCCCACACGATGGGTACTTATTTCAACTATTTCCAATAAACCCTAACCATTTGATCATACATCGATAGGTGTGGCGGTCATCCAGAACTACTTCTGGAATAAACTAAATACCCCTACAAGCCTGCCCGCTTATACCATCGACTTACACGCCAAAAGGCCACAGCTACAAAGGTATTCGACTTATCGTTCACATATGCAACATGTAATAAGTACGAAAAGTGCTAAAGCTAACTGCACCGATGGATAATGCTTAATCGATGCACAGTCTATGGTACTTAGGCTCCTCTCCCGAACTACCCCGAGGAACTCCTCTGGGGCAGAAAACACCCCGAACACCGCCCACATCTTGTCTCATCGTCACATCTCATCCAACTATCGACATCATAATCAATATTCATGAACAACAAGTAAATCCTAAGCTCACAAATAATGGTTGCACTATCCCACGACTTCTACCGAGAACCTATGCATTGCTAAGTATTTCGAATAACTTTAAAGTTAGACATCAACAATGTTATCAAGGCTACAAGGATATGGATCATCAAATAACCAAGGTAGGACAATGCATAACATAGGTTCTACCTATAGAAGCCCGACATCGACTCATTGAACATGCAAACTTACATAAAGCATAATTTATCAATTTTATACTTATATGCTTGCCTTGTTGCTCTGGGATTTGCCTGATACTTTCCACACAACACTCGCTAAAAGGTTAGCGTCGTCTTCACTCGCTTGGACCGGCGGCTTAACGCCCTCTAAACAAATCAAAATACAATGTATAAACAAATGAACGATGGAAAAACGCACAAAAGATGCATGCTTGAAGTATAATAGAGAACCGAGCTTCAAAAATATTTGCAAAAGATCACTAAGTTATTAAGGTTTAGAAGTTTAAAACCCCGTGTAAGGTAACCTAAGTATACCTAGCTTTAACAGGCCGGCGATCAGACCGATGTAGAGGTGACGATCTGACCGGCGGCCAGCAATGTTCAACTCGGATTCTCCGATCCCAACTGGCGGTCAGACGGCCAGACCTTGTCGGCAATGCCTTTGCAGGGTCGCCGGTGAGTATTCCGGCGAAACCTTCGGTAACGAAAGGTACCAAAATTCTCTATGGGACTAGTGAAATGTTTCTAAAGTAATTTGGACATCATTCACCGGACTAAACTAAAAAATAGCCTATGAATTAGATCTAGGCTAGGTTGAACTTGGGCATAAATGACACGAGGGTCGAATCGAGCTCAGAAACAACGGGAAAATGGTAGGAGATAGTTCACCTCAGCTTATGGAAGCTCTCTTTTGGATTGGAATGCTTCGGAGAGGCTCCGATTCGCGGATCAGCTCTCGGAGTGGTGGTGAAGCTTGCAGTCGATGAACGGGTCTCCGGTGAGAGAGAAGAGGGGGAAAACTTGGGAAAGTCCTCCGTAAAGCTCATGGGAGTTCCCACCTCCAATCTCTGTCCTTCGAACGTGATGAGTAGAGCTCTCTTTCTCTCTCTAGGGTCGGGTGGAGAGAGGGAGAGGGAGAGAAAAGTGAGAGGGAGAGAACAAAAGAAAGTGATCGATCTAATTAACCCGAGCCTCTATGTGCTGGCGGTCAGATCGCGAGCTCGGGCGATCAGACCACGGGAAATCCACGTGGCAGCGTACTTGGCAGTTAGACCACAAGTGACACCGGTCAGACCGCGAGGGGGTTCTTTTGCTGAAATTTTTCTAAGTCTCTCATTATCATTCTCCATCTATTCTTGTCCTTCTCCAAGGTATGTAGAGATTCTCTAAAGTGCTCTAAACCATCTCTAAAGTGTTTGAGGCATGTTTAACTGGTTTTTGATAGGCAAACACGTGCAAGCACATATGATGATGATTATGCATACCCCATAATTAGCATTTTGGGACGTGGCAGTCCCCACCGTAAAACAAACAGGGAGGTGTCAGAGCGGGTCACCTTGAATCCTATTGTGAGATTATGTGCATGATCAATATGTGTGAGTGATCAACAACTGGCTAGATGTTGTTATGAGTGATAATTTGTGATATAGTATTTGTGAGTGAAGTGTCAGGGTAGTCTGGGAGCTACTTGAAGGTGATATGCCCCAGAGGCAATAATAAAGATGATTGTATTACACGTCTATGTTAATGTACTTTTGAATAATATGTTATTCCAAGAATGACTATATTTTACATTGATTGGCAAGTATGTGACTTGCTCATGAAACTCTTTATTTATATCATGATGTTATTCTTAGTCAATCCCTGGTCGCATATCATTGTGATGATATATAAGACCAGCAAATATATTGATTGATGACCACATTTTATGGATCATAGGTATAGAGATGTTAAGTCAATAATGTGAACATTTATGTTAGAGAACATGATGTTGGATAGACTCACCCTGAGATACTGCTAAGATTGTTATTTATGATGTGCCATCAGTTGTTATCTCAAATCGTGTACCTGCAGGATCCTTAGACCAGAGATCATCATTGATTTCAAGAATGTGTAGTGGCATATTTTGAGGCTACAAAATGCTATTCCGTAACTGGATAGTCATAAAGGTAGTTTTCGGACTTGTCATGAAACATGTCGTGGGGTGTGAGCGCTTAAGATGGAATTTACCCCTCCTTGATAACAGGAGAGATATCTCTAGACCCCTTGAGGTAGTTGGATCGAGAAAGTGCATGACCATACCAATATGATTAAAGAGTTAGTCATGATGAATCCACTACTTGATCGAGTGAATGGTCGAGTTATCACAAGAATGGCACGTATCTCGCCTTGAGCTTGACTGGTATCGTGAGGCGAAGGGATCGGTGTATATGTATATCAAGGTTCAGCCGATATGATCTTTTGTGTATACTCGAGAGTAAACATGTCCTACTAGGGACTGCTATTGATTTTGGTTTGGAAAGGGTTTCCAAGTCATAGCCGTTTGTACAAGAACCTAACGGGTGACACACTTAATGGGTTTGAACAAAACATACGAATTTGATTCGTATATGGGTTTTGATTGGATTATGATCCATAAGAAGTTATAGTCCTAAAGGGCTTTCCACGTGGGAGCTCATTGACAAGCTCTATATAAGGAGAGGGGTGGGTAGGGCGTGCTGAGGTTGAGCCACTTCGAAACCCTAGCCGTAGCCTTCTACACATTCTTCCAAAACCCTAGCTGCAAGTGCAGTGTTAGCACATCGGCGCTCGGTGTTTCTTCCCAGTACGTGTGGATACCGTAGAGGCGCTGCTGCTATTGCGACGCTGATCTTCTCGGCTAGTTGATTGTGATGTGTTCGGGATTGGTCGCCGACCGTGACGAACTGGTCGATGTACCTGCTCGTTTGATCATGGAGCACAATGTGACCACTCGGATCTAGTCGGACAGCATGACACGACCACTCAAAACTGGTCGAGGACGCAACAGACCTGATCAGGAGCTCATCGAGGAACTGGTCGAGGACGCAACAGACCTGATCAGGAGCTCATCGAGGAACTGGTCGAGGAGCACGGCCACCTGCTCAGAGTTGGTCGGGGAGCGTGACCACCTATGCAGGGCTGGTTGCGGATCTGATCGAGAAGTTGCTCGAGGAGTTTGACGCGTACGATGTTGGATCAGTCTACTCCAACTCTTCTTCTGCTGCACTACATGTCGTGTGGTAACGATCTATGATCTCTTACTAGCATGGTTTCCTTTATAAATGTGCTAGAAATTTTTTTGTTTTAGGCTAGCGTAGCCTGCCTGTTACCCTACACTACTCGAGAAGCTAGTGAACTACTCTTAGAATTGGTCTAGGTTAGTCGGAACTGATCTAGACTGGTCAGAACTGGTTTAGGAACTGGTCTATGAACTGATCTAACTGGTCTAGGAACTGATCTAACTGGTCTTGAAACTGATTTAACTGGTCTAAGACCTGGTCTAAACTGGTCTATATTGGTGGGGTGCGGCAATCAGTCTAGCAGGGGCTGAGTTGGTCATGGATTGAGTTGGGCTTTTTTTAATTCTAGGTTGATTTTCATGTTTATGGTTTGTGAATGATGATGAATGTTTTATGCACATTACATATAGTGTTTGAGCTAATTTTAGTCAAGTTGGAATAGAACTTGTACTAAAAAAATAGTTTCTTTGTTTGTTCATGTGCAGGCGTTACTTGAGGATGAGCGTGGTTGATGACAGGGATTGGAACTAGGCTCTGTGAGGAGCTGAGCCTAGACATGTTCCAAAGACCAGTCTAGATCAGTTTAAACCAGGTCCTAGATTAGTTAGACCAGTTTTAATACTAGTCTAGACTAGTTTAGACCGGATCTTAGACCAATTAGATCAGTTAGACCAATATTTAGACCAGTTAGACCAATTTCTAGGCTAGTTCTAACCAGTTTCTATACCATTTCCGACCAACCTAGACATGTTTTAAGACCAGTTCACTAGCTTCCAGAGTAGCTCCTAGACTACCCTGACACTTTGAGCTCGGACATCGCCGAGGTTGCTGACTCCTCCCTATATCGCAGCTTGGTAGGTGCATTGCAATACTCGACGATGACGAGGCCCGACATCGCGTATGATGTGCAACAAGCATGCCTTCATATGTAGATCCACATGACCATCATTGGATAAATTTGTGCATGTTTAAATTTATTTGAGAGTAGCTCCTAGACTACCCTGACACTTTGAGCTCGGACAACGCCGAGGTCGCTGACTCCTCCCTGTATCGCAGCTTGGTAGGTGCATTGCAATACTCGACGATGACGAGGCCCGACATCGCGTATGATGTGCAACAAGCATGCCTTCATATGTAGATCCACATGACCATCATTGGATAAATTTGTGCATGTTTAAATTTATTTGAGTTCAAATTGAATTAAAAAGAGAATATCACATGAAATGATAAAAATGCATATAAATAGAGCATTGCAAAGGAACTCACTTTTTCACTAAATAACTTAGGATTGGAAATATTTTATAAATTAGTATATCACATGAGAAGAATATTAGTTGACTTATCCTAATTTTTGAGAATTTATTTGAGGCATTAAAAATTCCAAGCGATCCCTTGGGAGCAACGGAGTCGAGAGCATGGCCAGAAGTAACCACTATCACATAGTCGAAGATGTTGGGGGCAACCTCCCTCGCCGGAAGGTCAGGAGCCCCGTTGATAAGAGCATGGCCACGCTCTTCTTCAGGGTCCTGGATAGCAGCTTGGTTGTGCGTGTGTGCCGGAGACATGTTTGAGGTCGCATTGAACCCATAGGGTGGCTCGCACTATGCGTCTGAAAAGAGGAAGATAAAAGAAGCCTCATGCAGCATAGAGTCACAGAATGTTGAAAGCGGCTGCAGCACGCTCAGTTCCTTAGTTTGGACGACTTCGAAACTGTAATCTGCATTACATTTCTTTGAATGCATCGGCCACTGGTCTTCTTGCATCTCCCCCAGGTTGAGGAGCCGAATTTGGTACTCAAACAACATAGGTTACAAGGGACTTGCAACATTCAGGCAATATCAGGCGTACGATTCTCCTTACTAAAGACTTCAACACCCTTATCACATATCTGTATTTGCCTTATATCCTTGTGTAGCTTTGCTTGCCTATAATTGTCGATCTCTCTCTGCATGTCAGCATGTGAGGCCAAACTCTACTGCTCTGGCACCGGGCTAGGCTTGCGGTTGCTCTTGTTGCTAAACTTGCTGTTGTACTCCTCGTTCAGAGCCTCGGGCCTCCGCCAGCTCCTTGCGCCTCTCATAACTATCGCCATCGGTGAAGCGAAGGTGACACGCCTGCGCGATGGCAGACCACCATGCGGTGGAGAGTCAGAACGAGTATGACAACTTCGGAGTTCCCGATGTAGCAGCCTCTCCCCCTCCACTCTTCATGATGTAGCATATGTTATGTCCCAGCGTCGCCGTACCCGCCTCCTGTCATCCTCACTGTCATCATTTGCTCTACACCAACCCTAGCGTGCCTTCGGCAGACTGTCGAAACACTAGGCAGGCAGCTTAGGAGCAAGATCATCGCCAACCAGCACCAACGACCTCTTGCTCTCAGCTGGAGGGTGTCCTTGGAACAGCGCCGTCACCTTTGAGCTTTCGACCGGAGCCTTACTTGGCTCTTCTACACAAAGGCCAGGCTGGTGTAGATTGTTCAGAAGATCTTGGAGATAAGGCCGGTGTGCAGAAGCAGAGCTGGTGCTCGCAGATGGTGAGAGTGAGTGAAGCTTCTGGGAAGGCGGAGCAAGGGAGATACTTAGGTAAGCAGTGCACTGGAACGCTTTATGGTCAGAACCCAACGCCTCCAGCAACACGTAGGATCTCTGCACACCGCAACCTTATGATCTTTTGTTAGACAATTGAAACATTTACCTTGCATCTTCCTTTTGTAGCTCTCCCTTCTCTGCAGGGCCTTCTGATCTTCTTGTTGTTGATCCACTGGCTTGTTCACTAAAGATGGTCTCTCTTTACGCTACCATAACTTTGGTTTTACTGTTTGCCATCCTTCATCATCCTTGAGCACGAAGTCACCCGGAGGCATATGCTCAATCACGGCAAAGGAATATGAAGCGAGAGAGCACGGATGACACTGGTGAAATCTCTCAAGGGAGATCTCCTTGCCAAGACTTGAGTAGGTTCCCCTCTTCTGAAATAGAATAGTAGCACTGCCCGAGGAAGCCGGAGCAGGGGGCCAGTAGGTGGGATCCAGCCGAGAGGATTGACTACTGTCGGTGACATGGGAACCAGGGGTCCCCGAGTCCCGAGGCCAGGACAGCAGAGTGCCACGTGGCGCCCTCCCTCGGGGATTATCTCCCCAAGGTCCGAGAAGATCAAGTTCCGGGAGAGGGTGCTCGGGGCCATGAACAGTGGTCCCCGAGTACCTGAGTTCCTCGATGACCCGAGAAGGCTAAGTTCCGGGAGAGGGTGCTCGAGGCCATAAACAGTGGTCCCCGAGCACTCGAGTTCCTCGAGGACCAAGAGAGGGCATATCCGGGAGAGAGTGCTCTGGGCTGTGAACAGTAGTCCCCGAGCACTCACAGTTCCCCGAGGGCCTGAGAAGTCCTTCACCGATGGTCCCCACAAGGGCTCGGCGGTGAGGTGTCAATTGGTGAGAGGCCCGATGCTGCATTTAAGAGAGCGCGTGGCCTGTCACTTCCAACCACTCCCCCCACGTCTGCTGTCAGTCCCTGCCACGGTCTGGCAGGGAGGCGTGGGGACATTTAATGCGCGGGTCCCATCGTGCGTCATCTGGCACACCTTGGGATAACATTGCAGGGCTCGAGGAGCAAACGCCTGCCGCCCTGCTGTGTCAGGCTCGCTCTGACCGGGCGGGCACGCGGGGCTGCTCGGTGGCAGCCCGGCGGGCCCTCCCCGCTGCACCCGCTGAAATGCGGAATGATGACGACGAAGACTGGACGGGGGCGTGTTTTCAACTCTCCCCGTCACCTCAAGCTGCAGCCCATGATGATTGCTTTCCATTTATGGTGCCTTGGAACTTGCGCCATCCTTTCTGGGCACGCCACCCACCCCGACCGGGTATAAAAGAGGGGCAGGCTCCTCGGACGAGGACTTGGACTGAGATCGGACAGAGCACATCGGACGAACTCCGGACGACGACGACGGAAGAAGCACGAAGCTCTAGACTTAGACAAACATCCTGTAACACGAGAGATCCTCAGAGAGACATTCCTTGAGCATTTATAGCATACACACAGGAGTAGGGTATTACGTTCAGTGCGGTCCGAACCTGTCTAAAATCCCCTGGGCATTTATTTCCACCTATATCTCATTTACTCCCATTTTTTTCACGTACGAGGCGGACTCAGAATCATCCCCCCGGCTGAATCTCAAAGGGGGTCCCTCCAGATCCCCGCTTGTGGAGTTCACCCTCCGACAACTACCATGCTCGAAATGTGGCGGTTGCTGCCTTGAAAGCTCGAAGGAGGCCTGCGGTGTAGAGCAACGAAACTCCAAACACTGCTGGTCAAAAAGAGCAACAGGAATCGAACCTCCATCCGTCGTTGGAAGCACTTGTGGAAAGCAGAGCGGATCAGGATGAAATGAAGGCAAGGCTAAAGAGGAGCAACACTGATCCGTCAAAACAAGATGAAATTGCGCCGATCTGGGTAGAAGATCTCTAGAGGCACTTTGGCCGAAAGGTCCCGGAGCGACCTGATTTGCGGGCAAAAGTGCGGGGGGAGCTCTGGAATTGTCTTTGAGGGTGAAGGAAGCGCTCTTGAGGGGATTTGATTCTATTCTTGGGATTTGGGGGTGGATCTTGGCCGAGGTGGATTGGCTTGAGGGAGGGGCGATGGAGTCGCTAGAGCGGGGGGGGGGGGGGGTGTCATAACGGCTCCATTCCCGTTATCCTTTGTGAGGATATGAATGAGATGATTCTGGTGTATGACTATTCTATTATTCAATCCTCATTTCAATGGCCATTGTTCCACCCACCCATCCTGGATTGGTCCTGACTTTTTTGGGGGAAAAGAGAAAACTAAAGGCCCTCTAATCATGCGCATATGTGATTTACTAGCTAAATCTTAAAAAAAAAACACCACATACTCATGAGCAGAGGACATACTCTACTAGCATTAATAAAACATGGCAAGGCAGAGTTATCCTTCATCATTTGCAAAGTGAAACTATTGTGAATATTACACATGATTTTTGGCCTTTTGCTAAAATTAATGCATAGATTATTTTATAATCTAACTATTGTGGAGGTCTATCACCTAAGTCTAACATTCTCATCAATAGCATGCAAGAGCATGACAGAACAACAATACATGAAGCCATAGAGCAACAAACAATAAGCATTGCGAAGGTACTGCTTCTTTGGAAAATTGCCGGTTTCTGTGCCGTTCACATTCATTAATGTGCACTTGGATTAAGTATTACTGCTTCTTTGTCTTCCAGGCTGGACTAGTGACAACACTCAGTACAAGGACTACTGTCTTTGGTGTCACGAATCCAAAAGGGCAATACGATCCTAATGAATGTAGTGCTTTTACACGTCAACAGTTATATAACTCGTTACTTCAGTAAACATTGTCAGAAGTGAGCAGTGTTTCAGGCATATTTACTGTTGGATTCCACTGTGATCACCCATATTACTATGGTGTTATTGGCAAATGATATTATGACGCTTGTAGATTTCTTTAGTCTCATTTGGAGGACTTCCATAACATGCAAAACCCCTTTTCAATCTGTGCTAGGATATTGGTTTAGCAAGGCACTGGAAAGCAAACGCATGCTTCTAAGCTTTTATCGCTGATTCGCCGGCCTTTGCTGAGTTCTTAGATAATTGCTTATCCATCTGATTGTTGTATTTCTGCTTTTCCTTTTCAGGCTAATCTGTGAATACAACACTTTCAGGACCACTGTTGAGTAGATTTAATATAGTTCTTGCTCTCTTGGATACAAAGATCCCTAGATGGGATAAGATAGTTTCACAGCATATATTAAATGAGGTACATCTCATTGTTATTAAGTTGACCTTGCTCTATCGTTTGCTTCTTGAATACTCTTACACTATATGCATGCAAGTAACCGAGAGGGTTGTTTCTCTGCAAAAAAATTTTCTATTTAGCATTGAATGTTTAAAATCATGCAGCACTCGGGTGAAAAGAAAGACAAGACAAATGATTCTAAAGTAAAGTGGACTCTCCCCCAGTTGAGAAGTTAGAAACTCTTTTGATGTCTTGTTGGTATGTTTACCTCCCATGAAATGATAAGGCTGAGTTTGGAGGCTTGTGCTCAGCAATACAAATATATTTGTTTTGTTATGTTTTATTTAACATCCATGCTTCCATTTGTTCTTTCTTACTACCATCTTTCCTCGTTCCAAGTGCATTTAGCTGAATGTGCTGTTCACTGCCAAAAAATTTCCGTATTTCATTGTCAATGCTTTATAATGATTCCTGATATTTCAAAATCCCAGGTATATCAATCAGGTAAAGAAACGGTTTAAACCAGTACTGACAAAGGAGGCAGAAAGAGTTATCTCAAGCTATTATCATTGTCAGCGACAATCAGGAATACAGAATACAGTTCGGTGACAATTAGTTTTCGCCGAACCATACGACGAAAACTGTATTGTCACCGCCCCATTCGGCGAAAAATGCAGATATAACCGCGGCGGCCACGCCGTCTCATTTCAATCCGTGTCGTCTTGGTTGCAACCACGCAGAGAGGAGCACGCGAGCAGAGAGGAGAAGAGAGAAAACAAAAGAAGAAGATAGGAGGAAGAAGAGAGGAGGAAGGGAGGAGGTAGGAGAAGGAGGAGGAGGAAGGAAAAGGGAAGGAGGAAGAAGAAGCGTTGAGGTAAAAGAAATTATTTTTATTATGTTTTTAGATATATGTCTATCGATCTATTTGTATTTAGATTGACTTAGAGACTAGCAAAATAATGTAACGTTTGTAAATGTTTATTTTAGTTAGAAATTTTTGTATTAATTATTGTAGTATTAGATTAAGAAAATAAAATTTATGTGTGTGCAAAAATTAGATATTGGTACTCTAGTTAAGATGATGTGTGCAAGATTATATTGTAGGATTGTATTATTATGCGTTACTCTAAAGTACGATATTTATTGAATTATTCATAACTTAAAACTAGTGGTTTGCAACAAAAAACAATAAAATAAATTGAGGATCAAAAAGCAATGCAACACCGAAGTATTTGTGTTAAAATCTTAAAATTCAATGAACATTATATTTTTGAAAATTCGCAAGACTCCTAATATCAAATGGTATTAATTATTAAGTTATTGCGCATTAATTATAGTAAGTTTGTTGGTGCTAGTAATATCAATGGTATCAAATATGATATTACTTATCAAAAGGCTTGGCGTGCAAAACAGAAAGTCTTGGAAAAGCGGTGGGGTACATATGAGGCTTGTTATTGCAACCTAGCCCGCGTGCTTGAAATTCTGAAAGTCAAGAACCCTGGCACATATACTGCTTCCAAGGAGACTGAACTTGATGAAAACCAGTCTAGGATTTTTCGGTGTGCTTTTTTTTAGGGCAGTGTATTAAGTCCTTCCAGTATTGCCGTCCTTTGCTTTGTGTAAGATGGTACATTCTTGACTGGGAAGTACAAAGGTCAGA
Organism: Phragmites australis; assembly: GCF_958298935.1. Classification (NCBI taxonomy): domain Eukaryota; kingdom Viridiplantae; phylum Streptophyta; class Magnoliopsida; order Poales; family Poaceae; genus Phragmites; species Phragmites australis. Next base: position 7,841,530 of record NC_084928.1, on the reverse strand, counting down.
TTCTCACTGCAATTGATGTTGATGCAAATAACCAGATACTTGCTTTGGCATTTACATTTGTGGAGGGTGAGAGCAGGTTGAGCTGGTTTTGGTTTTCTAGGCATCTTAAGGTTGGGGTTGTCCGTGATCGACCTAACGTTTGCATAATACATGATCGGTAAGTTGTGATCTTATCTGCTATAAAGACAATGCAAGAAGATTCAAGTGAGCTGTTCCTTTGGCATGACCTGCAGAATAGGTGGTGCATGCGTCACATGGGAGAAAATTTCCACAAGCAATTCAAGAGCAAAGCATTGATGGGCATGTTCAAGATGCTGTGCATCTAGAACCAAAGTCGCAAGTTTGGTGCTTTGTGGAAGGAATTGGATAAGGAAACAAGGACGCACGTGCAGGAGAGAAATAAGGAGCCGGCTACTGGTGATGACACTGTACCGGAGGCACTGATGCCTCTTGAAGAAGGCATTGATCCTCCTAATATGAGAAGAAGGTCGGCAAGAAACATCAAATATTTCTCGTACTGGATTGAGACAAAGCCAAAGGAGAAGTGGTCCTTACTCTATGACACCAGAGGTGCTAGGTTCGTGTACTGGGCCACATCTTTATTAAATATGTGTAGTATGAGCTAGTATATTTGAAACTTGATACCTATTTGTTTTGATGTTATTTGATAGGTTTGGCGTCATGACTACCAATATAGCAGAAGTTTACAATTGGGTCATCAGAGGGCTACGCGGACTCCATATTGTTGCAATCGTTGAGGGAATGTTGTACAGTATGATTGGTTACTACCAGAAGCGGCATGCAGCTGCTGTGAGTCATTGTACAACAATGTGTACACTGTATGCCCAACGGATGATGGAGTACCTCTAAAAGAAGAACATGAAGGCAGTACAACATATGGTTCGTAGCATGGGCGTCATTGATCACCGCTTCGAGATAACCCTAAGATCAAACAGAGGAGTGGGGAGCGATACCAGAATTGTCACTCATGAGGTGAACGTAGGGCAAGTTTTCAATAGATGGTGCGAATGCTCCTGCAACAAACTGAAGCTTTTACATATCCCATGTTCTCATTTGTTGGCTGCATTATCACAAGTGGGTGTGGGAAGTTTAGTATATATGTCACCATTTTACTTGAAATAAAATGTGGTGCTGACTTGGACTAAAGAGTTCCATGGATTCAATGCGCATGGTGACTTCATAGTTTACGACAGAGATATGCCAATATGTCTGCTCCCTATGATGCTGCTTAGATATCCCCATGGAAAAGGTGGTCGGCCGCAGACTAGGCGTATTCGTAATGATATGGATGAAGCTGAAGTTGGCGGCCTTGTGAGGAGGTGCAGTGAGTGTGATGAGTATGGTCACAAGGCAAAGTATTGCCCACACTCTAACCGCGGCGATGCTGGAGTAGGACCATCCACCGGTAGTAGACGTGGGAGAGTTGAACATGGAGGAAAAGCAGTGCATGGGACTGGGGAAGACCTTGCCGGATATGCTGTCTAGGAACAATGTGTTTATTTATTTATTTGGGTAACTGCTATGTTTTTTATGTAAAAACTAAGTGTTATTATTTGTATATTTTTTATGTTCTTGATGTAAAAACTAAGTGTTTTCATTTATGTTCTCTCTATCTTATATAGTAGTTTGTGTATGATTTTTGTTGTTGACGTATTAATAATGTGATCATCAGTTATATGTGTTTTATGTTGGTCTATTTTTGCAGAGATGGAGGCGTCGTATGAGCTTCTCGATCGTTCTATGGACGCACGTCACCGTGGCTTCTTACACGCCACGTGTGACGCTTAGAGTATTCCTGTTTTCAGTATTTGTGCGCCAAAGACGTCTTGGCGACTGCACCCGGACTGGTTCGACAGGTTGTACAGATGGTTCAATACGTAGATATGGTTCAATTTACACAGGTGATTTAATTTGGCGTAACTAATCAGGTCACGTATTTGCAGGTTGAGTCGCACAGGACTTCTTCCTCTTGCACGGATGCTTCAGGCCACAGATGAGGACGCGGGTCTACATCAGGTGGCTGAGGGTTAGGACAACGAGGGTCAGATGGAGCGGTCATGTTGGTTCCCATATGACATTTCTCTTATTTTAGCTTTGGTGGACCGATAGAGGCCGGAGACACACACGTTCCACATGCCGTTTGGGGAGATGACAGTCATGCTACAGGACATCTCCATGCTAACCGGGTTATCGATTGCTAGTGAACCGATCGGTCCTTCGGTCACTCCAGCTGGTTGGCAGTAGGACTTGTTTAAGAGGTTTCAGGGAGTTCTACCTGAGCCACTTAATGTGGCGCCCATTGAGGAGCATCAGAAGCATGGCCCTAAGAAGCAGTGGTTGGAGCAGTTCAGAGTTAGTAATTTTTTCGTTGCTTCTCTAATTTCATATTGCACGTCCTTTGTCCATTTATTATCGGTATTAACAATTAATCAAATTATGCAGGTGGAAAGGATGGCCGAGGATCCCATGGAGTACCAAGTTGCTCGACACCTGGAGGCTTACCTTTTGTGATTGTTCGGTTGGGTGATGTTCACCTCCAGCCACGGCAACACTGTGGACGCACGTTGGATAGCCTATGCCCAGGCTATTACTGACGCAATAGTCGTCGATGTGCCTCAGGTGTCCTGGGGTTCGGCGGTTCTTTGCGCCACCTACCATGCGCTGTGCGACGCCTGCGTGAGGACACACAACGCGTCCAACTTGACGGGTATGCCTCCTCTGCTTTAGCTATGGTCGTTTGAGCTCTTTCAAGTAGGACGACCACTCGTGGTGCCTATGCATTACACCTCAGAGATGTACGCTAGTGACGACATCGACAAGCCTACGATGGGATCACTACGGACACGCAGACGGGTATGCCCTTTATAGAATTGTTTAAATTTTAGTGTTGTAACATTGATAACCTAACTTAGAAGCACTATAATTTTGCAGGTGCAGTGGGCAAGAGTTCAGGTGTGTTCAGCGTATGAGGCTTTCACTAAGCAGTTCAACCACCTGAGGGCTGATATGGTCATTTTGGAGCCGTACACCATCGACTTCATGCTACAGCGATCCGCTGGCCGTGGGATCACCAAATTGTGCTTTAGGGACTCGGCATTTTGGCTGACCAGGAAGAAACTGGTGTTCGAGGTATTCGTCGAAGACTACATCGTGCACCGCGTGATGCGCCAGTTTGGATGGCACCAAGAGGTCCTGGTCCCCCTAGGAGATCGTGTTGCTGCTTCCGTACACACGTGAGTTGTAATGTTACATACCTCGTTTTATTATGTGTATTGATTTCCTCTAATCGACACTCCATTGTAGGTTGTCGACTAAGGGACGACCAAGGAGCATGGCTGACCTAACCATCAGGATGCAACCCTGGGTGCAACAGTGGGGCGATGCGCTTGCGGACATGATCGAGTTTGATGCCCCTTACGATGACTATAGTTACCAACAGTACCTGTTGCGATACAATACACGGACTCGCACACATCTTCTTCATGTCGTGGACCCCCATCCCCCCCACCCCATCGTTCCTATGCTAGCAGTACTGCCCTATACCCAGGACACGCAGGAATTGTACTACACATTGGGGTACGTGAAATCTTCAAATCTTTACGGCTTTCAACATTGACATTACGGCTGTTGCCAATGATTAGTCGTGTACCGCAGTCCGACGTCGCGAGAGAGATTCATGAGGAGGCGACGAGTTCATTTACGAGGCTGCGCGAGCAAGGCACTTGTGGAATGACGATCGATGATATCATTGAAGCGTTCTCACGCCTTTCCATGAAGGCCTGACATATCGTGGAGTGCACATCTTGCTTGTAGCCCGATGTTGTTGTATGTGACCCTTGGGCCGCGCGTCCCACTCAGCGGCCCCCACGACCTTCTTCCGGCTTCGTCCACCAGCAATATGCTAGTCCTCAGCCTCCGCCCCCGGATCATGTAATTTTATTACTATAAGAATTTCTAATTTAGTTTGAGAATATTTTATTTCGTTAAATCTAATTATTCTGTATGTAATTTTCTCTTCGTAATATTGTTGCACATTTATGCTAGAAATCCTATAGTTTCCTATGCAAGTGGTTAAATGCGTAACAGTCTATATAGTGTCGATTTTACTCATTTTGCAGGCAGGAGGCTCTGGATGGGCTGCACCGCAGTTCCCAGGAGGATTTGGATGGGGCCCCCAGTTCACAGGAGGATATGGATGGGCTGGCCCCCACTTCGTAGGAGGCTCTGGATGGGCTGGCCCCCAGTTCGCAGGGGCCCTAGCTGGCCCGGGCATGGCTACGATACTCCTCAGCCTCCGCATCCCGTGCTTACAGGAGGTTCTGATTTTGCCACGCCTGTGTGTATTCCCACGTCAGGTATGTCACGACTCTTTTTTCCATAATGTAGATTCATTACATTTTCTCCGCCAATACTCAGTTGTTTGTGCACGATATAAATGCAGGTTTGATACGCATCGATACAACCACCCAGGTTTCTGGGGGTACGCCACACTCTAGCGGGAACCCCTTCTTTGACTATGTAGGGGCCTCGGAAGTGCTAGCCTCATCACAGTTGTACGGTGCTATTGAGTTTATGTGCCAGATAGGCTTTGTAACGTGTGATAAACATTTCTTTGCCACTCCGAGGGTTGTATCTTAGTATCTTATGACATCTTCCAGTTCAAATTGCAAGAAATCAACTCACTGAAATGAGTTTCTTTCATCATTGTCCTCCTTAGTCAATCCTCGTGCAGTGTTTGGTGAAACCTATTTTTATGACGTGGGGAAGACACGAGGATCTGGAGTTTCAATGATGTGGAGCGAATAGCAATGGAGGATCTGATAGTGTATATATGCATGTGGGTTTCGGTTGACAAGTTGGCGGTGAAGACAGATAGGAGCAGGACTGCAAACTTGCTACGTGGTCACTAGTAGGGATGGAAACGGATCGAATACGTATGGAATCGAATTTGGATAGTACGATTTACCATATTTTAATCCGAATGTGAATACGGATCCGGATATCCTCGAATACGAATACGAACCGGATAGTTCGAATACGAATCCGCATTCGGATATCTACTCGATCTTCGAAATTCAGGTCGGAAATTTAAATTTTTGAAAAAATTTGACTGAAATTTGTTCTAATTTGATTGGGCCGGAATTTTAGAAATTTTGTTCAAAATTCATGTTGGAAATTTAATTTTTTGATCAAATTTAACTGAAATTTGACTGAAATTTGTTCCAATTTGATTGGGTTGGAATTTCGTTCATATCTGAAAATTCTAAAACTTTAGCAAAATTTGGTTCCCTGGTTGGCGGATACGGATACGAATCGGATATATCTCGAATTTGGATATCAACATTTGAATCCGAATCTCGAAAACGAATTCGGATATATCCAATTTAGTATCCATTTCAGAAACGAATACGGATACGGATATCCATATTCGTATTTTAATGGATACGAATATCGGATAATTTGGATTTCCTGCTATCCATTTCCACCCCTAGTCACTAGCTCTCATGTCCTACTGCTTAGTGGTTACTGTCGGTGAATCAGGAACCAGAGGTCCTCGAATCCCGAGGCCAGGCCAGCAATTCACCACGTGGTACCTTCCCGCGGGGTTCATCTCCGTGAGGTATGAAAAGACTAAGTCCCGGGAGAGGGCGCTTGGAGCCATGAGCAGTGGTCCCCGAGTACTCAGGTTCCCCGATGATCTGCGAAGACCAAGTGACCGAGAAGAGAGTGCTCGGGGTCATGAACAGTGGCCTCTGAGCACCCAAGTCCCCTGACGACCAGAGAAGCTGAGTACCGGGAAGGGTGTGCTCGGGGCTGCGAACAGTGGCCCCCGAGCACCCAAGTACCCTAAGGACCCAAGAAAGGTAGTTACGGGAGAGAGTACTCGAGGCTGCGAACAGTGGCCCCTGAGCACTCGGTTCCCCGAGGACCCGAACAGTCAATTCCGGGAGAGAGTGCTCGGGGCCGTGAACAGTGGCCCCCGAGCACCCGGTTCCCCGAGGACCAAGAGAGGGCGTTTCCGGGAGAGAGTACTCGGGGAGGTGAACAGTGACCCCCGAGCACTCAGTTCCCTGACGGCCCAAGAAGTTCTTCGTCGGTGGCCCCCACAGGGGTCCAGCGGTGAGGTGTCAGCCTGTGAACGGCCCGATGCCGCATTTAAGAGGGCGCGTAGTCTGTCACCTCCAACTGCTCCCGCCACGCTCGGTGTTAGTCCCTGCCATATTCTGGCAGAAGGGCGTGGGGACATTTAATGCACGGGTCCCATCCCGTGTCATCCGGCGTGTCTCGGGATAGCGTCGCAAGGCCCAAGGCGCCCCGCCTGCCGCCCTACTGTGGCAGGCGTACAAGACCGAACGGGCACGCCGGGCCGCTCGGTGGCTGCCCGATGGGCCCTCTCCACGGCGCCCGTTGCCAGCGCCATCATGACGACCAAAGACAGGGCGAGGGTGTGTTTTCAACCCCCTGTCACTTCGCGCTGGTGAGCCCATGATGACTGCCTTTCCATTTATGGCACCTTGGAACTCATGCCCTCCCTTTCAGGGCACGTTACCGCCGGCGAGTATTTAAGGGAGCCGACGGGCACGAATAAAGACAGTTGAGTTAGTTGATTCAGAGGACTCTCAGAGAGCGCAGACGCCAAGACTCGAAGATCACCTTCGTACGGGCATAGAAGCTGAAACCACCGAAGAACAAGGAGCACGAGGCTCTAGGATAGACAAACATTCTTGTAACCAACAACATTCCTGAGAGACATTCTCAGGGCATTTATAGCATCCACACAGGAGTAGGGTATTACGCTCAGTGCGGCCTGAACCTGTCTAAAAATCCCTCTAGTGCATTTACTGCGTTTTGCATTAGATCATTCCACCCCACCTGCCATCGCATTTACATCCATTTATTTCTCCCGCAAACATTTTCAGAATCATCCCCCCGACCGAATCTCAAAAAGGGGTCCCTCGGGATCCCTGCAATAGGAGTTCACCCTCTGACAGTTACCCATGCTCATATTTTTTTAACATATTTGTTGAGTATCTATTTGAACAGGTTGAGCTGAGTTTCTATTTTTTACCGAATCTAATATTACATAAACGGATGTAAAAGTTAAAATTATGATTGATTGCTTGTATAAAAATAATTTTGTGATACTGATAAGTATGCCTAGCTACATGAGCGAATACAAGAGTGTTTGTCGGGCCAAACTACGGACCTCCCGAGCTAGACTGTAAACGTACATTTACACCCACCAGAACAGACTGTATCCACTAGACAACCTAAAATAATATTTTTAAAAATTATACTTATCCAACGGGACAAATTGCTTTTCTGTGAACAACCAATCACATTTTAATGCTCAGCGTACAGAAACAAGATAGAAAATTAATGCTCAGCGTACAGAAACAAGATAGAAAAGCATGAAAGAAACGATAGCATAGTATCCAGCTACTGCCACCAGCACAGCAAAAGCACCGGTTCCCTCAATCAAAAGAAACCTCAGCTCCTCAACAAATACATGAATAAATGATGTGCGACCTAACAATAATAGCACTGCCTCCACCCTAGCCGCGGCCCTAGAACACGGCCACGAGCCCGGCCAGACCCAACCCAGCCCACGCTGCGGCCCTGAGCCCGGTGGCGCCGGAGTTGGACTGCTTGGCCGGCGGCGCGAGCACCGTGACCGGGGTCTTGGGCGTGACGCCGGAGCTCGAGGGGGACGTCGGGGTCGTGGATGGCGTGGTGTCCGGGGTGTCTGTTGTCGGGGCCGGCGCCGGGGCGGCGACGTCCACGACGAGCTTCATGCCGCCGCTGCAGTGGCCGGCGACGCCGCAGATGAAGTAGTGCTTGCCCGCGGTCTTGAGCGCGACGGTGGTGGTGCCGGTGCTGTCGCTGCTGAGCGCGCTGCTGGAGGAGCAGGACGCGTAGTCCGCCGCGCTCACCTCGTCCACCGTGTGCGCCCCGCCGGCGTAGTTGAACTCTGGAGGAAACAGAACGCGCCGCGTGCGGCGTGCATGAGCGGTGCAACATACACTAATGCACTGTGATGTTATTGGGCAGCAGGGCAGGTGAAGTGTAGCAGTTTAGCACAGTGTTCTGCTGTTGTGGTCGTACGTTTGGTAGGACAGCATCAGTGCACTAAACAGAGCCAAACAAACAAACAAAAAATGCAAGAATGATGCATTGTGTTGACTGCATCAGCGCACCATAAACTAGCCCGGAAGCAGCGAGAACGTCAGTACGAGGAAGTAAATGTTAGCAGCTTGATTATATGGCGCTAACCGAGAGTGTCGCCGACTTTGAACTTCTTGCCGCTGGCCCAGGTGGTGTAATCGGAGCCGGTCGTCCAGCCGGACGTGTCGCCGACGGTGTACTTGGTCGCCGCCGCCGCCGCCGAGGCGCAGCTCACGAGGAGCAGCGCGACCAAGGACAGTGACACGCCACTATAAGCCATTGCAGTAGCTGGGATCGATGAAGCAAACAGGAACAAGGAGAAAGCAGATCCAATGCGCCACTCTGTTGAGATGCAGAGCAGATTTCAAGCCACGAGCCCTTTATATACATGCCACTGTGAGTGACAATACGTCGCAGCGGCTGGGAGACTTGGGTTTTTTCCCTTCTTGAAAAGCAACAACAGCTGGGAGTTGGTGAAGTGGCATTCATTGGAGTTAGTTGGGAGTAGGAAGAAGTAGGAGCCACTCCGTTGTTTTCAACCAGTGCTTTCGGTAGCTCCTCTGGTCCTGCTTGTATCGACACGAAATGCCTTAGAAACGACTCTAGCACCGATCAGGTTTCTGTTTTTGTTTTTGTTTTTGTTGGTTAGGTACCTTTCGGAAAACAAGTTTAGCATGGTCGTAAAGTTCTTTTCGCCGCCTTTTTCAGTTACGACATCTTTCTCATGGTGAACACGCATCAGACGTTATTCTTGCAAGGACGGAGAAGAAAGATCACAACATTAATGTAACTGGTGGCTTGGCATTGTCACCAGACTGGCCATGTCTGTGGTTGGCCATGGCTTTCATTGGTGACTTAGTAGTATCAGAGTATCTACCTCCAAGGTCATTTGAGGCAGATTTGTTTTAGAGGATCAGTAGAAGTGTAGCCCAATCCTCGTTGGGGTCAAAGATAATTTGTGATCTTACTAGCCCTGCATATTATTTGTGGTCAGGTCTAAAGTAATATAGATGCTAGTCGCAGCAGCTGGATGCCTGAACCTGATAACATTATTGTGTTTGGTGAGTGACAGCTTAGATAGTTCATTATTTGGGTTAAAGGCATGATTGTAAATGACTGCCAAAATATTAAAAGTAAAAATACAGATACATGAATATCACAGAAGAGTATCATAAAGAAGATATTGATTTATCTAAGTCCAGACCTTCCAGAGAATAATAACTCTAAATCTCATCTATCCTAAGAATCTATGTGGATTTCTCCGTGTTATTGTTTCTAAGCCCTAGTTGGATAATGATGGTTTTCTGTCATGGATCTTCAATAGGTATATGGTTTCTATCTAACTAGGCTTAATCTAGAGTTTCGTGATTCTGTGGGTCTTGAAGGAGCGAGTTGCTATGTTGTTTGTAGGCTTCAATTGGCATGGTTTGGACATACCACTTCTCTCCTTTTATAGTCGAGGTAACATTGGTGTAAGCTACTAGGACCCTTCCAAGCGTATCCTTCGTGTATCGTTGATCCTTCGGATATCTTGGAGGAGATTGCCAAATACAAGTAGGGGTGAATACCAAGTTGACTCGGTCCAGCTCGGCTCGGTCGAGCTTGTTATGCTAATAAGCTGGCTCGATTCAGCTCATTTGAGAAACGAGCTAAAAGACAGTCTTGGCTCGATCCAGCTCGTGAGCCAGACGATGTATGTGTGCAACCTATATTTTTGCATAACTTAATCTGAAACAAACTAGCATTAAAAACTCAACAATGGGTCAAACATGAAACAATAGGCCAAACATGAACTAAGAACTCAACAAAATAGTTGACAATAGCTCAAACATGACCTGATGCAAAGTGGACATCGATGGTTCCAGGCGGCGTGATGTCGAGGGCTCCAGGTGACTGAAGGGATTGATGATGTCCTAAGACTGAAGGGATTGATGATGTCCTAAGAAAGAGGGGTGAATTAGGACGCTTAGAACTATTTAGCTCTAAAAACAACACAAGATAAATCTATCTTAATTTCTATCTAAATGTGCTTTAGATTTATCTAGTGTGTCTACTCTACCGATCAAAGTACTTGCGACCTATCTAAGAAGGTAAATTGTAATAATGTAAATACGAAAATGTAAATAAGCTATAGAGAGCAAACTTGGTACAAGGATTTTTCCCATGGTATCGATGGCATGAACGTCATCCCTAGTCTATGTTAGAGCTTCACAAAGGATATGCTCTCGGTCGGCACTCGGTCACTGCTCTTGAGCCACCAATTCACAAAGACAAGGCCTCCACCTGGATGAGCCACCAAGCCACTAAGGCAAGATCTCACCACTAGCCTCTCTTTTGGTTTCTTACGCCATGATCACTTCAGAGCTTGAGCCACCAAGGCAAGTGTCGATGACATGGGAACCAGGGGTCCCCGAGTCCCGAGGCCAGGATAGCAGAATGCCATGTGGCTCCATCCCTCGGGGACTACCTCCCCGAGGACCGAGAAGACCCAGTTCCGGGAGGGGTGCTCGGGGCCATGAACAGTTGTCCCCGAGTACCCGAGTTCCCCGAGGACCTAAGAAGGTAGTTCCGGGAGAGGGCGCTCGGGGCCATGAACAGTAGCCCCTGTGTACCCGAGTTCCCCGAGGACCCGAGAAGGCAGTTCTGGGAGAGGGCGCTTGGGGCCATGAACAGTGGTCCCCGAGTACCCGAGTTCCTCGAGGACCCGAGAAGGTAGTTCCGGGAGAGGGCGCTCGGGGCCATGAACAGTGGTCCCCGAGTACCTGAGTTGCCCGAGGACCCGAGAAGACATAGTTTCAGGAGAGGGCACTCGGGGCCATGAACAGTGGTCCCCGAGTACCCGAGTTCCCCGAGGACCGAGAAGAGACGTATCCGGGAGAGGACGCTTGGGGCTATGAACAGTGGTCCCCGAGCACCCAAAGTTCCCCGAGGGCCTGAGAAGCCCCTTGCCGGTGGACCCCACAAGGGCTCAGCGGTGAGGTGTCAACTGGTGAGAGGTCTGATGCTGCATTTAAGAGGGAGCGTGGCCTGTCACTTCCAACCACTCCCCCCACGTTTGTTGTCAGCCCCTGCCACTGCCTGGTAGGGAGGCGTGGGGATATTTAATGCGACGGGTCCCATCGCGCGTTATCCTGCGCGGCTTGGAGATATTGTCGCTGGGCTCGAAGCATATCGCCTGCCGCCCTGCTGTGTCAGGCTTGCTCTGACCGGGCGGGCACGCGGGGTTGCTCGGTGGCTGCCCGGTGGGCCCCCCTGCTGCACCCGCTAAAAGGTGGCATGATGGGCGACAGGACCAACCGGGGACGCATTTTCAACCCCCCGTAACATCAAACTGCAGCCCCATGATGGTTGCTTTCCATTTATGGCTCATGGGGACTCGTGCCCTCCTTTCTGGGTCGACGGGATAAAAGGGGGAGTACACCCCGGAGAAGAACAAGAAAAAAACAAGTCAGGGCAACAAGGAGACCACACACGAAGCACGAAGCCAAGCAGAAGCTTAGAGAGATCGGTGCTTGAAGACCGAAGTTATAGACTTAGACAGAAAAAAAACCTTGTAACACGAGAGATCCATAGAAAGGTATTCCCAGAGCATTTATAGCATACACACAGGAGTAGGGTATTACGCTCCGTGCGGCCCGAACCTGTCTAAAATCCCTTGAGCATTCACTCCCACTAGCACCTGATCATTCGTCCTGCCTACATCTCCCATATACTCGCATTAATTTCACGTACGAGGTAGATTCAGAATCATCCCCCCGGCCGAATCACAAAGGGGGTCCCTCAGGATCCCCGCTTGAGGAGTTCATCCTCCGGCAGCAAGGGTCTCCACGTTCCCGCACAATTGCCTTGTCGCCGCTCCACACCAATTCGAAGGGTCAACAAGCTTACCGGCGAGTCACCAAGATTTCAAGGTGCCAGCGTACCACTTGGTACAGGGTTGGATCACTCTTTGATCCACTCTCTAGGCAGCAATCACCTAGCAACACTCTCTCTAGGCCTATAAGCATTAAACATTATCTAATCTTGTGCTTAATCGCCTTGGATGATCACTTTAAGCACTTTAGGGGCTTGGATATCTTCTCAGGTGTACATGAATTTCTCTGAACTCTAGCACCTTCACATGGTCGGGTGGGTGGGTATTTATAGCCTAAACTCGCGCACTAGCCATTAACCTAATGGCTCTAAAAAGTTGTTAACACTGGATGATTCGGTGAGAATAGTAGTACTAACACCGGATCATCTGGTGAGTAGAGTCTTATAAACTAGCTGTTTGAACCCCACTCAAGCCTCTGTAAACACCAAACACTCCAGTATATACTTCATCTCCATCACCGAACTATCCGGTGAGTTATCCCGAGCCATCCGAGCATTTTTTTCTTCTCTGTGTAAATTGCTCCAGTGTATGCATCTAGTGCACATCACTTTATCACCGGACTATCCGGTGAGTTGACTTCAGCCAACCGAGTCATTGCAACCCTCTTTGGAAATAATGCTCCGGTGTGCACAATCTTCATCATCAGACCATCCGTTGCGTTGAACTTTGTTCTGCTTCTTTGCACTGTTCATTATCCAGTGTATTGTCCAGTGTTCATTCCATTCACACTGGACTATCCAATGGATTGAACATTCGATCTTCAGCGGTTGCATCCTTCTCTGGTAATAATGCTCTAGTGCATTCATCCTTCTCAACACCGGACCATCCAGTGGGTTGAGCTTTCTCTTCTTTTCTCTGGAAATGCTTCAGTGCAACTCCCACTGATCACCGGACTATACATATTCTTCTGCACATCATCTTCTCTGGAAGAATTGCTCTGGTGAGCACTCTGCTCAAACACCGGACCTTTCGGTGAGGTCTTCGGTCTATCTCACATTTGACAAATATACTCTGGTGAGTTCAACACCCAGAGCACCGAACCATCCGGTGGGGCAAATCTTCCTGAGATTTCTCTAATTCAGTCCAACTTTGTCCCGGCTACAGTTGCTTCTTCATGTATTGCATCCATGAGACATACTAATATATATTCTTGACAAACATGTTAGTCCTATTGACTATATTATCATTAATCACCAAAATCATAATCATGATCTAATGGGGTTATTTTCGCTACAATCTCCTCCTTTTTGTGATTGATGACAACACAACTAAAGCAAAGTAGCAAATAATAAATGATACCAAATATAAAGATAATAAGAGAGCACAAAGTCTTACCACATTACTTGGATTCATATTTTTATCACTCAGTCCTTCTTTCTTGTGGCTCTCTTTTTCTCTATTGCCACTATCTCCATCGAACGATTTATGCAAGAGCTTCTCTTTTATCAATCTAGCCACCTAGCATTTGGTGAGAAAGAAACATACGCACAACTTGACAATATATCAAGATAGGGAGTTTAAGCTATATTATGCATAAAGGTAGCTTAAATAAATAAAAGATTTGTCAATGATACCAATTAAAGCATTTAAGCATTGCATATCTCCGAGGACATATTGATTGCTCCATAAGACTTCAAAAGATGTCACTAGAAACACCTGTTAGTCTCAAAATCACAACCTATAGGATATGCTCCCCTTAAATATGTGCATACAAGTGTTAAATATTTATGAGACATATATGCACTTCTTATCGATAACAACGAGAATTTATCCTATAGATTGGATCATGGCACATGAAAGATACCAATTGTAGAAACTAGTACTATGTAAAGAACCTACAACTAATAAACCATGCAGGTTGCTCATGGGTTAGAGATAAACACAAACAACCTACCATATGAAAACCTACACTAGGCATTGTGTCGGAGGATGAACTCCTGTCGCAGGGATCCCGAGAGACCTCTTTTTAAAGATTCGGCCGGGGGGATGATCCTGAATGAGTTCGTCGTTGAAATAAATGGAAATGGAAATAAATGCAACGGCCGGTGGTGGGGGATGATCGATCTAGTGCAAAAAGAGATAAATGTACCGGGGTTTAGACAGGTTCGGGCCGCACGGGGGCGTAATACCCTACTCCTGTGTGGATGCAATATCCTTCCTTGAAGGGAATTCTTCAAGGATGTGTCTGGTTACAAGGGTGTATTGTCTAACAGAGAGCTTGAGGCTCCCGTGCTCTAGCTCTACTCGAGCTTGCTTGTGGTGTTCTTCGAGGTTTCTTGTGAGGATTCTGAGTCTTTCGGGCGTGTCTTCGAGAGTGTCGGGTTGGTGTTCAGGTCTTCAAGCCTATGTTACTTGATCTTGGATCAAGCTAGGTCTAGCTGGGTCTCTCGTATCAAGTTAGGTCTAGCTGGGTCTCTCGTATCAAGTTAGGTCTAGCTGGGTCTCTCGTATCAAGTTAGGTCTGCTTTCCTGTGTTATCCATCCCTTCCTTTTATACACACGCCGACCTCGACTTACCCCGAATGGGAAAGAGGGGGCGCGAGTGCCAAGACACCACGGAGAAAGGCGTCATCATTCCGTCCGGGCGAAGTGACAGGGGCGGTGGAAAAAATGCGGCGCGCATCCGACCACCCGCCACTGTGGACGTCCCGGTGCCGTTGAGAGGGCCCACCGGGCGGCCACAGAGGCGCCCGGCGCACCCACTCTGTCTTGTTCTTCTGTCAGGGCAGGGTGGCAGGCGGAACGCTTTGATCCTGGCAACGTTATCCCGAGGTACCCCGGATGATACGGGACGGGACCCGTGCAATTAATGGACCCACGCCCCCCTGCCAAAGCATGGCAGGGACTGACACTATGGCGTGGCCAGTTGAGAATGTCAGGATGTCAGGATGTCAGGCCGCGCATGCCCATTAAATGCGGCTTCGGACCTTTGACTGGCTGACACCCCGCCGACGGGTCCTTCTGGGTCGTCGGGTGATCTTGCGCGAACCTTCGGCGAACCGAGTGCTCGGGGGCTGCCACGTGCAGCCCCGAGCACTCTCTTCCGAGCACTTCTGTAGGACCTTCGGGGAACCGAGTCCTCGGGGGCTGCCACGTGCGGCCCCGAGCACTCTCTCCCGAGCACTCCTGTAGAACCTTCGGGGAACCGAGTCCTCGGGGGCTGCCACGTGCAGCCCCGAGCACTCTCTCCCGAGCACTCCTGTAGAACCTTCGGGGAACCGAGTCCTCGGGGGCTGCCACGTGCAGCCCCGAGCACTCTCTCCCGAGCACTTGAGCAGATCCTTCGGGGAACCGAGTCCTTGGGGGCTGCCACGTGCAGCCCCGAGCACTCTCTCCCGAGCACTTGAGCAGATCGGCCCATCGGGGGACTATGGTACTCGTGGGCGAGCGGGCACCCTTCCGAGCACTTTCTTCCCTGTACTTGGACTCTGCGGGTCATCGGGGAACTGTGGTGCTTGGGAACCAGAGGCTGTGGCCCCGAGCACCTTCTCCCGGGACTTAGATTTTCCTCACCCTGCAGGGGGGACCTCACGGGATGGTGACACTAGGCGAACGGCCGGCCTGGTCTCGAGACTCAGGGACCCCCGGTTCCTGATACACCGACACATTGCAATAAATTAAAATAAGCATATACAATCCTAGATGATGCAAATAAGCTAGAAGCAAAACAAAAATGCATGAACATAAGTCTAGCTCCCATTTACCTCTTTTACCTTTGGATAGAGATTTGGATATGTGATGATCATGATCTTCATTAATACGCCTATCTTGTATACTTGCTTGAATCTTCACTTTATTTTGTAAGTCAAGTATCCAAATCCCCATAGCCGCTTCGGGCTTAACGTTTTCTTTGGAACCCAAACCGATTAGGGCCCCTTCATATTGGTGATGACATTCTTGGACACCAAAATGGGTTGGTTCCACTATAAGGACCCCGACCTCGGGTTCCCCTGTGCCTTCTGTATCAGTCCCTAGATCAAGTAGCTAATACACACAGAATTCAACAGAATGATATCAAATACATACTTCAAAAAAATAACTAAAATAATTACTTGAAAGACGCAAAAGATGGTCTGGTGGACAAGTATCCACAACAGACTAGCCAGGTAGAAGAGACTACAATGGAGCGGAGCGAACAATGGTACAACCCAATGCCACAGACAACTTGGGTGCGGACACGACCTTAGACTTCTTCTCTTCAACTTTGTCTGGGTTGAGGTTGATCTTCGACTCAATGATCTGAAAGTAACAAGACTGAGTACAAAAGGTACTCAACAAGTCCTATATTACTTCAAGGGGTTGATAGATGCATAATGGATCTTCAAGGATAAGGCTTTACGACATAGTTTTAAGCGTAAAACAGATTTTATACAGGTATTCAGTTATATTCTCTACTATTAATCTTTTGAAACAAAGGTAAGCTGGTAGCAAAGCTTTTGAAATGGTTTAAACAAGGTAACTTGGTAGCAAAGCTTTTGAAACGGTTTAAAACCCAGAAAGCAATTATAAGTTATATCTGGGGTTTTTTCGGTCTTGGGAGGGGCTACACCTAACTCCGCAATACCTTTCATCACATCTGGTGTACCTCTAATACCACACAGATCCTGGCGGATTTAGCTAAAAACCTCATCACACGGACATCTAGTCCACACACTCACTCATCAAGACACACGTGCACGAAGTCTAGTCAAAAAGGTTCTGCCTTCGCATGTCCATGATCGTGGACACGACTATTCGAATAGATTTACACTCTGTAGAGGTTGAACAGCTTTACCCACACAATATGCTCAGCCTCCAACTGTTGCAAGCAGAGGATCGAATCATACCGAGACACTCTAATCACCTTCCCTGTCGGGCTTTTCTATGAGATTTACCCCAAAGCACCAGAGTCCATGTACTGAAGGCCAGTCCCTTTTTAAGCCTAGGCTGTTACTAGTAACCTCCAAATAGAGGGACAAATGACCACTTGACTGCTCGCTACTTCCAGCCTCCTAGTATGATTCCCAACTCAATCTGGTGAAGGAGAAGTCAAGTCCTGCCCATTCAGGATGCATGGTTGCACGGAAGTTGCTAAGGCATGGCTGCAAAATGACTCGGTCCTTAACCGGTCAAGCTAGACATCTTCATTGGCAATGAATACCACCAGGTAACTCAAGCCCCTAAGAGCATCCTCCCCGGAGGACCACTATCGGAGGATTAACTCCTGTCGCAGGGATCCCGAGAGACCCCTTTTTAGAGATTCGGCTGGGAGGATGATCCTGAATAAGTTCATCGGAGAAATAAATGGGAATGAATGCAACGGCCGGTGGTGGGGGTGTCGACCTAGTGCGAGAAGAAGTAAATGCACCAAAATTTAGACAGGTTTGGGCCGCACGGGGGCGTAATACCCTACTCCTCTATGGATGCTATAACTGTCCTGAGGAAGTCCCTCAAGGATGTTGCTGGTTACAAGAATGTTGGCCTAACTAAGAGCTTGAGGCTCCTTGTTCTTCGGCTAGAACTGTGCTCAACCTTGCTCACGGTGTCTTTCTTGTGCTGTGTTCTTCGCGTCTACTCTCGGTCTCTCGTCGTTGGTCGGGGTCGTCCCTCGTTGTTGGTGGTGTTGTCTCTGCCGTTGTTGGTGTTGTCTGTGTTGCCGGCTATTTTAAGTACTCGCCGGCCACGACATGCCCCGAACGGAAAGGAGGGGGCTCGAGTTCCGAGACGCCATAAATGGAAAGGGCGTCATCATTTCTTCTGGGTGAAGTGACCGGGGGTGAAAAATGCGTCGCACGCCCGGTCGCCCGTCACCATAAATGCCCTGGCAACGGGCGCCGTGGAGAGGGCCCACCGGGCAGCCGCAGAGCAACCCGGCGTGCTCGCCCTGTCTTGTTCCCCTGCCACAGCAATGCGACAAACGGAATGCCTTGATCCTCACGACATTATCCCGAGACAAGCCGGATGGCACGGGACGGGGCCTGTGCAATTAATGACCCCACGCCTCTCTGCCAAAACGTGGCAGGAACTGACGCTGAGCGCGGCGGGAGTAGTTGGAGGTGTCAGGCCACGCACGCTCATTAAATGCGGCTTCGGGCCTTTGACTGGTGGACACCTCATCGGTGGGCCCCTCGGGGGCCTTTCCGGGTCGTCGGGGTACTGAGTGCTCGGGGGTACTGTTCACATCCCCGAGCACTCTCTCCCGAGAATGCCTATCCTTGTCCTCGGGGTGCCGGGTGCTCAGGGGTACTGTTCACCTCCCCGAGCACTCTTGCACGAACCCTCGGGGAACCGAGTGCTCGGGGGCTGCCATGTGCAGCCCCGAGCACTCTCTCCCGAGCACTCTTGTACGGATCTTCGGGGAACTGAGTGCTCGGGAGCTGCCGCACGCAGCCCCGAGCACTCTCTCCCGGAACTTAGCCCTTCTAATTGTCAGGGGACTAGGGTGCTCGGGGGTGACCAGGCACCTCCCCGAGCACTTTCTTCCCGGCACTTGGATTCCGTGGATCATCAGGGTACTGGGGTACTCGGGAGCCACCGACCGTGGTCCCGAGCACCTTCTCCCGGGACTTGGCCTTTTCTCATCCCACAAGAGAGACCTCGCGGGGTGGCACCATGTGGCAGATGGCTGACCTGGCCTCGCTGTTCGGGGATCCCCGGTTCCTGATACACCGACAACCACTCTACCTGCCCGTGCCAAAACAGTTTTCACCCATTTTTACACATCACCCTCTATATCCCACACGACATCAACGGTTTCACAACCATCACAGAATTCACAACCATCAAAGATTCATAGTATATGAGTTAACATGGATAACGATGAAGCGATATCTTTGAAGAGACATATTTCTAAAAGCGATGTCTCTGAGGGGACGTATTCAATCCTAAGCATGCTAGATATCATGGTATCGTTCGATGTTAATATAGATAATGGCATGTAATCCTAGGGTGATATGCGCTCTGGATGATAGCCTTTACGACATGGCAAGTGTTGAATAGGATGAACTATTACAAGCAGTTTGTAAAAGCGCAATACATAGCACATGAAATATAAGTCCAGTTTTAAGTTGATCATGTAGATTATTTGAAAACATAGGTTCAATATGATCAAGGAGATAGGACTTACCTTCATTAAGGTCAATTAACAATTGGTCTCGTCGTCTAGGTCTTCTGGGCTCTTTATCATCGGGCCTCGCCTTCAGTTCCTTCTTCGCGTTCTTGCTAAGGACCTTGACTTCGAGCCTACGCAGATTAACGACAAAAGCGCATAATGACTAAGCAAATGAACACCAGAATAAAACCAAAAAAACACCAAAACGAAGAAGAACGACCGAGGAAAACGACGAAAGCTAACCCTAACGGGAAGACGATCGGCAACACTAAGCTAAGCGAAACTGACATCTAGAATCTAGCGAGGTTATCTAGTGAAGCTAGATTAAGCTGTTAACTTAAATGTTTCATTAACTTAAGAAAAAGCCTAAACAAGTTACTAACAACTAGGTAAGCGTTTGTTAGCTTATTTGTTGAAAGACAATAGTTAGGGTTTCTATGTGTAAGTAAGTGCATGTGTATAGAGATAAATGTATGTGTGATACTTACGTTTATATGTATGTGACCACATATACATATACGCGTAAGTATAACTCTTAAGTGATTAAAGCTATATGTGCCCAAGTGTCAGAATAAAACTTCTAATCTATAGCACTATAACATAGTTATCTAGTATTTATTCATAATTAACTAGTGTAGTTTAATTGCCATGTTAATTAAGTCATAAAGTATTGTTATGGTAAAAGCATTTATGTAATTAATTAACTAGGTTAAACTATTCTTTAAATCTAATTAATTAATTATTAAAAGGATATTCAATTAATTAATTACTAACGTTAAATTACTTTATCATATTCTAAGGACTGATATTTATTTATTTGACACCTACACTAGTTAATCTTATTACTTATTTATACTAAGATTAAAACTATAAACTATAGCATGAAATGACAATCTATTTCTACACATGAATTAAAGGAAAACATTTTTGTTATTCTAATTCTAGAACTATTCTTTAATTAACATAAGGATTAAACCTACACTTAAGAAAGATTAATATATGCGACTATGATACAATTTAACCCTAACATAATTATGGAGTTATCTAAACTCAACTTTATTTAATAAAAGACTAAATTAATTCTAGGTTAAACGTGGTGACACAAAATAAATACCGGTCGAGAAAATTAAACGAACTCCAAAAATTACAAGACTTGGCTGGAAGATAGATTATGATTTTAGAGGAATATTGGTGAAAGAATTGCCGAAATTGGAGTTGAAATGGAGGAGTTATGGCTATCGAAAGATTTACCGGAATTGGAAATTCTGGAAATTGAAAAAGGGATTACTATTCCGTGGACTTGGTTCATGAATTTGTGAACCGGAGGGAGTTTGTGAGGGGTTTACGGTGCACCAGATTTGTGGACTCGGTCTGCACCATGTGGTGAACGTGGTGGACCAAGGGGGGGCTCATGTGGTTAGTCCACCCTGGACCGGCCTGTGAGCCCACGAGGCAGTGAGGGGGGCTACGAATAAGTCTGGCTGGGTCATTGGCCCGAGCGGCTCACACAGAGAGGTTGAGAGGGAGCCGGAGAAGGGAGAGAGGGAGGGAGGCGCCGGATTGAGGGAGTGGAGGGCGCCGGGAAAAAGGAGGCGACGCTAGAGGAAGCAGGAGGGAGCTCGCCGACGACAGAAGATGGCCAGAGTGAGCTCGTCGGGCGACAATGGCGTAGATAATGTGGAGGCGGTGGGAAAAGCCGGGACAGATGCCTCGATCGAGTTCACCGGCGGTGGCAAGGAAGGCCAGGCCAGTGGAGGGCGTGGCGCGACGTGGTGTGTGATGGCCGAGCGGCGGTGGAGCGGGCTGCGAAGGCACGCGCAGTGTAGCGTGGGAGACGTGCGGGTAGAGGGGAGAAGGCCAGAGGGAGAGGGGCACCAGAGGAGATGGTGGCCGAAGGGAGGGAGAAAGGGAGCGCTGCGGCCGGGGTGAGAGGATGCCAGAGGAGAGCACCCGGGAGATAGAGGGATGGAGGCACGCTGGGAGAGGTGGTGAAGGTGACTGGCTGGAGGGAAGGAGGGTGACCAAGATGGCCGAAAAGAGAAAGAGGTTGTCGACGGGGCTTGCTGGCGAAGTGGGAGGTGGAGCAGCAGCACTGCACGCAGGACGGTGGGACGGCGTGGCGTGGCGCGCAGCCGAGTAGTACAACGCAGAGGAGCGGTGGCTCGGAGGATGAAAGCGGGCCAGCGGCGTGGGCCAGCGAAGGCGTGGATAGGGCCAGCGGCGTGGGCCAACGAAGGCGCGCATAAGGCCAGCGGCGTGGGCTAGCGAAGGCGCGCAGGGGAGGCTTGGCGCGTGCTGGAGGTGGGGGCCAGCGCGGGTGTGCACAACGATGGCACGTGCAGAGCAGCAGATGTGCAAGCGGCATGACATGGCGAAACACGTGGATGCGACGGTGCTTAGCCATGGCAGAGGAAAAGGAAGGACAGGGTGCTCATCGAAGATGGCAGGAGCTCACGGCGACGGGAAGCGACACAGTGGAGGCTCGGCAACGGCGGAGCTCACCGTGGTGGACGGTTGGCGATGGAGTTGCTACAGCGACTTCGTGGTGAGACAGTGCACGGGTCGGGCGGCGCGGCGCATCAGAGCGTGACCGAGTGGCTGGCGACGCGACGTCGGTTTTGAGGAAGGGCGGGGACGACAGAGGTGTGAAGGGGCGGCGTGGTGGCTACCGAGCAGCGGCGCGGACCGGTGCTGCTGCCTGTGATGCTTGTGTGTATGTGCATGAGTGACTGGGTGGTTGCTTGCAAGGAGAGAAGGCCGGCGCCGGTGTTGCTGTGCTTGTGAGGTGCTGGTGCCATGTGTGTGCTTGCCTTGCAGTGAAAGGAAGAGAGGAGAAAGAGAAGATGGTGTTTACCATCCAGTGGAAAGACCAGAGGCAGGGCATGGGCTGCGGTGGCCGGTGCAGAGAGATGTGAGAGCTGGGAGAGGACTTTTGGGCTGGTGATGAGAGAGTGAAAGATAAGTGGAGGAGTGTCAGAGAGCTCAAATAGAGAGATCTTTAGGGGAGGGAGACAAGAGAGAGAGATGGCAGAGAGATGTGAAAGAGAGCATTTGAATTGTAATTGAATTTGTAATAATTTAAATTGAATAATTTGAATTGGATCAGATTTGGATGATTCAAATTGGATTTGAATTAGGAATTGATATTGGAATGAATAAATCAAATGAATGGCTTGGATTCGAATTCATTTAGAACGAGGTTTTGAAATACGAGATTCAAACTTGAACCAAGATTCGAACCGATTGAATTGAGTTGCAAAGCGATTGAACCAGAAGAATTAGATTATAACTCGAATGATTGGAACCGCATTCGAATATGAAAACGATGAAGATTTGATTGAAACTAGATTTGGGATATTTGTGATTGAATTCAAATAGGAGTATTTGAATTTGGATCTGGATTTGGATTTGAAATGGAGTTTGGTATTCATTCAAATATGGGTATTTGAATTAGGAATAATATTTGAACTGGAAGCCTCGGGATTTGGATTAGGAAATGCCGAGAAGAACTAAAATGGATTCGAATTTGAGAAAACATCAAATTCAAATCGCCACATAAAGAACCATAAAAACAAATAAGCCAAAAGTGCATATGCTCAATTTATTGCAACAATTCATTTAGAAATTAATTTAGTGATCTTTGAAATACTTAGCCAAAATAATATATTTGAATACACACATACAAGTATATATATATTGAAATATATATTTTCTTGATTTTATACTTGTCGGAGGGTTAGCTCCTGTCGCAGGGACCATGAGGGACCCCTTTTTAGAGATTCAGCCGGGGGGATGATTCTGAATATGTTTGCTGGAGAAATAAATGGATGTAAATACGATGCCAGGTGGGATGGAATGATCTAATGCAGAAAAGAGTAAATGCACTGGAGGGATTTTTAGACAGGTTCGGGCCGCACTGCGCGTAACACCCTACTCCTGTGTGGATTCTATAAATGCCCTGAGAATGTCTCTCAGGAATGCGCTGGTTACAGGAATGTTTGTCTATCCTAGAGCCTCGGGCTCCTTGTTCTTCGGTGGTCTAAGCTTCTATGCTTGTACGAAGGTGTTCTTCGATCTCTGAGCAAGCGCCAGAGAGTTCGAGCGCTCCTCTGTACTAACTCAGACTCAACCTCGATCCCAGCCTCTGCCCCTTCTGTCCGCGCCCACCGGCTCCTTAAATATCCGCCGACGGTGACGTGCCCCGAATGGGAGGGCACGAGTTCCAAGACGCCATAAATGGAAAAGGCAGTCATCATGGCCTCTGCGCGAAGTGACGGGGGTTGAAAACGCGTCCCACGCCCGGTCTTCAGTCGTCATGATGGCACTGGCAACGGGCGCCGTGGAGAGGGCCCACTGGGCAGCTGCAGAGCGACCCGGCGTGCTCGCCTGCCATAGCAGCGCGGCAGACGGAACGCCTTGGGCCTCGCGATGCTATCCCGAGGCGCGCCGGATGGAGCGGGATGGGACCCGTGCATTAAATATCCCCACGCCCTTCCGCCAGAGTATGGCAGGAACGGACACCGAGCGTGGCGGGAGTAGTTGGAGGAGACAGGCCACGTGCGCCCTTAAATGCAGCATCGGGTCTTTCACTGGCTGACACCTCATCGCTGGACCCCTGTGGGGGCCACTAACGGGGGGCTTCTTGGGCCGTCGGGGAACCGAGTGCTCGGGGGTCACTGTTCACCTCCCCGGGCACTCTCTCCCAAAAATGCTCTCTCTTGGTCCTCGGGGAACCGAGTGCTCGGGGGTCACTGTTCACCTCCCTGAACACTCTCTCCCGGATTTGACTGTTCGGTTTCTCAGGGAACCGAGTGCTCGGGGGCCACTATTTACCTCCCCGAGTACTCTCTTCCCGGTACTCGGCTTTCCTGGTCGTCGGGAGACTCAGGTGCTCGGGGGTCACTGTTCACCTCCCCGAGCACCCCCTTCCTGGTTACTTGGTCTTCGCAGATCATCGGGGAACCTGGGTACTCGAGGACCACTGTTTGTGGCCCCGAGCGCCCTCTCCCGGAACTTAGTTCTTTTTACCTTGCGGAGATGACCCCCGCGGGAGGGCGCCACATGGCGGATTGCTGGCCTGGCCTCGGGATTCGGGGACCCCTGGTTCCTGATTCATCGACAATACTGGTTTAGTATTTAGAAAAAGTTTTAATTTGGAGTGATTTTTTCTATTTTCTAAAATGCTAAAAATCAGTGTGTTACATCCACCTCCGGTCCTTTCTCCTAACCATGTGTGCAACCACTTTACCATTATCTTTCTTCTTGAGCTTGTAATGGTTGCTCTTGGTCTTGATCTTGTAGTTGGGCTTGGTGTAGAGGTTGGAGGTCTTGTTGGAGAGGTTCGTCATCTTCTTCTTCTCTTTAGTATCCATCTTCACTTGTTTGTATTGGAAGGACTTGTGACCTTCTTGATGGTATTTGAAGCATGTCATGGTGGACCCCTCCGCAAGCTTCTCCACCATGAAAGCACGGTTATCTTGAGGAGGTTGGACACGTCATTTGTCTTTTAATCTTGCCAAGTCCTTCTTGAGCTTTTTGACTTCTTACTTGAGCTCATCATTTTTTTGCGCAATGAGGTCATTAGATGGTTCTATAAAAATATTCTCAATGCATTTCTCATTGCAAAGGGGTGAGCTAGATAAAACAATTAAATAATCATTAGAAGTGGAAGCATCGACCTTATGATTGTAATTAAATAGATAGGTAGATTGCTTCAAAGGGATCTTAGTTTGAGATTCAATGCACTCAAATTTTGTTTTAAGCTCTTCATGCTCCTTATTTAGCAAATTAAATTTGCACAATAATTATTCATAATTATAAACAATGGTAGCATGAATATCATTAAGTGCATTGAATTTCTTAAGCTCTTTAAATTGTTTCTTAAGCGCCCTTTGTTGCTCATTGATCAAATGAAGGAGTTCATCATAGGAAGGTGAATCCTCATCAGATTCATCATCACTTCCATCGCTATCAATACTTTTGGCTATAAGGCACTTGTAAGATGACTTGCGCGATGATAACTTATGTGATAACGACCTTAAGGAAGAGCTTTACTTGGATGGGAGGATGGTGAATCTTTCATCACTTGAGCTTGACTCTTTATTATTGCTCACTCATCTCCCTATGCTAGCAAGTGCTTTGGCTCTTCCCCTTGTCTCTCTATTCTTGATCTTGGTCTTCTTCTCCTTCTTGATGTGATCAATTGTGTTGACCAAGTCTTCAATGGATATAGGATGATCAACCTTGGCATTGATCCTCTTCATGTTCTTCTCTAAGTTTGAGAAGAGTTTGGCCATCTTATGATCAATTTCTTCATCACTTGATGTATTTCAATCATCCTCTTCATAGCTCTCTTCATCTTGATCACCATCATCTTTGTTTAAGTTTGACTCTTGCTCTTGTCTCCTCATCCTTGCCTTCATGTGTTGGCATTAAGCTTGATTGCTTGTGAGAGTAAGGTTCTTGGTGTTGGATGATGATGAAGCTTACACCCCTATGATCATTGCCATCTCATGGACGGTGATCTTTCCGAGCACTTAACTTAGAGTAATCTTCTTGATGTCATTGTTGTCGCAGATGATAGAGACTATCAACTTGTACTTCGGAAGAAGAGCTTGAAGTATTCTTCTCACCACTTGATCATCTTCAATTGACGTCAAACCTAACCCATTGATCTTATTAACAAGAATGTTCAAACGAGAATACATATCATTAGCACTTTAATGGGGTTGTTGCTTGATGCTATTGAGCTTAGTAACAAGTATATGATATTTTTCATTGCGCATATCATTTGTGCCTTCATGTATTTTAATTAAACTAACCCAAATATCATATGCATTGATGAGAGAATAAACATGATTAAATGGATCAACACATATAGATGATAAAAGGATACTCTTGTCTAATGCATCTAATTATCTCTCGTTGTTGGTTATGCGAGGTCTCACCTCATCCTCAGTGACTCTCCAAACATTCAACCCTCGGACTTGTAAATAACAAGTCATTAGAATTTTCTACCAGTGAAAGTTTGTGCCATCGAAAAGTGGAGCACTATGAGAATCCATCCCAACCTCGAACGTCACAAACTCATTAGACGGTGAAGCCTAACCGATCACAATGAGACAAGGCTCAAATGCCACTTGAATTGGCGAAACCTTATGAAAGGTGTGAAGCCCTAACACAATTGTAGAGCTAGATTGTGAGCCTTAGCTCTAATACCAATTCAAGGGATCGGTAACGTCCTAAGAGGGGGTGAATTACGACACTTAGAACTATTTTGGCTCTAAAAACAACACAGATGAACCTATCTTAATCTCTATCTAAATTTGCTCTAGGTTTATCTAGTGTGTCTACTCTACTGATTAAAGCACTTGCAACCTATCTAAGAAGGTAAATTGCAAAAACGTAAAAGCAAAAAAAGTAAATAAGGTAGAGAGAGAGCAAACTCGGCATAAGAATTTTTTTTCTCGTGGTATAGATGGCATGAATGATACCCCTAGTGCACGGTGGAGCTTCACAAAGGACATGCTCTCGGTCAGTACTCGGTCACGGCTCTTAAGGCACCAAGTCATAAAGACAAGGCCTCCACCCGGATGAGCCACCAAGCTACCAAGGTAAGGTCTCACCACTAGCCTCTCTTCCGGTTCCTTATCATTATGATCACTTCGGAGCTTGAGCCACCAAGGCAAGGGTCTCCGTGTCCTCACACAATCGTCTTGCCGTCGTATCACACTAAGTCAGAGGGTCAGGAAGCTTGCCAGTGAGTCACCAAGATTTCAATGTGCTGACATACCACTTGCTACAAGGTTAGATCACTCATTAATCCACTCTCTAAGCAGCAGTCACCTAGCAACACTCTCTCTAGGCCTATAAGCACTAAAAAATCTCTAATTTTGTTCTTAATTGACTTGGATGATTACTTTAAGCACTTTGGTAGCTTGGATGTCTTCTCAGGTGTACATAAACTTCTCTGGACTTCAGCACCTTGAAATGAACAAGTGGGTGGGTATTTATAGCCTAAAACTCACGCACTAGCCATTAACCCAATGACTCTGAAAAGCTGTTAACACCAGATGATCCGGTAAGAATAGTAGTACTAACACCGGATCATCCGGTGAGTACAGTCTCACAAACTAGCCATTTGAACCCCACTCAAGCCTCTGTGAACACCGAACACTTTGGTGTCTACTTCATCTCCATCACTGGATTATCTGGTGAATTATCCTAAGCCATCCGAATCTTTCCTTGTTCTTTATGTAAATTGCTTCGGTGTATGCATCCGGTGCACATCACTTCATCACCGGACTATCCGGTGAGTTGACTTCAGCCAACTGAGCCAATGCAACCCTCTCTAGAAATAATGCTTCGTTGTGCACAATCTTCATCACCGACCATTCGTTGCGTTGAACTTCGTTATGCTTCTTTGCACTGTTCTTTGTCCGGTGTATTGTCTGGTGTTCGTTCCATTCATACCGAACCATATGATGGGTTGAACCTTCGATCTTCGGCGGTTGCATCCTTCTCTGGTAATAATGCTCCAGTGAATTCATCCATCTCAACATCGGACCATCCGATGGATTGAGCCTTCTCTTCTTTTCTCTGAAAATGCTCCGGTACAACTCCCACTGGTCACCAGACTATATGGTGAGACATATTCTTTAGCACATCACCTTTTCTGGAAGAATTGCTCTAGTAAGCACTCTGCTCAAACACCGGACCTTCCGGTGAGATCTTGAGCCATCTCTCCTATTTGACAAATATACTCCGATGAGTTCAATACCTAGAGCACCGACCATTCGGTGAGACAAATCTTTCTGGGACTTTTCCAATTCAGTCCAACTTTTTCTCAGATGCGGTGTCTTCTTTATGTATTGTATCTATGAGACCTACTAATATATATTTTTGACAAACATGTTAGTCTCATTGACTATATTTTCATTAATTACTAAAATTATAATTATAGTCTAATGGTGCTATTTTTGCTACAGTAATGTCGTAGCGTGATGTGCCAATGTCGAGGGCTCTTGTGGCATGGTGTTAAAGGGCTAGAGCTTGGAGGCGACCACGGCTAGGACAAATAGCCTCCTAAAGACCCAATGCAAAGTGGATGTGTGGTCGCATACTCGCATGAGTAGGCAGGCCTCAGGTCTTGGGTGGTCCCTCACTCCCTCAGGCATCGATTCATCATGGGCTAGGGCCGGCTCATGAGCTAGCTCGTTAATAAAATGAGCTAAAATGTTAGCATGGCTTGTTACAAAATACAACGAGCTGAGTTGAGCTAACTCGCGAGCTTCGAACTTCTCGTCCACCCCTAAATACAAGGATAACTTTACTTGTCGGGTACGATTGCCTACCTGATGTTTATCTACGTACCTTAGATACTCCATGACGATTACAAATCATATCAGAACAAATAAAGAGCACGCACAGCTTGATTATCCTAGTAGATATAACATATTTATAAAATATATAATAAATAATTATATATTCTCGTCAACTGTCAAGTAGGCAGTCATCTACTGGACAATAATTCCCCAGATAATTTGATGAGGAGTTGCAAAGGCTGTCAGGTAGGCAGTCATCTACTGGACAATGATTCCCCAGAGAATTTGATGAGGAATTGCAAAGACTTTGAGGTGTATCAATCTCACCTGCTGATCCAACAGGGTGCACTCGAGACTTGCAAACTTACAGTAAGGCAAGATGTGACGTAAAAGTTTGCAGATAAGTTACGTGCAAATAATATCGATTGGACTGCGATTTGAAGGCAACAAGATGAACTTTTTGGTGCTTGTGGGTGGGGTTCTTTATCGAAGAGGACCAAGCGTTGGAGAACAAGCTAGCTAGCTACCGATGGATGTC
Organism: Phragmites australis; assembly: GCF_958298935.1. NCBI lineage: Eukaryota > Viridiplantae > Streptophyta > Magnoliopsida > Poales > Poaceae > Phragmites > Phragmites australis. The sequence goes on along the minus strand of NC_084928.1, from coordinate 7,812,518 downwards.
TAGCTGCAATCCGGTTGGTCACTCACCTAACACGAATGAGACGATTAGGTTTCCTCTAGGTTTGATAGAGGCAGTAGTGCAGTGATCTGTTTGTTGCTAGTCTACTTTCCTTTGTCAAATAGCAAGTGCTGCTACGAGTCTAGTCTAGTCCAGTCTCATTTAGATCCAGTAATCTTTCCAGGAATTTCGCCAAGGAATTCTACAAGGGAGAGTGTATAAGATCGGGCCCAAACTTGGAAGGTCATTTCTGTGTTCTGGGCCTGTGACGGAAGCCTCTAGGGCGTGCCTATATACTTTGCCGGATCAGCTGTGCGACCCCTACCTCTCTAAGCAAAAAAAAAAGAGAGAGAGAGAGAAGCTGTGTGACACGTGGCGTGGTGGCTTATGTTCTTTCGGTGCTGATTTGCATATGCATAGTGCACCAAGTTGTATACAGGACTCGGTGGCCAGCGATTTAGCTGTGCCGCTCGGTTTAATGGACCTATCATTTTCACATACTGAACTAATTTGGATATATTAATTTAAGCTAAATATTAGATATCTAAGATATGAAATACAAATAGTAAGAGATTTGATATTTTTTAATGTATGAAAAGTATAAATTGGATGTCTAAATATGGAAGATAAATAATGGGAGATTGAATATTGTTTCACGCAAGAGAAACTAAGCATCGAGTTGTATTGTTATAAGTTTGTATGAATTACACGAAAGATAAGAGAATATAATAATTAGAAAGATGTAAATTTTATTTATTCATATAAAATCATAAAGTACGACTCCTTTCGTTGTATATTTTTACTCTACAACACACTATCTGATTATCTCATATGCTCCAATTGCTTTGTCTTGGTTCCTGGGGCTTCGTGAAGCTCTCCGGTTAATTATACCCGTCATCGGGCTACTTTCGATTAAGCTACGCTGATAGTCGTCATATCGAGGTTGTCTCCGAGCCTACAAGGTTGTAGTCATACGTAACAAAGACCAAGCAAAGTAAGCATTAGAAATAATAAAACGGTAAAAAGGGGATAAAAGTCTAGCATGAAATTTTTTAGATTGTTTATGTATCTGGGGTTATCATCGGTCATGTATAGCCTCATAATTGTGTGTGTATGAAGAGATGAGCTAGGAGCGTGACACGACACGTAACTTCTATCGGAAGCGCCAGCATGGCCACTATCAGGAGCTTCGATACCGTGCTTGACTCACTAACTCCCTCTTCGGATCTCAGACGTGTCTTCATTGGCCAATCGAAGGCAACATGTCATAAAGACGAAAGCCACAAAGGCGAGGGTTATCATAGTTGAGCTACGAAGGCTCCTATCGCAATGACACATTTCTTCTTTCTAATAAGCATCATCAGATAGTCACAACAGGTAAGGAGCCACATAGGCAAAAGGAGATCACGCTGCTGTTAAACAGCAAGAGAGCAACCACATATTGGATGACCACCTTTTCTTTAGTAGAAGGAAGATGTCAGAGCCATCAATCATATGTCAGCATAAGGCAAGCAAGAACAAGCCTCATCAGTCAAACATCAAAGCCAGAAGGGTATGATAATCACATATGCATCAAAGTGGTGACAACAGGAAGCCGCAAAGGCATTATTAATTAGCCATCTTTCTCATAAGCAGTAGAAGGGCAGCAATAGAGCAAGTAACCGCAACAGAACCTTAAGAACATATCCACCATTATTGAGCAATTGTAGCAGCATAGAGGTAATCACAACAGAATCACCATCTTTATACTTTGCAATCAACCATCAATGATAAAGCAACAATCTTAAAGAATAGTCATCATCTCATCATTCAAGAATAGCCATCATCTCATCTAAATATTGAGCCACAGGACCGACAACAGGTGAACATCACAACAGTATTGGATGATTTGGCAAAAAGCATAGCTTGTATCTTGGGGTAACTAGAGGAAACCCACACCATGACCTTGGCCAACAACAGCAGGGCATGCTGAGCTTCAATGGCACATAGTGACAGGTAGAGAGAGACAGGATGTGGCTGGTCCATCAGCAAGACCTAGAGGCGCTCCAGCGCATAGCAGTAGCAGAACAAACCGGCGGCAACAAATGTTTGGGCACGGCTGAGACACGGGAATAGTTAGGCACAAACACAGGCCACAATGGCGGGGAACACTTCACCAAAAGCACGTACACACACTGATAGCAGCACATGGGTGGTCCACACGGTAGATAGACCAACAATGCAGAGGCACGCGCGCACAACGGCGCTTAGACACCCTGTTGTCATGCCGGCGGCTCGCTAACTCCCAGCCGATGGCACATGGATCACGGTAGCAGGAAAAGAAAGGGGCAAAAAAAAACACGCACACCAACGACAGCGACCACGGTACGCATCAACATGGTGACCGATCGAAGCACAGCAGCAAGATCCATGGCACAATACCGACACTGTCAAGGACTCCTCGACTTTGATTTACTGTCTGAGGGCAAACAAGGGGTCAGGCTGAGCATGGTGCACGACATTCATCACACATACGGATACAAAAAAGAGAGGAAACACACCGGCGGCTAGGCCTAGTATGAGCACCACGACGCACGAATGGCGGAGACAAAGATGCACGGCGGTTAGCCCGCCAATTAGGCACAACAGAGCACATAGACAAAGAAAGGTAGCGATAGCACCACAACACGATGGTCGGGGACATGTGCAAGAAAGACAGGTGATAAATCGAGAGAGAAAGAGCTGGTGGCCGCACATCACGCCGGGCTGCCACCCCTGATTTAACTGTAGGGATCGGGTTCTGGCCGGTGGCAACGGGGCACAATGATGTCATTCTACCAGTGGTCGGACATAGGAAGGAAAGGCACAACCGGGCTCACCGGTGGCGATGCAGCTGGTGTTCATGGCAATGATGGCTTGTGGTTGGTGTTCACGGTGTGCGGCGACCTTGCACGGCGATGGCAACGATTTTGTGCGGCAACAACTGGATGCGACAAGGCCTCGCCAAGGTACCCAAGCTTCGATCCCCCTCGGGCATCCCCTCCCTCCTCCTTATATAGGCGGCCCAGGGTTCCCTCGAAGGAGATAAGCGCGGAGTCTGTTGGGATTTGGAGGCAGATTCGATTCAATTCAAATCGAGGCATCTAAATTATAAAGGCACGAATATGTTTGGTGTTGAGCACCCCATCTAACCCTCCAAATCTAATCCAACGCCTTCCCTCCCTTCCATCGCGTTCTGCCCCGGTCTGTATCCTACCTCCTCCTACTCCCACTTAATGAAAAACTGGAAAAAAATCCATCGAAACCTAAAAAATAGCCAAATTTGCAATTTACTGTCGGCCGATCGAAAACGTAGTCTAGGTCTCGTTCTCACACATTCCCAACCACCAGTCGCCACCCGTGCACCTCCCGTAACCTTGCTCACCACCTCCACGCGCCCGGCGGTTGGCACCACAGCCCCTACGCGGCCCTGCTCCGCCGCCTCCGCCACCGCACGGATCGAGCCATGCCGTTGCCGTTCAAACTCCAAAGGCTGCTGCCCATCATGACTCCGCTCGAAAACCGTCGCTGCTGCCTAAAGGGGCGCTGCCTTGACCTTCGTAGGGCGCTAGAGTGCCGACCGTTCGTCGTCGGTGCGCCCAATTTGGGCTGCTACCATGGTCGTCCACCGTCTCGGCTAGCACCATCACTGTCGCTCCCCGATCTGAGGAAGGGGTTGTCGGTGGCATAATCCTGTTGGCCTGTGTGAGCTGTGTGCTATGCCTGGGGGCTGTCGTGCTGCCGCCATGTCTGATGAGCCCATTAGACGGGCGTCGTGGATGCTGCCGCTCTGGGGATGATTCGGGTCACCACCTCTTCGGCTTTTCAGACCACCGCCAAGAGGATGTGTGGCGTGGACTGCGCCTAAGGGCACGGGCTACCGCCACTGATGTTGGGCGCCGCACCAGGCTGAGTGCCGTGTTGGACAGGTTATCGCGTGCTAGAGGACACAATGGATGCGGGTGGGTTGGCCTGGCATGGTACAAGCCGACAGCGATGACAGCGCCGATGGCTGAGAGCGTGGAGGTGCGGGAAGGAGCATATCTCTTATTGCCTCCTGTGACACCTCCATTTCCATGGAGGGAGAAGCAGTGGCAAGCCCTGCTTCTGCACTCCCTAACCACAAAAGCTAGGGCCGGCCGGTCGCTGGGAGCTGCGTGCTAACAACTAACTATAGAGAGGAGGTGTGGGGAGGTACTTGAACAAATTTTGCTTAGGTACTTGAACAAATTTTGCTTATGCACACCTGTTAGATTTTGATCTCTTCCTTAATGTGTGCATAGCTGCAAGAGTTTGTTTAAATGGGCTGGAGTTAAAAGCTAGAATGAAGCATAGTTTCAAAATTATTTTTTAACTAAACGAAGCCTAAAGATCCTTTGGACTTTATTTCTTACTGAATGTTAAAACCAAATTTTAGTTGATTAGTCAAACTGATCTGATACCATGCTCTTCTCATATTGAATACATATAGCAACATACTGGTCATTTGAGACTCTATTTTGTTATAGTGCTTGACAAGGAAAACTTGCAAAGAGTCATTCGCATGCCGTTGATGTACATATGTGTTTTCAAAATCCACACTGATTTATCTATCCACTGTTTCTCCCTTATCATACACGTCCATGTTGTGCATGTGAACAACATAGATTCGAAATTAATTTATATTTGGAAGAAGCCTGAGGATACTTTGGACTTCATTTGTCTTACTGAACGGTAAGCCAAATTTTAGCTAATTAGTCAAACTGATCCAATACTTTGTTCTTCAGAGATATAAATAGTGTATTGATTTATGTTGTAGTAAAAGATAGCAGGTAGGGAAGAATATTTATGTGAGGCTTTGAAGCTTGCATTTTGATTTTGGCACATAAGCAGTTTTCTTATAATACATTTATTCTTTTGGCTTATGATGTCTGTGCATATGGAGGGGAGGCTAGCATAACCTCTGATTACTTATTTTGCTAGCAGAATGTGTATCAATATCTTCACCCTATTGTTTATTGCTTCTTTTGTTTAACTTATTTTTTGTAGCTTGCTGCATGACTACTCCATTTTTGAAAGTTTTTTTTTTCTATATCTACATTCTTATGTTGTCAAGCTGCAAGATGCAGGACACTTTTAGAGATGGTATCTGAGTACAGGGTGCCGAGAGGTTCTTCCATATGCATGGTTCTGTAGGTGTCAAGATTGATTCTTACAAAAGTATTACTTTTATTCCTGCAAGCTATGAACATTTTATTTAGCCAAGATAAGCCTTTTATGATTTTTCATTTACTTTTATTTACATTTACATTGTTTTTCAATTGTTACATTCATCATCTATAATCCATTTCCTCTATTTGCTCATTTTGCAAATGTAAGATGGAAAATTTTGTTTATTATGTCTTCTTGATGAGCCAAGGTAAGCCTTTTATGATTTTGCTTTCATTTTTATTTTCCATTTCCATTCCTTTTCAATTATTACATTCATCATCTATCGTTCCATTTCTTCTGTTTGGTCATTCTGCAAATGCTAAGATGGTTTGTCATGGGATCCCTGAAACTTGCACATCTTTTGTAGACAAATGAATATGCTTCCTTTGTCTGGGCTATGGTGTAATTGGTTCCAGGTTCAAGAATTAACTGATGACCAGGTAAAACTTTTGGTTTCGATGAATTGGGATGATGTATTATAGGTATATGTGATATTCTTGGACCTTTTTAGTGCACTTCTTTTATAGATTTGGATGTCGAGTTGTTCTTCTTTCTATTAATGATGGATCTACATGCATGTTGCATGCACGAATTAAAAGGCCAGTGATATTCAGTTCAAAGCAAGTAGCATTTTGGCATTTTTCTGCTGAAAAGTCAAGGTAATTGGGTTGCTCCGATTTTGCTCACAATTGTTATGTATCCGATGTTTGAGACATCGATTACTTGGAACTAGATTACACCAATTTTCATTTAAAGGATCATCTCATGCTATCAGTTTAACATTTCGATTGGGATAACATATGCCTTGAACTAGAAGGTGATTACTATATGTTTTCATGTAGTACTTCAACATAAAAAGGTAATGAATTTCGATCGTGCATGGCATGTTGCAGTCTGTTTTCTTTTCCCATTTTTTAAAAAAAAATCTTATCCTGATTATTGAGACTTTGCTTCAGTTGTGAATCTAAATTGGTTTAATGCTCAAGGGAGCCTTTTGCCCCCTGCTGTTTATTGTTGCTCATGCATCATAGTTTAGCTGGATGTGTTTATAATTCTTGAGTACTTTAAGTAAAAATGATGCAGCCACATTGCTAAAATGCACACTTAGTGTTTTTGTATTAAATTGTGTTTTGGTTGTTCTATCAATGCTTAGTTCAAGATCTAAATCTTGAATGTCAGTCAGAATTCGGAAACGGTTTTTCTTATGGCAGGCAGCATGGCATTGGAAGCAGGAGCGTATTGTGTTTCCTTTAGGCTTCACTTGCGGACGTTGTCAAGTTGGAGTCACCGACATGAGATGAGGTGACTGATGCATGTTGTGGTTTCAAGTTGGAGTAAGGTCATCCAAGCGTCATGGTTAGTGAAGTGAGATAAAGGAAGCTTTATTCCATTGTAGCTCTAATTTTTCATTCGGATCGGTTCTTGTAGCACTGATTCAAATCAGTCTTGTATGCGAAATCTTCCTTCTAAACATAATATGTTACATGATTGTGAGCTCGAGAAATCTGCCAGTAACATTTAACATCATAGACTTGATTTGCCTTCAAGTCACATTTACCAAGATTGGTTATTATTTAGAAAGCAAAAGGTCTGACTCGACAGGAATGTCTTAGATTCTTCGAAGTCTGATGAAATATTCAGATCATTTGTCTTAAGAGTCATCTCTGGCAAAGAGCTCACAATTCATTGTTACCGTACGGGTATGGTACTAGATTTGTTTTGTCACCAACTTCTGTAAACTTTGATATGAATAGGACCATGATGGGAACGTGTTTGTTAAAACTCTTCTCATAGATGAAACTTTTTGAACGGCCCACCATATGTTTGTTTTAATTTCCCATATACACATTTATTTTCAATTAGTATGCTTTTCATTTTTGGCAATTGTTGAGAATTCTAACAAGGAGCCATTCATTGCTAGATAGGGTAGATGTTTTCATAATGACTCTATGTTTAATATATTTTTTTCCAGAAACATAACACTTTAGGAGCCAAGCAAGCTTTCATATATTGGTATCATGACATCATAATTGTGCAGGCTAACTTATTCAAATTACATTGTTTCCATCTTGTTATTAGATCACATAATGGTAAATGTGTAGAGAAATCTAGAGCTGCATAGTCACATCAACATCTTAAATTCACATGGGCCTTGTCCTCTTGGTTTACACTATGTAAGCATTTTTGCTATGTATTTTCTTGTTTATATAGAGCAACTATGCGTCTGTGCTGCACTTAATCAGTAATGATAGGGTGCATTTTACCAGGAGACATTATAATCGATGTTGAAAATAGTATCTTGTACATGCAAAGTGGAGCATGGATGTCAGAATTATGTGATCCACAGTGTATGATAGGCATGCTCACTGAAATGCTTCAGAGATAGTGAAATTTACTTTCCAATGACTATATGAGAATACATTCTAGCAATTTTAACCATCTAAAGCTCGGTTGGCTATTGAACACGATCTTATTTTCAGATGGGTGCTCATAACATATGGCTTTAACATAATATTCTTCTTGTGGAAGATGCTTACAGAATTGTAACTTTGTAAAAAATGCCCAGATGTGAGATCGTTTGTTCTTTAATAAGGTAGATGTGTTCTTTTTGCACCTTTATTTAAAGTTTGTTTAAAATACGCCTGCCTATGTATCATAGATGAACGATCATTGCGGTTCCTTACCCAAGCTACATATATTAAAGTTTGCAATAAAATGCAACCTATTTGGTTGCAGCTTAGCTGATTGTTACAGAGACTAAAATTCAAATTGCATCTCTAATTTTTTGCTTAGCTTGTCACAAATATGGATACAATGTTCATTTTGTTTGGTTTGATCTTATCAGGAACACCAACCGATGTACATGGGGTGATCGTTATTCAAATGAAAATTATCAGCCGTTTGTTGAATGTTTGGTGCATTATATGCATTATTTTATTTTTAGGTATGTGGCTTCCATGCAATGTACTGGATGTGGAGTACATCTATGTGCGTGTACAAAAATTGCATGTGCGTGTCGCACGTGCATGGTTACTAGTTAGGGATGGAGATATAAGCGACTTGGATAGGGATAAGTGATGAATACAACTCGAATTCGAGGACTGGCATTGAGGCGGCGCGTTCAGCATGCCTGCTTCGCTCGAGCCCAGGGGAGAGGCAGCTCGGCGTGGTGGAGTGGCGTGGTGTGGCGCAACAGCTCGGTGCGAGGGGTGGTGCAGCGGGCTCGATGGAGTGGCGCAGCTTGGTGCACGCTAACGCGTGCTAGGTTGCGGTGCACCCTGGGTGGAGGAGAAGCGAGTCGGTCGAGGAAGGAAGAGGAACAGGGCGCCCCTCGGATGTCCATTCTTGCAGAACGAATAAGGTGGGGGAAGACGGGTCAGGCTGGGCTGGCTAGGTGTGGAGAGAAAAGGAAGGTGATAGCTAGGCCGACTGTGGGCCAGTGAGCTTGGGCTTGGAGAAAAGAAAGGAGAAGGAGGGAAGAGGAGAGAGAGGTGGGCCGGCCACAACTTAGACATATATATATATATATATATATATATATATATATATATATATATATATATATATATATGACACCTATTCTATACTCCTAGGAGTATGTACTCCCACATGCAATATACCACCTAAACAAACACTTTATACTCTTTTATCATTTTTAGTATACTCTAATACTAATTCTAAGATACTCCAATATGAGTTGTATGAAAAAAAATTCAATGTTAGCCTTTCATTTTTGCTATATACTCTTTTTTATACATAAAAGAAGTATATACGCAAATTATGATAAAAATCATGGAATTTCATAAAAAAATTTGTGGGATTTGTATTGTAGTATCTTATAATTACTAATGAAGTATATTTAAAGTGATAAAGAAGTATAACACACGTGTAAAAGTGGTATATGAGAGGTGGGAGTACATACACCCAGGAGTACATACTAGTTTTCCTATATATATATATATATATATATATATATATATATATATATATATATATATGGAAATGCATATTACGCGTACCTTTCGCCAAAATGCTGTCATACAAACTTATTTTTGGAAGTCTAACTTTGCACAATGACCGTTTTGATTAACTCAAGTGGACAGTGAAGATTAATCAGATTTTCCATAACTCGTGCATTTTATAGGATTAGCAACTGCACATGTATTTCACACACGTGAAATCAATCTAGGATATATCAATCTGAAGAAGTATGGAAGATAAATAATTAGAGATTGATTGTATTTTTAAAATATATAAAAACAAATATTGGATGTTTAGGTATAGAAGACAAGTAATGTGAGATTAAATGTATTTTTGAAAGGAGAATCATAGTCTAATTTTGCACGATAACCGTTTGATCAACTCGGATGAGCGGTAAAGATCGATCAAATCTATCATAACTCGTGTATTTTATATAAGTATAGAAATATATGTATAGATTTATTAATTACTTTCCAAAATAAAAACTATGGCATGTTAGTCATAAAACTTCACTTAACCATCATTATTGCTAGCCCTAAGATAAAACACCCTAAAAGCGGAAGCGTGAACACATACCGGAGCCTGGAGATGCCATTAGGTCCTCGGTTTGTCGCTGTCGTGGCGGCGGTGTTCAAGTCGATTCAGCGTCTCGTTAGGATCGGGAAGGGTTTGTTAGGGTGCTTTGGAACCTCACGGGATTAGCTCACACACCGCAAGGCACCGGACCCCTTATTTATATGGCGCTGCTCGACTCGGGACCGCAACCATATGTTGGTTGCGCCTCCGATCATGGCGCGTACGGGACGGGACTCCCCATCTCTCGGTCTCGTTAGTTAGGATACATTAGTTTGTTTGCCGAGATCAATTCCAACATTCTCCCCCTTGATCGTAAGGCTAACATCATAGACCCACTCTCAATGGAACAACACACCAAGGCTAAACGTTACAGTGGCTAATGATATATCGCTAAAACCCAGAAACCTATAGTGTATCACTCCATCTTGAAATGGAAATACATTATTACTAATGGGAGTTGGTATGCATCATGGTCCTCTTATCTAGAATCATAAGCTTTCCAATAACCCCATGCCGACAACATGATCACGAAAAATATATGGTGGTAAGCCTTTAGTGAGCGGATCTGCAAGCATTGACTTAGTACTTATATGCTTAACACTTATTGTTTGATTCTGGATTCTATCTTTCACAACATGATACTTAATGTCGATGTGTTTGGCAGCACCACTCGACTTGTTGTTACTCGTATAGAAAACTGCGGGTTGATTGTCGCAGTATAACATAAGTGTTGACCACTCTTAATCCCAGGATAAAGTTCTTTAGCCATACAGCCTACCCGGTAGTCTCATAACATGCCACAAACTCAGCTTGCATCGTTGAAGATGCTGTAAGTGTCTGTTTGGAGCTTTTTCACGAGATAGCTCCTCCAGCGAGGGTGAAGATATAACCTGATGTGGATTTCTTAGTGTCTACACACCTTGCAAAGTCTGCATCCAAATAACCAACAACTTCAAGGTTATCGGATTCTCTAAATATGAGCATGTGGTTTTTAGTACCTTGCAAATAGCGAAGGACTTTCTTAATGGTCCGATCCTGGATTTGACTAATATCTGCCAAGCATCCCGGTCACGAAAGCTAAGTTGAGGCGCGTACATACTTGAGCATACATAATGCTTCCGACAGCTGAAGCATAAGGAACCGACTTCATTTGATCAATTTCATATTAGTTCCTTGGACATTGAAATGTCCCAAACTTATCGCCCTTAACAATAGGAGCAGGTGTGGCAGAGCACTTATGCATATTGTATTTCTTCAGTACTCTGTCAATGTATGCCTTTTGAGACAAACCTAATACTCCTTTGGACAGATCTCGGTGAATTTCAATGCCAAGAACATAAGAGGTTTCACCGAGATCCTTCATATCGAAATTAGAGGAAAGAAATCTCTTGGTCTAAAATAGCATATCCTTATCACTGCTAGCCAATAAGATATCATTCACATAAAGAACTAAGATGGTAAATTTTTCCCCTTTAAACTTTACATAAATGCAGTTATCAACTTCATTTTCTTTAAAGCCAAAATTTATAATGACTTTATCAAACTTGAGATATCACTGCCTAGACACTTGCTTTAGACCATAAATTGATTTCTTAAGGCGACATCCCAAATGTTCCTTGCCTTCCATGACAAAACCTTCCGGCTGAGCCATGTAAATATTTTCTTCCAAGTCACCATTAAGGAATGCCGTCTTTACATCCATCTGATGCAGCTCTAAATCATAATACGTTGTGAGTGCCATAATTATTCTGAAGGAATCTTTACTTGATACATCAGAGAAAGTTTCATTATAATCGATTCCTTCTCTTTACAAGAAGCCTTTAGCTACGAGCCTTACTTTGAACCTTTCGATGTTCCCATTAGAGTCATGTTTGGTTTTGTAGACCCATTTATAACCTACTGGTTTGGCTCCGTCAGGGATTTCTACTAGGTCCCACACATCATTATCGCTCATAGACTTTAATTCGTCATTCATGGCATTAAGCCACTCAGACGAATGCTCACTCATCATGGCCTCTTTATATGAGTTGGGATCTTCTGTCTTCCCTATGTCATTAACATCCTCATTCATATAAACAACATAATTGTTTGAGATAGCATGTCTCCTCTCACGTTGTGATCTCCTGATCGGTTTATTATACACTACAGGACCAGGACTGGGTACTGTAGGGGACTGCTGAGGCTTATCATTAGGTGTATCGTTAGGAATTTTAGAGACATCAACAGAGGGTGCACTAAAGTTAGTTTCTACTGAAGGTGCAACCACCTGGGGCACAGGAATGTAGGGCTCTTGGATCAGCGATATAGTAACATAAACCCGCTTTTCTTCAAGATCAACTTCCCTCGGCTCCAAATCCCCGTTCTCAAGAAATACAGCATGTCTTGTTTCTATGAACTTAGTGATCCTATATGGACAGTAAAAGCGATACCCCTTTGATCTTTTAGGATACCCGATAAAATGACAACTAACTGTCTAGGATCTAATTTTCCAATATGTGGATTAAAAACTTTAGCTTCAGCTGCATAGCCCTACACGCGTAAATACTTTAAAGAGGGTTTTCTCCCAGTCCATAATTCATAAAGTGTTTTTGAAACTGATTTACTGGGAACCCGATTAAGAATGTGTGCAGCTGTCTTACGTGCCTCCATCCACAGTTCAATTAGTAAACTAGAATAGCTGAGCATACTTTGCACCATGTTCATAAGCGTGCGGTTGCGTCTCTCAACTACCCCGTTTTGCTGAGGTTCAACAGGTGTAGAATATTAAGCTACTATATCATTTTTCTGAAAGAATCTTAAAAAAGGACCATGGTTTTACCCATATAGACCATGTCTCCCATAATATGGCACAAAAGCCGGTTTGGCAAACCCGTGGCTTTGCAACCAAATGGACCTGTAACTTCATTTTTGTTACAAGTATAAGCCAAAATTAGGCTAAATAAGCCTTAAATCGGTACTGCACTTGTCATTTCACGGTAAAAGAAATATTTTATGTTGCTGTTACCTACATTTGGGGCGTGGATGCCTTGATCCCTTGACAGAAAGACCCCGGCCGTTAGCTAAGCTGCCTGGTAGGTTAGATGCTGGATATCTTCTTGATGGTAATGCAATGTCACCGGGAAGTGCCTCTTCTTGAAAAGCTACGTGACGATATAAAGTTTTGGATTCATTTCACCACAGATTGTTCTATATTATGTGTATCTGATTAATCGGTGGATTAAGAAATTGTAGAGGAAATGTTAAACTACATTAGTCTTCCTCCTGTTTGTTGAATTGACAAGTTTTCATCGTGTTCATGCTCACGAAAGAGACGTGTGCCTGTTCAGAACGCCGGTAATCCAAGATTTTTTTTGTATGAAAAAATCCAAGAAATTTTGCCGAACTAGTAGGCAGTAGCGACATGACGCGTGAGAATTTAGCCAGAAAGCTCTCCATCCGTTGTTTTCGGAAAACAGGAAGGAAAATTCGGCTAGATTTATACGATGGCGACGTAGGATCATTGGGATCGGGGGCACCATAATTTACTTGCACGCAGACGAAACCACGCACACGTACGTATGTACATGAACTCACGATTTCCTTAATTTGCTAGCTAAGTACGTAATAGCACGCCTTCTGCGGTGTTCATGACGTCGGCGACGATGTCGTGCACCGCGGCCGCGATGTCGCCGGCCGACGAGAGCTGGCACCCGTCCCCCATCTGCACAACGAAATGGCACATCTTCCTTGAGAAACGCATGCGCGTACGTGTGGTAATGACTCATGTCATGGTAGCTAGCTAGCCACTAGAGTACTAGTGAGCTCGCCGGCCGGCCGGCGACATGCATGTTGTACATACGTACCCTTAAAATGATGGTGTAAAAGACCATCCGGTCGGCCGTGGTGGTGACGCTGAGGTGGAGCGCGGCGAGGCCGTGGCACTGCTGCAGCCCGAGCAGCAGCTTGAGCAGCAGGTGCTGCCCCGGCCGCCGCTGGGCGAGCACCTTCACGGTCGCGTGGCCGTCAGACACGGCCGCCTCGATGTCGGCCACGCCCCGCCGCGTGCTGCGGGCGTCGTCGACGTCGGCCATGGCGGCGGTGGAGTACTGCGGGAACGTGAAGAAGCCGGCGAATGGCTCGGGGTCGGGGTCGGGGTCGGGGCGGTGGCCGGCGGCTGCGGCGTGGCGCTTGTGAGCCTGCAGCGATTGCAGGCGGTGCTCCAGCTCCTTGACGAAGTTGATGGCGGCCCCTACTATGGACGCCTGGTCGCCCTGGCACGTACGCCACAAAATGCGTGCTGTGTTAGCTAGCTGTTGACGTACGGACGAACACAGCATCACAGTTTTTTTGATTTTTTTTTTTATTAACTCTTATTGTTACAATCTAATATAACACATAAGAAGTCATTTTCGCTTCTGACCAGAAAGATTTGACGTTTGCACAGTACGAAGTAACGAGGAACAGGATGGCTCGCGAAGCTTTGATGGGAAGTGAATGTCCTGTACACTGCATACGTACCCGTCGTGCGTACGAAGGCGGCATGAGGGCACGGAGCGCAGCGAGGTACTCGTTCATCTGCCGCCGCCGGTTGCGCTCCACGACGATGTGGCTCAGCCGCTGGATCTCCGCCTCCTCCACGTCCCTTGCCGCCTTCGCTGTCGTCCTCCGCCGCCGCCGCCGCCGCCTCCTGTTCGAAGCCTGCTGCACCGGCCGTCGCGCGGACGACGTCAACGTCGACGGCGCCGGACCAACCCAGCTGGTCGCCGCCCCCGCGACGTCCGCAGGACAGGCACAGCAGGCGCTCCCGTGCGGCGGCGTCGCCACGTGCTCTTCGTCGTCCTGCACCACGACGCCCCTCTTGATCCCCTCGAACTCACCGGCGACGACGTCGACGCCATAGCCGCACAGGACGCAGCTTATGCCGCACGACCTGCAGCACGGGAGGCGGCGGTGATCTTGCGGGAATACCACAGCTTCGAGCAGCGCCATGTCAATAACTAGCTAGCTACTACTCTTACAGAGCAATGCTGTCTGCCTGGCTATGCGTGCTTCGCCCTCGGCATGGCGTTGTCGTGGTGAGCGTGAGCCAGCTTTAAAGAAGGCGGGCTATGGCCATGGGCGCATGCGCAAAGAAAACAGGGGACTGCCAAAATAAGGCCAGGCAGCTAGTTGGATTCCCCGGTACGGCTGAAAGCTTCATTTGCACAATCATATTACTGTTGCAGACTTGCAGTGGGGAGCTAAAAAAAATGAAATTATTATCTCCTGCCACTTGCTTCTGTAAGAGTAAAAAAGAAGAAGAAAAATGCCATAGAGCAGTGCTGCACTGCTGCTAGTAATAATCTAGCGTGGGTGTGATGATTGATCAGAACTGTAAAAGGTTACACGAATTAATCCCATCTCTGGCACTTGTTCATCATTTCTTGTTTACGGAAACTAAATTCCATTTGTTACGCTAGTATCTTGTTATCATCAGCCCAGGAACGAAGGCTAACTCAGTTGGTAGGGAAGAATAAGGTAGGAACGAAAATGGTGATCAGAGGATGGATGAATAGGTGTCCTAATAAAAAAATTTTGAAATAAATGATTTTTTTATTTCTTACATAACGCACTCAAAACGCTCAAGCAAAATCAGAAAGATAAAACAAGAAGACTAGTTCTATGACAACATGACTCCACAAATGAAATATGAATCATAGCTTCCATTCAAGATCATTCCATGTGTCTTTGTGAAAAAAAACTCACAACTTTTAAAGAAACTAGAGAAGATAGACACCGGATAAGGTTATCATTCAAGATGATAGTCTAGTGGCAAGAGGACTCAAGATCTGCTCAAATACACGAGTATGTGAGTGTTTAAGTCACTAGCATCAAGAAAAATAATCCTACAAACGTGAAAAACTACAGCTCAAAGAAAAGATCACCGGGTAAAGAATCTGTCGGTGAATCAGGAACCAGGGGTCCCCGAATCCCGAGGCCAGGCCAGCAATCCGCCATGTGGCGCCCTCCCGCGGAGGTCATCTCTGCGAGGTAAAAAAGATTAAGTCCCAGGAGAGGGCACTTGGGGCCACAAACAGTGGTCCTCGAGTACCCGAGTTCCTCGATGATCTGCGAAGACTAAGTGACCGGGAAGAGAGTGCTCGGGAGGTGAACAGTGACCCCCGAGCACCTAAGTCCCCCGACGACCAGGAAAGAGAGTGCTCAGGGAGGTAAACAGTGGCCCCCGAGCACTCGGTTCCCCGAGGACCCGAACAGTCAAATCCGGGAGAAAGTGCTCGGGGAGGTGAAAAGTGGCCCCCGAGCACTCGGTTCCCTGAGGACCAAGAGAGGGCGTTCTCGGGAGAGAGTGCTCGGGGAGGTGAACAGTGACCCCCGAGCACTCGGTTCCCCGACGACCCAGGAAGCCCCTCGTCAGTGGCCCCCACAGAGGTCCAGCGATGAGGTGTCAGCCAGTGAAAGGCCCGATGCCGCATTTAAGGGCGCGCGTGGCCTGTCACCTCCAACTGTTCCCATCACGCTCGGTGTCAGTCCCTGCCATACTCTGGCAGAAGGGCGTGGGGATATTTAATGCACGGGTCCCATCCCGCGTCATCCGGCGCGCCTCGGGATAGCATCGCGAGGCTCGAGGCGTTCCGTTTGCCACGCTGCTGTGGCAGGCGAATAAGACCGGACGGGCACGCCGGGCCGCTCTGCGGCTACCCGGTGGGCCCTCTCCACGGCGCCCGTTGCCAGCACCATCATGACGACTGAAGACCGGGCGCGAGGCACATTTTTAACCCCCATCACTTCACGCAGAGGCCATGATGACACCCTTTCCATTTATGGCGCCTTGGAACTCGTGCCCTCCCTTTCAGGGCACGCTACCACCGGCGGGTATTTAAAGCAGCCGGTAGGCACGAACAAGGCAGGTCGAACACAGAGCCAAGGTAGAGGCAATCCTAGACAAGTTGAAGCAAACAGAGGACACTCGAACTCTCAGACTCTTGCTCAGAGATCGAAGAATACCTTCATACAGGTATAGAGGCTGTGACCACCGAAGAATAAGGAGTCCGAGGCTCTAGGATAGACAAATATTCTTGTAACCAGCACATTCCTGAGAGACATTCTTAGGGCATTTATAACATCCACACAGGAGTAGGGTGTTACGCGCAGTGCGGCCCGAACCTGTCTAAAAATCCCCCCAGCGCATTTACTCTTTTCTGCATTAGATCATTCCACCCCACCTGCCATCGCATTTACATCCATTTATTTATCCCGCAAACATATTCAGAATCATTCCCCCGACCGAATCTCTAAAAAGGGGTCCCTCAGGATCCCTGCGACAGGAGTTAACCCTCCGACAGAATCTCTCCAAGTTGATGATCCAGAGGCAAGGATACTCAAGACTCATGAGCATACACTCGTATGTGTTTTTATACCTCTAGCAACAAGAAAAATAATTTTATAAGGTGCTGAAATTTCAGCCAAAAACAAAACAAAAATCAAAATAGAAAACCGAAAAACTTGTAAACTTGCAAGGAAACCAATAAAGAAAACTAGAAGGAGAGGAATTCAAGCATATGCAAAAAATATAAACTTTATTACTTAAAGAGGTCAGCTTTATTTTAGGCGGATTACAAAGATTTATCTCTCAAAACTCTCACCTATTATATAGGCTAAGCACTCATCCTTCTCTCCTCTAAAACTCTAACTCTAAAGCTCTCAAATGAGTGACACAATGAGACTCAAATGGCTAGTTCAAACTCTCTCATAGCTCTACCCCTCTGTTTATAGGTCTAGAAAATTTGACCCTTAAGTTTCCTAACTTTTCTCCAAAATATTCCTCTTTTGTAGTGCATTCCTACCTACCACTGAGGGTATTTTGGTCTATTTTCTTCTTCATTCATCGGACGGCCATGGCGCCTTCACGACTTAACTTCGCCTTGACGCAAGTTTCGAGATGGTGCCACGTACTCCTCGAGTCCTCCCACAGTTTTGAGGCTAAACCGCGAAATCGTCTGCACGCTTCTCAAAGCGTGACTCACCACCTTGCTTACACCTTAAGCAAGCGTTTCGATGTCGACGCATGTACTCCATCATGCGATCCTGATCGCCGACAAGTCTCTCCCACTCCCGATTCCTCGGGTCGCCTTGTCACTTGTACCGATATCCCCTTCGTTTGACTTCATCAACACGTCGTCTCTATCCGCCTTCAATGTTTTGCTTGACCTCCATGTGTTCAACTAGGATCACCCTTGACTTCGTCCGGTCTCCTTGATCATCTGACACCAAGTACTCTGCTTGGCCTCGATCATCTCGCCATCAACCGCCAAGTTGCATCCACCACCTACACACTATGAGACAAGCAAACACATATCTCCAACTCTAATTCCAATTAGTCCATAATCAATATGCTCAAATAAAATCTCAAATCAATTCAAATCACATCAAAACTCATACAAAACCGAAGATCATCAAACCAAATAAATAACAATATCAATCACTCATCATAAATAATTAAAACACATTTTAACTTGATTTCTTAATATATATGTACACCCTCGTGCTCCTGAAGTGCCTTCTTTGTTGTGTTCGGACATTGATCATTTTGAAGCCTCGCTCGAGACGAATGATCTTAAATCTCAAGGAAAAACAGGTATTGGAAGTACAATAATAGTCCTCTCATGACCAGTAAAAAGTGACCGCTAGAGGTGTAAATCATGAACCTAAGAGTATCCTTGACCTTCTTTAGTTTAATTAATACCGCTAGTTTTCTAAAAATTTAGTCAATTTAAGAAAAATGATAGTACTGATTAAACTAAAAGGTGTGGATGGATACCTTTATGTTCACTATTTTGCACCCCTATCAACCTCTAGGGCTTGAGCCCTGATCCATCACCACCACATCAAGATGTAGTTCACCTGTTAAATTGTTTCTTAATCTTGTTTTGTCATAAATGCACAGGGTTCTAGAAACATGGCAGGAATTAGCAAACGTTAAGATTTGACCGATTGTAAACAAACAAGCCAAATGCACAATAACCCAACAATTCCCACTCGCAATACAGGGCATATGGATATACCTTCAATCCAAGAAATGACCTCACGTCCTCACCGGGCATTAAAATAAATTTTGACAAAATTTCACAAATTTCGAATGAAAATAAAATATCTAATTTCGGATTTTTTTTTTTTCACTGTCTTATGAAACCCATATAGCAGAGGACGAAAGATGACCAAATTTCCAACAGAGTTTCGTGATTTTTGTTCTTTTTCACCGGTAAATGAAAAAAATCGTAAAACAAAATTAAAATCGGTGCCATCACCATAATCCGTGCAGCATTACGAACGCTAAAACGAAATACTATATTCCGCCACTTTCCTGTTCTAACAACAATTAAGAACTCAGCACTCGTGTGTTTCGGGAAATTTCAGTTCAGATATCACTGTCACTGCCTGAGGAATCTGTCAAAACACTCGCCTGTCGTGAAGCCGGCCTATGCGTAAGTCAAGTTGATAGGCTAAAAGAGATGGAAAAGATGAGCACCGGCAGATTGGCGCCATGGATGCCGCCGGCACAGGCTTAGCCCTGGCAACATGCGGAAACTTGAAGAAACCGGCCAAATTCAGTTCTGTTTCGGCTGCGAACCTTTTTGCCAATAGCAGATATGGTTACATGCTGATGTTCCTTGCAGATTGCACGAAGCTGTTGCTCGACGGTAGACAAAGAGTGGTGAAAATTGTGGTTCTTCGTGCCGGTGCTCCTATTCTTCTCTCTCAAGTTTTGTGCAGTCAGTTTGCTGAAAAAAGATACCAGTTGTAACAGTTTGCTAAGCAGATTGCACCCAAGTTGAAATAATTCTACAAGCGATTGTTGGAATATATCCACATTTATGGCAGATTATGGCTCATTGATTCTGCTCTTTATAACAGATTATGGCGCATTGATCCTACCCTTTAATTGCAGATTGTATATGGTCCATACTGATAGCTAGCTGCCTTAATTCGGCTCCTAGATTAGCTCCTATTCAAATTCTGTAATTAGTACACCTTGTACTATATATATGTGCCTAGTGCATAGCTGAGAATATAGTGTGGAATTCTCCTAATCATTCCCTTTTTACAGCGATCTTCCGACAAGAGCTTCCCCTATTGCTTAGGGGCGTTTGATTGCTCTATGAATTCCCAGGATTTCGTTTAAATCTTCAGATAAAGGTCTGTGTCGAAACCATTTTTATCCGGATAGGCTCCAAACGGTTCAAGTTTTACACCTGGATTTGATGGCACGACGGCGATCCAAAATCACAAACAGTAGCGGCCGGGCCACAACGTCGCGCACTGGCAGATTCCCCCGGGGCAAGTTCGTGGCCGGAACAGCCCAAATGCACAGTCCAAATCGACCTCGCATCGCATCATGATGATGACTCATGCCGGGATCATCGGTGACAGCTGACAAAACGCCTCCCCGTCTTTTCGTTTCCCTATCCTTTTCCCCAGAGGTTGGCCCCGCCGCACCGCGCGGTCGCGACTCGATCGATCTGCGTGCCGTCTATGTGCAGCGGCAACAGGAGTTCTCGGCTGGGGAAGGGCGACACGAGCAGAGCAGTAGGACTCTGGCCTCTGGGTACCGTAGCCTTGCTGATCGATCGGTTCCATCGCAGGTGTGTCGTCACGACTCCGGAGTGCCAACAGTGAGTAGTAAGGACGGGCCATTCATGATTTCCGTCTAATTATATTCTTTTTATTTCACTTTCTTTTCGATTCTTCTCTTTATTTTTATTTTTTTTTATTTCTTTTCATCTTTAATAATTATTTTTAAAGGAATCATGAAGAGAAAGAAGAGAATCTCGTTCCGAAAAGAATGATCTTAAAAATCCTTTCGTGATAAAAACCATGAAGATAAATCGTTGGAGCGCTGAAAGGAAAAAAATTCCTTTATGAAGAGATTATAAGACAAAGCGAAACCGTTAGAGATGATCTTAATAGCAAATTACCAATTCGTGTTCATGTTGTAGCCCCAGGCTTAAATCCGTCTAAATCCAATTTCGATGGTCTCATCTAATAGTTACAGACTATTCGATGGTCTCATCAAAAAGAAAATGTTACAGACTATTCAGTGTCTAAATTCTCTTCACGACGGGATTTTCGTTCCCTTCACAATTCCCGTCACGAAGGGATTCCCAAAGTTATTCCCTCCAGGACGAGATTATCTCTACTTTCCCTCCGCGATTTCCCTCAAAGGGAAGCTGTTAGAGATGAGAGAAAATAAAGGGAATGAGAACGGAGAAGGGAATCGGGAAGGTAACGAAATGAGAGGAATATAGTTGGAGATGGTATAAACATAAAAACTAAAATCAGAAACACCATAATAGGTACAGAACATAACGGTTCCGGAGACATCCAGAAGTCCATGCACAATCCCATCCCATAATCCCGTTCCCACAGTGTTGAAAGACAGACCCCGCGCCACAAAAATGGTTCAGTCAGCAGCCTGTAATCAAATAAATAGTCATTTTGAATGGCACAAATTTCACTTTTTGAGGCACAGATGGCCTTCTGATGGTTAAACTAACTTACGTCTTAAATCATAAGATCATTAGCCTTAATATCAAAAACCACCTTAAGCAAAAGCATATGGATATACCGATGTTCGGAGATGCCATGAGCGATCAATGAAGCGTGATATAGGTGTAGTAGTGTGTGGTGATGAGGGTAGATGCCGTGCAGACCGTCAGTGACGTCGTCACCGGTGTGATATAGATGTAGCAGTAGTAGATGGTGTAGCTGGCGTTCCAGTGCAGTTGTTAGCGATGGTGGTGACGGTCTTTGCCTCATTGATGCACCCGTAGTGATAGCTAGGGTTTAGAGTGTTTGTGGAGGACTTATCTTCACGGGAAAACTTTAGCCCGTGATGTGCCGGCTCCCCTGTTTATATAGCTCACGTGAGACAGGATCGCAACCATTGATTGGCTGCATTTCTGATTAAAGCGCGGGAGGTGGCCCAGTCAATTAGGACTTAGTTGGGATCTAAAACGACAATGATAAAAAATGCCAACATTCTCCCCCTTGATCATAAAGCTAATATCGTAAGCTCACTCTCAATAAAACAACACACCAAGATAAAGTGTTATAGTGGCTAATGAAATGCCACTGAAACCCCAGTCCATATAGTGCATTATTCCATATTAAAATAGATATTCATTATGCTTAATGGGAGATGATTTGCTTTATGGCCATCTTATCTAGAATTGTAGGCTTTCTAATAACCCTATACCGGCAACATGATCATGAAAAATATAGGATGGTAAGTCTTTAGTGGGCGGATTCGTAAGCACTGGCATAGTACTTATATACTTGACACTTATTGTCTAATCTTGGATTCTATCTTTCACAACATGATATTTAATATCGATGTATTTGGTAGCACCACTCGACTTGTTGTTCGTATAGAAAATTACGGGTTGATTGTCGCAGTATAACGTAAGTGGCTTTGAAATGCTGCCGACCACTCTTAATCTCGGAACAAAGTTCTTTACCCATACAACTTGCCTGATAGCCTCATAACATTCTAAAAACTTAGCTTGCATCGTTGACGATGCTATAAGTGTCTATTTAGAGTTTTCCACAAGATAGCTTCCCCAGCAAAGTTGAAGATATAGCCTGACGTGGATTTCTTAGTATCCACATACCCCGTAAAGTTTGCATCTGAATAATCAATAACTTCAAGGTTATCAGATTTTTTAAATATGGGAATGAAATTCTTAGTGTCTTGCAAATAATGAAGGACTTTCTTAACGGATTTCTAGCAGTCCAATCCTAGATTTGACTGATATCTATCAAGCATCTCGGTAACTAAAGCTAAATTAGGGTACATACATAATGCTTCTAACAACTAAAACATAAGGAACCGACTTCATCTGATGAGTTTTATATTGGTTCATAAACATTGAAATATCTCAAACTTATCGCCTTTAACAATAGGAGCAGGTGTGGCCAAGCACTTATGCATATTGTATTTCTTCAGTACTATATCAATATATGCCTTTTGAGATAAACCTAATACTCCTTTGGACCGATCTCGGTGAATCCCAATGCCAAGAATGTAAGAGGCTTCATCTAGATCCTTCATATCGAAATTAGAGAAAATAAATCTCTTAGTCAAAAACAACATATCCTTATTACTGCTGGCCAATAAAATATCATCCACGTAAATAATTAAGATGGTGATTGTTTCCCTTTATACTTTACATAAATACAGTTATCAACTTCATCTTCTTTAAAGCCAAAATTTCTATTGACTTTATCAAACTTGAGATACCACTGACTAGAAGCTTGCTTTAGACCATAAATTGATCTCTTAAGGCGACATCCCAAATGTTTCTTACCTTCCATGATAAAACCTTCCGGTTGAGCCTTGTAAACATTTTCTTCCAAGTTACCATTAATAAATGCCATCTTTATGTCTATTTGATGGAGTTCTAAATCATAATACGCTACAAGAGTTATAATTATTCTGAAGAAATCTTTACTGGATACAAGAGAAAAAAAATTGTCATAGTAAATCCCTTCTCTTTGCGAGAAGCATTTAACTACGAGCCTCGCTTTGAACCTTTCGATGTTCTCCTTAGAGTTATGCTTGGTTTTGTAGACACATTTAGAGCCTACTGTTTTGGCTCTATCAAGGATTTCTACTAGATCCTATACATCGTTATCATTTATAGACTTTAATTCGTCCTTCATGGCATTAAGCTGCTCAAGTGAATGATCACTTATCGTGGCCTCTTTATACAAGTTGGGATCTTCTGTATTCCCTATATCATTAACATCTTCATTCATATAGCAACGTAATCATTCGAGATGGCAGGTCTCCTGTCACACTGTGATCTCCTGATCGATCAATTAGGCACTGCAGGACCAGGACTGGATACTGTAGGGGACTACTGAGGCTCATCGTTAGGTTTATCATTAGAAATTTCAGAGACCTCAACAGGGGGTGCACTGACGTTAGTTTCTACTAAAGGTGCAACCACCTAGAGCACAGGGATGTAGGGCTCTAGGATCAGCGGTGTATGAACATAAACCCATCTTTCCTCAAGATCACCTTCCTTGGGCTCCAGATCCCCGTTCTCAAGAAATACAACGTTTCTTGTTTCAACAAACTTAGTGATCCTATCTGTACAGTAAAAATAATACCCCTTTGACCTATCAAGATACCCGATAAAGTGACAACAAACTGTCTTAGAATCTAACTTCCCAATATGTGGATTAAAAACTTTAGCTTCAGCTGCACAGCCCCACACTCATAAATACTTCAAATAGGGTTTTCTTCCAGTCCATAATTCGTAAGGTGTTTTTTATACTGATTTATTAGGAACCCGATTGAGAATATGCACAACTGTCTTAAGTGCATCCATCCACAGTTCAATTGGTAAACTAGAATAGTTTAGCATACTTCGCACCATGTCCATAAGTATGCAGTTGCGTTGCTCAGCTATCCCGTTCTGTTGAGGTTCGCCGGGTGTAAAATATTTAGCTACTATGCTATTTTTCTAAAGGAATCTGGCAAAGGGATCAGATATTTGCCCGTAAGGGACATGTCTCTCATAATACCATCCCCTCGATCCAAGCTCACTAATTTAATCTTTATATTATGTTGATTTTCTACCTTAGCCTTAAATATCTTGAATTTATCGAGAGACTCAAATATATCTTTAATAGGGTAGATATAGCCATAACGAGAGAAGTCATCAGTGAAGGTAATGAATGAATCAAAACCATCAACCGATGTCACAGGAAAATAACAACAGATGTCTGTGTGAATTAATTCTAATAAGTTTGTGCTCCAAGTGGCCAACTTCTTTATTTACTTAACATATTTTTCTTTAATCCAATCCATGCGATGGTCAGAGTTAGAGAACTTTAAGGGTTGGACAATCTCTTCCTTAATGAGACACTCTATTCTCCCCTCGAAAGGTGGCTAAAATGACAATACCATAGTTTCAAAGAAGTCTCATTAATTGTACTTCTCTTTCTCTTATGGCTCACATTGCAAACATTCACAGACACAGAGTATTCATTAAGATGAAGCATATAAAGTTTGTCTTGTCAAATGGCAAGACCGATAACATATGAATTAAACTTAAAAATGCACTTATTGTCTTTAAAATTACAATGAAAACCATCATCATTTAACATCGAAACTGAAATGAGATTCCTCCTTATGGTAGAAATATAAACTACATTATTCTAAGAGTGAAGCCATTATCAAGAACCAGTGGCCGATCCAATGGGTGACACAGGTGGGCCGTGGACCACCCTAAGAAATTGAAATGAGGAGAACTTGAAATATGACTTGATAACTACTCCTTTCATTCAGAAATAGTAGGCGTATTTATTTTGGGCTTGGTCTTTAAAGTTGGATTTTGACTAAGGTTTTCTCACAAAATATACCATTTATAGTTACAAAACCTATATAGTATGAAATCATTTTGAATTATGAATCTAGTTGTATAATTTTTATACACTAGATATTCTTATAATTTGATTAAATGTTAATCAAAGTACACAAAGTTTGACTTTTTTAAAATAAAATATGCCTACTATTTATGAACAGAGGAAGTATATTGATGACATGAGGAGAGATGATACTTCAAAGGCCTAGACAACCTTGTTGAGCTCTCAATTAAGCTTGTTGAAACAAAGAAACATAAAGTATATGATTTGGTGTACTTGCTTCTCAAATTGGTATTGCTTCTATCAGTGGCGGCAGCAAGTGTTGAAATGGTATTTTCTGCATTGAGTTTAGTCAAGAGTAAGTTGAGAAATAGGATGGGTGATAGTCTTTTGGATGATTGTCTAGTCACGTTCATTGAGCGAGATATTTTCTTCAAAGTGAATGAAGATGGTATAATCGATACTTTCATAACCATTAGAAGGCGTAAGACCAATAAGAATTAGAATTGCAATCTTCTTTGAACTATTGTATGTGTGTAAGCTTCTTTAAGGCAAATTTCAGACTTAACTGTTGATTTTACGATGTTTGTAAGACTTTATTAATCTAGTTGTACTGTGCTTTTGGTAAAATTCTATACTTGTATGTTGGCATGTTATATTTACGGTATTAAAAAAATATGTTAAGTTGGACCACCCTGGCCCAAAATCCTGGATCTGCCACTGTCAAGAACTAATGGAAGCGATCTGATATATTCAACTTCAGCTTTCTTCCCACTGGCCACTCTAATACTTCACTCTCTCTTTCCTAATATTCTAGTAGTAAGGAATCCCTGTAAGGAGTTGGTAATGTGCATAGTGGCACCTGAGTCAATCCACCAAAAATTAAAGAAAAAATCAGCATAAAGAGATTCATCAATGAATGTTATTAAATCATTGTGAGCCACTTTAAGAAACCAACACAGTCTTTTTGGTAGTAGTCTTTCTTGTAGCAGAAGTGGCATTCGTCATTCGTAGATTCTTGAGATACAGGAGCAGAAGGAGCAGGTACCTTGGCCACCCTCTGCGCTGCCTTGCCATGTTTAGCAATGAAATGCAGTTTCTTCTTAGAGCTAAAATATCCTTGGAATTTCCTTTTGTTTTCGGGGCAGCTAACTTGATTAGCAAAATCTTTTTTTTTAGCTCTCAGTATCTCTTCCTCTTGGACACACATCGCGATCATGTTGCTTATGGTCCATTTCTTCTTCTGAGTATTATAGTTAATCTTAAAGGGAGAAAATTCAAATGGGAGAGAGGTCATAATGAAATGGATAAAAAACCATCAGAGATTTCCATTTTCATGCTCTTGAGTTTTGCAACCATGTCTGTCATCATCATGATGTGTTCTCTTATACCACCGGATCCATAATTGTACTTAGTGTTAAGGAGCTTTTGAATCAATGTACTGACATAAACCTTAGAGGTGCCCTTGAATTACTCCTCCAGGATGTCAAGTATGTCTTAGCTTTTTCTGAGATTGGGATTGAACCCCTTATATCTTCTGATATCGAGTTCCTCATTATCATAAGAGACATGTGGTTGGACCGCTCCCACTTCTCGGAAAGAGCATCATAAGTTTTCTTTAGTTTATCATAATTTTACATGCCAATGGCAAGAGCAGCGGGAGCGTCAACCCTAAGTGCATAGTTAAGGTCTAAAACTCCAAGAACAACAATCACTTTAGCTTTTCAAGCGGGAAAATTATTCCCGGTAAGTTGCTTTATGCCATCAATTGTGGCGGCAACATAGGAAGAGTTAAGAGCTGGAGAGAAAACTTGGGCCAAATTAGAAAATTTATCATAAAGCAATAATTTGCATGAAAATAACCCTACGTTGGTCTGATTAAAATCATGAAGAAAATTAAAATTAAAACTCTAATCCACATCACCGTTGAGTAGAAAACAAAAAAGAATTTGAACTAACACATAAAATAACGCACAATTACAGTAAACTTTGGTCATAAAGTAATTATGAACCTACATAAATTGATCGTAAAATTCTCTAGAAAAATCTTCCCGTTGGTTCCAATTCGTTCAGAGAATTAATCGTGATTTTATACAATAATTATCATTAATTTTGAGCCATTATCTAGTGCATAAATGGTGAAGAAAAATCCTGGATAAAACATTAGAAAGCTCAATGCTTAAAGAAAACAGCCCAAACGACACTCTCGGCCTAGCGTGGCCTGAGCAACGCACGCACTGGCCCGTCGGCCTCAACGCTTCTCTGCCGCCCAACATCATTGATGGTTCATTGTCGTTTTCGCGGATCAAAACCATCGACCGACCCCAAACCCTAAACCTAATTTCATTTTGACTATCCTCGGTTGCACCGTCCGAGAGCCGGTGGCGGATTCTGATGACACATGACTGTCGTCCTTAAACTGAGAAACAAATGGATAGAGGGAGAGAGAGAGAGAGAGAGAGAGAGAGAGAGAGAGAGAGAGAGAGAGAAGCCAAGCATGGTGCTGTCTAGGAACTACCCGTCGGTGCACGCATGCGGCAAGGCTTGCGCGCGGTGCCATCGATGGGTCTGTGGTGACGCCCGAGGAAACCACCATGTGAGGCATGAGGAGCAGCAGAAGCTGCTTTAGATATGAGGGATCCGCGCGCGATGGATGAGCCGATAAGGGAGACGCGCCGCCGGAGAAGGAAAGAAGCTCCAGCAGTCGTAGATTAGTTGTAAGAGGCGCAAAAACGTAACCCCCCCCCCCCTCCTCTCTTTTGACATAGGTTTTCGATTGGGATTGAGTTCGCATTTGGAGATTTGGGCTCAAATTTTTGGGATTTCCCGTTGAGGTTTCGGATTGGGGAAGGATTTTGGGGATTAGGGTTACGTATGTAAAGGGGATTCTAAGAGTTTTGCGAATAATTGCTTAATCCTCTCTTTCTACATGCTAAATCTGAGCCGTATTAACCTCATCCAAGCCTTAAAACATTTAATCCAAGCTCTAATGAGCACATGAACATACATATACAAGTATAAACACATCTAATTCGAGACAAAGAACCCTAATTTATGAATCTGTGTTCTAAACTGACATTAATAAGAGCTAATTATCACCTAAACATGCTCAAATAACATTAATCTGAGACATAAATAGTCTAAAACATGATTATATGCTTTGATCTAAGCCTAATTGATCTTAAAGATTCATATTTGACAGCTAATTGATGTAAACAGAAAGAATTAAGCCTTATTGATCATAAAACAACATCAACCGAGCACTAAATCAATTCTTTA
The DNA here is from genome assembly GCF_958298935.1 of Phragmites australis. Classification (NCBI taxonomy): domain Eukaryota; kingdom Viridiplantae; phylum Streptophyta; class Magnoliopsida; order Poales; family Poaceae; genus Phragmites; species Phragmites australis. The sequence continues at coordinate 7,784,066 of NC_084928.1, read as the reverse complement.
TTAGGACTAATTAGGCCCAATTATGGCTAATTTCGGCTCTGGTACCAAATGTAAAAGTAACTTACATCTTAAATCACAAGATCATTAGTGCTAATATTCAACACCACCTTAAGTGGAATCATATGGACGTACCGACGTTCGGAGATGCCATTAGCGATCAGTGAGGAGTGTGATATAGGCGTAGCAATGCATGGTGATGAGGGTAGATGCCGCACAAACTGTCAGTGACGTCGTCATTGACATGGTGTAGATGTTGCAATAGTAGATGGTGTAGCCAACATTCCAGTGCAGTTAGTGGCAACAACAGCATTAGTTTTCACCTCACTGATGCGCTCGTAACGATCACTAGGATTTAGAGTGTTTAGGGAGGACTTATCTTCACATGAAAATCTTAGCCCATAAGGTATCAGCTCCCTCTGTTCATATAGCGCACATAAGACAGGACCGCAACCATTGATTGGCTACACTTCCTATCAAATCGCGGGAGGTAACCCAATCAATTAAGCCGTTAGTTGAGATCTAAAACTGCCATGATCAAAAAATGCTAACACTGATGCAGCCTTGTTCATATTGTTCCAGCGGAACTGGCTCCTCTGACGTTGCTAAGCAAAGTCACATATGAACAGCGCTGTAAACAATAATTTGTGAGTATGAATAGTCATTTGCAGTAAAATACTGTAGCACAGGCATTGAGAATCCTACTATGATTTTACTATACATGAGTACGATGGTGTATAGCACTAAATCTGAGTTGCCCATTTTCAATCCAACGGATCATAACAGGAGCAAAATCATGATACTGTTTACCCTCGGAGCCGGTTCCTGTTCCAGCTTAAGCCTGCGGAATGCTAGTCAACACCTCGTAAACATGTACACACTGCCCGGGGAAACCATTTCTTAAATTACATATTACAGTTCAAAACTCCCAGCATACCAAATAAGCATCAAGTACAGTTGTGACAGAAAAATAGGTTCCACATCATCATGTCATAATAGCCCAGGCCACATTCGGCTGCTTCCCAATAACGTCCCCCAAAGGTGTCCAACTTTCATGACCTGAGCCTTTCAACGTCCCTTTCACCACGATCGTAGTCCCGGTGCTCATGGATGTCCTTTCTCTTCCGATTGTCAAGCTCTGGATAACGGTATACTTGGCTGTCCATGGACAGCGAGCTGCGTTGGGGCCAACTCTGCTTTCTCTCCTGCTTGGTCTTCTCGTCCTCAGCAGCCAACTCCAGACCATGTTCCAGCTCCCTTTCAATAAGATCATCATCCATGAAGTCATCCTTTCTAGAAACCTTAACTTTGGATTTCCTCCGTTTCTCCAGGGCCGCTTTCATTGAGGATGACATATTTGGGCCTTCATTGCAATCCCTTGCTTCATTCTGAGGTATCCTCTGGTTTGAGTTTTGCTTCTCAGGATGAGGGTGGTCATAGCAATGGTGGCCTGACACGTTTTGCTGGCTCAACTGCCTGGATGCTTGATGATGTTCATGGGAAGGAGGTTCGTCAGCAGTTCCTAGAGCTTTCCCAGGAGCAAGTTGATTAGCAACACTAGCTGAGCTCCCGTCAGTATCATTCCCTTGCAATGGTGGTGGTGCAACACGGTTTTCCTCATAGAGCTCCAACATTTGGTTGCTAACCTCTGAAAGAGTAATCATAAATACAGTGTCAGCATGCATCCTTGACATTATGAGCATCAAAAGTAACATTAGAAGAAAAGAATGGACAAGAGCATCAAAATGACATTAGAAGAAAAGAAAGGGCTAAAACGGACAATGGTGGTAGCAAACATATATAGTGTAACAAAACAGTTGTACTCAAAAGATATTGCCAACCAAAATATATCTGGTTCCATATTAGTAGTGACCATCCCAGCACGTCACTCCAGTATGTACCTGTATATGGCATACCCTTATGTATTCCACGATGTGTATACTCAAAAAGTCAAAAGAGATTCCCCTGTGCACAGATCGCAAGATGATGCGTCTTCGACCTAACTTAGTTCCGCAATAATTTTCAACACAAATGACATTCGGTCGTCCAGTTTCCATGAGATTACTAGATAGCTAACCAGTGGCAACAACTGCTGCTACAAGCGATGTTGCAAAATACAGACCCTTACAAAAAAATGAATATCACAGTAGGGCAGTCCGACTGCCCAACTGACTTTTGCATCTAGAGACCAACCTTCCAACTGCCGCGGGGTTACATCAAACTCTTGCCACCAGACCTTATCGCCATCTGATGGAAGCTTGACTTTGAGAAACGTCGCAGCCAGGAAGATTGCTCCAGCCGCAATATGGTGGGGCTTAAATTGCAGGCAAAGTGAAGTGTGGAGCCTGTACGCCTCTTTTAAGGCGTAGTAGATAGGCATATTTGGGGATTAGTATTTGTAACAAGAAGAGTAATTTTAGCATACCCATCATTGACAAAATTCCAGGCAACTTGAGCAAGTGCATTCTGACCAACCTTGAATTTCTTTATTGCTTCAACCAAGGGCTTGTAGGGATGGTGCACATTCAAGTCAAAACTAAGTGTTACAAGAACAACACGCTCCCCAAGTAAAATAAGTTCCTTCTGTTGTTCAGACATTTCCTGAACAAAACAAAACACAAACAGCCTCAACTAACATCCTATGCCACAGTAATAAGAAAGTAAAATTGCATTGAATCGAGCAGCCCCACCTTAAAGGGTAAAATGGATTCAGGGGAATTACAGCAGGGAAAAAACAATTATATCACTGTCAACTGATTTTTTTTTTACCTAGAACAGGAATATCAAGATGAATGTTCTCAATCAAATTTGAATCTCACCTTCTGCCTAATTCGCTGAACTGCAGCAGGATCCTTTTTGTGGATGATCTCATAGGAAAGGAGTATGACCCTTCAGAGGTCTAGGCGTTTCTTCAACTTTCCCCACCAAGAACATACAAACTGTTGCAATTGTTTGCATGATATAATGAGCATACATATTACAACTTTTAATTAGCAGTTGATGAGAAAAACTCTATCCCTAGAAAGTAACAAATAGCAAGCAGCATGATGTATGGTGCATGATACAAAGAAAAGGATGCATTGCCAATCAAATTTTAAATTGCATATCAGAAAATAATTGCCACATATAATAAAACACTACCAAGGTGTCTGTGTGTTGCAATGGATCTCAAATAGACGAATACTGTAAACACTATTCATCATACACTAGCAATTATATTAAATCCTAAAATTCATATTGTAACCAGAGATTAATATGTAACTATGTAAGCCACATGGTACAGCTGTGCTTGTAATCCTATCCTACACAGGGGATCCTACATGCTACATGCATATGCACACAAAGATCAATCCACAGAAAATCCTTGACAGTGAAGGGGGTAGAACCTACCACCATCACCACCAACTCCATCTTTTTATAGTAGTAAAGATATGATTTACATGTGACAACAAATCATTTTTGTGTCTTCAACATATGGGTAGTACCAGAACATCAAGCATTGATGACTTACCACCTGCTAAGATAGCTCTGACAACCATGTACACAAAACGATTTACAGGTAAAAGGGGAAACACTTTGTTTGACAAGCGTACCAACTATCACTTACAATCATGTTGTCACACCCGGTTTTAAGACCAACCTAAAAAACCACCCAACTAATCATGTGAGGAGTCTATGCCGCTTATGACCGTGAGCACGGCTGACATATTAGTTTTCACTCTACAAAGATCATACATTTTACCCACAAAACATACCCTCTTTTTTGCCCGTGTCGATCAAACACTTACACACTTCCGAGGTGTGCGGCTAGAATTCCACTGCAAAGCCTTTCCAACGCCTCTCTCAGCACGTGTTGACCCGTTGAGGTTTCACCGCCGTACATAAGTGGAGTACACCCTCCACCCCAAAAACCCCTTCTTACGTCTTACGGTTCCAGGAAGTACACCCTTCCATCCCCGTACTACCAAATGATCTTCACAATGCTGAGAGAAAAGCGAATTACTGAGCTAAGCCCGTCCCATACCAGGCTTATGGTTGTACTGTTTTCATGGATGGTTGCTCCACGAACCGGTCCTTAACATAGTCTGGGCAAGACCGCCATCAACCCAACAACAGAGTAATAACCAATTATCCAAAAGCCAACAATTCTGCCTGGAACAGATCCACAGGCCAACCAAAATGCCAACTTGACAACGTAGAGAAGTACAAGGTGGCGAAGAAGACCGCAAAGCGAGCAGTGAGTGAAGCAAGAGGTCGGGCGTATGAGGACCTCTACCAGCGGCTAAACACGAAGGAAGGGGAAAGGGATATCTATAAGATGGCCAAGATCCGTGAGAGGAAGACGAGGGATGTCAACCAAGTCAAATGCATCAAGGATGGGACAGATCGACTTCTGGTGAAGGAAGATGAGATTAAGAATAGATGGCGAGAGTACTTCGACCAGCTGTTCAATGGAGGAGGTGAGAGCTCTTCCATTGAGCTGGACGACTCCTTTGATGATGCCAACAGGCGTTTTGTACGAAGGATTCAGGAGTTTGAGGTCAAGGAGGCTTTAAAAAGGATGAAAGGAGGCAAGGCAATGGGCCCTGATGGTATCCCTATTGAGGTGTGGAGATACCTTGGAGACATAGCAATTGTATGGCTAACTAAGCTTTTCAACCTTATTTTTTGGGCAAACAAGATGCCCGAAGAATGGAGGCGGAGTATATTAGTACCAATCTTCAAGAATAAAGGGGATATTCAAAGTTGTACTAATTACCGTGGGATTAAGCTGATGAGCCATACGATGAAGCTATGGGAGAGAGTCATTGAACACCGCTTACGAAGAATGACAAGCGTGACCAAAAATCAGTTTGGTTTCATGCCTGGGAGGTCGACCATGGAAGCTATCTTCTTGGTACGACAACTTATGGAGAGATACAGGGAGCAAAAGAAGGACTTGCATATGGTGTTCATTGACTTAGAGAAGGCCTACGATAAGATACCGCGGAATGTTATGTGGTGGGCCTTGGAGAAGCACAAAGTCCCAACAAAGTATATTACCCTTATCAAGGATATGTACGATAATGTTGTGACAAGTGTTCGGACAAGCGATGGTGACACCGATGATTTTCCAATTAGAATAGGACTGCACCAAGGGTCAGCTTTGAGCCCTTATCTTTTTGCTTTGGTGATGGATGAGGTCACAAGGGATATACAAGGTGATATCCCATGGTGTATGCTCTTTGCAGATGATGTGGTGCTAGTCGACGATAGTCGGAAGGGGGTAAATGGAAAGTTGGAGCTGTGGAGACAGACCTTGGAGTCGAAGGGTTTTAGGCTTAGTAGAACTAAAACTGAGTACATGAGGTGCGATTTTAGTACTACTAGGCACGAGGAGGATGAGGTTTGCCTTGACGGGCAGGTGATACCTCAGAAGGATACCTTTCGATATTTGGGGTCGATGCTGCAGAAGGATGGTGAAATCGATGAAGATGTGAGCCATCGAATCAAAGCCGGGTGGATGAAGTGGCGCCAAGCTTCCGGCGTCCTCTGCGACAAGAGAGTACCACAGAAGCTAAAAGGCAGGTTCTATAGGACGGCAATTACACCTGCGATGTTGTATGGCGCAGAATGTTGGCCAACTAAAAGGCAACATGTCCAACGGTTGAGTGTAGCGGAGATGCGCATGCTGAGATGGATGTGTGGCCACACAAGAAAGGATCGGGTTCGGAATGAGGACATACGTGATAGAGTTGGTGTAGCACCAATTGAAGAGGAGCTTGTCCAACATCGTTTGAGATGGTTTGAGCATATACAACGCAGGCCCTCAGAAGTGCCTGTACATAGCGGAAGAATAAAGCGTGCGGATAATGTCAAGAGAGGTCGAGGTAGACCAAACTTGACATGGGAGGAGTCTGTAAAGAGAGATCTGAAAGACTGGAATATCACCAAAGAACTAGCCATGGACAGGGGTGCGTGGAAGTTAGCTATCCACGTGCCAGAGCCATGACTAGACTTGCAAGATCTTATGGGTTTCATCTCTAGCCTACCCCAACTTGTTTGGGACTGAAAGGCTTTGTTGTTGTTGTTGTTGTTGTTGCCCAGACCCTACTATCTTAGGCTAAGAACTTTTACCAAAGTTCATCAATATTAACATAATTCGACTATGCTACCCATGAGAAAGTATAACTAAATACATTCTACCTAACATGAAAACCAATCTACGGTTACAAGGAAGATTGAGGAAAAACTAGTAAACCATAACAATGGAATATCATGTTTGACGAGCATGCAATTTGTAAAGCAAAATTTTACAAAAGTAGGCGCAAAATATTCAAGGACACTTGACTTCTCCGATGAGTTGCTTGAAATCTCCTAAGTCTTGATCCTGGATATTCTCGAACACTTCCGGAACAAACTCCTCTACAAGCGAGCAAACAAGCACCACTAAGAACAGACACTAAACAAAGCAAACACATAAGACAAACACTAAAACAAGGTAGGGCACAAATTCAGGAAGATTTGGGCACAAGAACCGTCCAAATCGGAGCAACGAAGCGAAAACTACGACCAAAAGAAATTCTAAGCGACTAAAAACGACAAACACTATTTTCTGGAATTAAACCTAATTTTTAAAAGGCCTAAAACATTTATTTAAAATTTTGTAGAATTATTTTATAGCATAGAAATGATTAAAACAATTTTATGAAATTTATTTGCATTTTTCTAGAAATAAACTAATTTTTATATGCATAAAAACAAATTTAAAGCATTTATTCTATCAAAGAATTCATTTCTAAACATTATCATAATTAATATATATTTTCTAAACTATTTTTCCAAACAATAACATTATTCTATCCCTAAAACTATTTTTTTAGAATTAAAACAGAATTGAAAACCTAATAAAACAATTATATAAAGCATTTTCTATTTTTTGGAATTTTTCTAATACAGAAAAACTATTTTCGGAATATTCGAATTATCGTGAATTAATTTTCTAAAGGAAAATCGAGTTTGTTGCGCAATCGCTGATCTGGCTGCTGACTCAACTGAAAAGCGCTAACTGGACTAGCCACGTCGGACACGGACGCACACGTGGCTGCTGACTAGGCTAGGCTGACTCGGCGCGAGACTCATTAAATCCTACGCGCACGATTTCAATCGGACGGCCGAGATCAACCAACGCGAAGGGGTACGCTACTTCTAATCTACGCCGCACAACGACGATCCAACGACAGAGAGGGCGCCTACCTCTTCTCTGGCGATTCGACGACAGCGACGCCTCGGGCGATGGAGGACGGTCGGAGACGGCAAAGATGATGCTGCGATGGTCGGACAGCATCGACGAGCGGTGGAAGAGGAAGTAGAGGTTGTGGCGACTCCGTTTGATGGCTTATCGGACGTCGAAGAAGACTGGGGAGGCTCGGCGACGGCGGGGCTTCAACGACGAGCTTCGGTGGCCTATGGAGCTGCGTGCAATGGTCGGAGCTCGACGGCGAACGGTCGAGGACAACGACGTGCGGACGGAGAACACCGGCGGAGGCTCGGACGGCATCGGGGAGGCGCTGAGCGACTCAACAACGGCGGCGGGGTGCAAAATAGGTCCAGCGACGGCGCTAGAGCTCACGGTTTGAGGAAACTCGATGAGGTTTGCGGAATTGAACGCGGTGGAGTGCGAAGACGCTCGGCCGAGGGGTCAATTGAGGTTTTATAGAGGGGAAATGACGAATTGAATCGATCGGCGGGGATTGAAGGCAACGGCGAGTGGCGGAAAAATTGGGCTCGGTTTCCTTTTCTTCGGTCAACTTTCCATCGCGAAAATGAACCGGTGTGACTGCCCTCTTCATTGCGGCGTCGGTTTCCAAACGATCGTGGCTTCCTTCCGTTACTCACGCGGCATTGAAGGATTTCCAACGGGCGGACGCAGAGAAGGAAAGAGCAGCGGAAGAGGATGGAGCTGACGACTAGGTCCCACACAACAGAGAGAGGCAGAGAGGAGAGGAAGGGGAAGATCGGGCATGACACATGTCAAGAACACAAAGAGATAAAAATGGTTCCACAAACATCAGCAAGCCCATATATATATTTAATAAGATTATAAGACTTACCCGCCTATCAATGTTGTCATGGCGTCGGTATAGCGACGCCATAGCGTCGCCATATCGGCGTGGCGGTTTTCTGGCTCTCGCCACGCCGACGCCACAACGCAAGCGGGTATGGCGCGAGCTGGTAGCCTTCTGCCGCCGACCGCCGCCTCTCCATCCCTGGTGGCTGCTGCAGACCTCTCCTCCCTACCGCCAGTGGTCGTCGTCTGCTGCTCTCCAGAGTTCAGACCTACAGCAGCCGTCACCAGTAGTCGTCTGCCGCCGACCGCCGCCTCTCCATCCCCGGTGGCCGGCGCAGACCTCCAGAGTCCAGATCTGCAGCAGCCATCGCCCAGGAGTTGCCTTAAGGTCGCATGGAGAGAGAGAGAGAGAGAGAGAGAGAGAGAGAGAGAGAGAGAGAGAGAGAGAGAGAGAGCTGATGTGGTCGTGCTCATGTCGAACAAGAGAAATGGGATGGAGAAGGGACTGCTGTCATCCTACTGCTCTTTGTGTGGTCTGTGTGAAAGCGTGAGTGTGGAGGGAGGAGGGGGACAACAAGGCATGGGCTAGCAGTGGCAGTGTTCACAAGGTATTGGTGCCTCCCACTCTACACTGTGCACTAGTACTACTATGAGAGTATTTGGGTTGGTCTGGTGGCTGTAGCTTCTCTCTGACCTGTTGGACTAGTCTCACATGCACATAGCACTTAGTCGTAGGCACTAGCACTAAGTAAGCTCAAGCTCTGTTATGTAGACTAGCAGTAGGCCAGTAGCACAAGCTTAAGCTGTTTTGTAGACTAGACTATAATTTGCTAATATTCTAGACTATAATGCGTGTATTCGTCACGTGTGTATAGCGTCGCCACGCCACGCGCCATGTCGCTGTAAAGTTATGAAGGTGGTGGGTCGCCGCGTCTTGCCACGCCGCCGTAACAATCTGGCCGCCTATCATTTTTTGCATGAGATTGATGAAGGAAAAACCGGTGACAGAATACTATAGCTGTAGTAATTGTAACTTGAGGCCTACATTATAAAGCTATTTGTCGTTAGAAGGATACATTACATATATAAAGGTATCAAGTGGAATAAGGAGCATAATCCATGCTACTACATAAAGGGATGTTTACTGGCTTGTAGACTATCACAACACAGTTACTTTGTCCTACCTAAACAAGGATATTACCGCCTTAAGTTGCATGCCTGACAAGCACTAGTTAATCTTCTACCTAAACAAGAATGATGTTGCTCTCCAACTACACAGGATGAATGAGACTCTTAATCTTCTTTTCTCTGTTTGGTTTAGTTGTTTTGTTTAGTTTTTTTCCTCTTCTCTCTCCAGTTGTCTTTGCCTCTCTTAAAGGTTTTATTCAGTTTTTTTTTCATATAATATATATACCACAGTAGGGGTTTCCCCAGCTATTTTCCCCTTAAAAAAAGTACTAGTTACTATAGCATAATTACATAACCAATCAAAGTAGCAAACTGTCTCTTGGTTTTTATAAACAGTTTCCTACAGTATTGTGTTTATGAAGAATCATCGAGTCACTTTTTTCCCTTATTAAAAAAACAAGAACAGCACTGATGTGCTCACATGTATATGTACTTATGTAGCAAATTTTTAACCATAAAAATGGGTTAACAGACATGTGGTAGCACATCTATCAAGCAAACAGAAAGTGATATGGCTTGATAATTGAGAGGCTACATTTACGGATTTACCATCAACATATCAAATATATTTAGCACCGAATGATCTCTAGATGCTGGTAAGGAGAATAGAGCCTAGATACAAAGCTCAGAAGGCATCGAGTATGGATATAAATCAAACTGTAAGACAAATGTATAAATTGGGTAGTTCACTAACCAGATTTATAAACTATCTAAAACAAGGACATATATTACATGATTTAGTATTCAGTATGATTTACTAAAATACTAGGAGGAACCAGACAAGTCCATTCAATGCAATGGTAGCACAAATGATTAAGTCGCCATTTAAGTAGTCTACTTCGCAAAATTCTTGTTACCTACCTCTACAAATCTGTTTTATGTATCCTCAAATATTCACCTTCTGTGCCTCCTCAAACACTAGGGTTCTTGTAATATTCGGAAAAACATTTGATTATCCTAATATTCTAACCAAAGTTTCTGATAGTATATGTTTAAACTATTTACTCTCATTAGATCTTCCCACCAAACGTTGTATCTATTTAGTAAATGCATGGCCTAGGCAACATAATGTACTTATTGTGGCTGTGGGCCATGCAAGGGGCACAGGAAGGCAACAATTACAGCGCTATCTTTAGCCAATTCAGGATCAGACTTGATGGATCCTCTTATCCTTATTTTCTTATTGTTGAGATTACTTAACTTTTGTTAGGATTCTATCTTATCTTTACTATTTGGTTATATTGATAGTTAGGGGACCTATATAAGGGCAAAGCCATTGCTGAGGATTGAGGAAGGCAAACAAGAGTAAACCAGATTTCTCTATCCCTCTCCCTCTCTGTGTTCTCCCTAATGCATGCTACTTTTTCCTCCTGTTTTCTTGCTGCTCCCTAGTTCCTACCAATCAAATGTATCTCTCCAATCCACGCCCTTAGGTACCCTTCCCCAAAAGTCAGTACATAACAGTACTCTAGAATACAAAAATGTCATCTACAAGCACTTGCCATGTAATTGTCATTCATACTCTAGATTTTCCTCATATTTGTAACATACAGTGAGCACAGCATAAGTAATAAAAGCATTTAAAAAGTTATTGACGGGAGAAATGAGAAGGAAACAAAAGCTGATTAGGAAGAAATTAAGCTGCAGTGAAATAACATAACAAACTTGAAAGAAATAAAAGAAAATCACAGATGAAATGACTGTTATAATTTCAGGAATACAAGTAATGATAAATATTTGTGGTATAATATATTCTTACACTTTAAGCCTCATCCCCAAATCTTGCAGAAAGGTGCAGTATGACTTGCGAAGATAAGACTCTTTCTTCAGATCAATACCATCTCTCATTGACAAGGAATTCTCCTCTATTTCTTTTCTACTAAAATACCATGAATTACCAAGTTGGCCACCTTCTGCATGTCTATCATATGGTATTCTATATGGGCTGTTTTCTACAATTCCATGATGTGAAGAGTCACTTGTCAGCATGACATCCATGTTGGATATTCCTCTTCTCTTCTAAGAAACCTGAAGAAGTGTAAGTGAGGCATATAGTGTTACTGCTAGCAAATTCAACAGCAATTAAGTTAAATGCATCCAACAATATGTTTCAAATGACATGTGACTATGTGAGCTATATCAAAACTAAACCTGTGGTACATGATAAAACAGTTGACATCCAACGGATGAGCAAAACTTGCTCATGCATAAGCAATAAGGGGGCAAAATCACATGTCCACACAACTCCTATGAATTGCCAGTCATTCATGGAAGTTAAGCACCTCAACAAACTTGTGAAACAAGGATGATAATAGTAAACTAATGGGTCTTCTTATTTGCATCAAAAATCATCTTTCAATTGTTGCTAAACAACATGTAGATCCTTCATGAAACATTGAAACTACAGTTAAGACCAGCTTACACGTAGTTATTTCTTACTTATTCGAGGTGTTTTTCTCTGGGACTGGTGTACCTTTAAACTACAGTAACACAGATCATGCGGTGTAAGCAGGTGGATGGCTCCTATTGAGAATTAAGATCATGGCATTGTCAAGCTAACAACAGGAAGGAGCAAAAAACATTCATAATATTGTCCTCTTGTGGGCGCCTGTTTCACCTAAAACAAGTGAATACATTCAAGCAACAACTGACCAACCCTCAATACATGAGTAATGCAATACCCAGAGCTAAATAATACATTTCAAAAATGCTTTATGAAAAAAACTCAACTCAGTTACATGTGAGCATCAAAAGTTTCTAAAGAAAATTCCTGCATACAATGATACAAATACCCCAAAAGTCACAAATTAATCTGAAGATTGAGCCATAAAAGTGAGTTAAAGCCAATTTAAGGAGAAGTCATTTCAACTACAAGGACCATAAATCCCACAAAAACCTTGGGTGCTTCTGTCCAACTACAAGGCTTACTAGAGTCCGATAATCTCATTTTGGATTTTTCTTTTGTCCGAGGAGATGAAATGCTTCAAAAACATTGTTGTCGATGGGTAAAGGTATCACTAAAAAACGGATTTCTTAACTATAATGCATACTCACAAGTACACCCTTACATGAAACTACTAGGCGGTTCACCTTAAAAGTTGGTATTTGCTTTTAGAAGTGTATTCCTGGCTAAGCCACATGACCATACAGATCATACAAGGCAAGTTACTGGCTTTATGACAAGAATTCAGACCAAATAATAAAACAGATCATGCATGTGGCTCTTACAAAAGTTGAGAGTTGAAGCGCCCTTTAAGAACAAACAAAGAACACTAGCAGCGTTATTGTTCCTGTTAGCTACTTGTTTGACCCAGTGGTGGATCCAGAAAAAATTGAAATGGTGTGCCTGTTCTAACACAATATATCACATATCATATGCACTATATCACAAGTCTAATGAAATTAAGGTTCAAATTAAGAAAAATGCAATACAGATTGTTCGAATAAGAGTACCAGTTGGTTTTACATGAATATAAATTGCAAATTATGAATGAGAGGTATGAAACAAATGAACAATTCAGTATGAACGAGAGGTATGAAACAAATCAACAATTCAGTATGAACAATTCAAACAGTACAAACCTACATCAGTATCAAACAGTATGAACTATTCAACAATTCAGTATCAATCTATCAAACAAATCAACAATTCAGTATGAACTATGAGTCTATGAAGAATGAAACAAATCAAACAGTACAAACCTACATCAATAGCAGTGATGCAGAGACATTCAGACTTTCCAGTTGGTGAATGATCTTCTCTTTGAAGAATCGTGTGCTCTGACAACAGAGAGACAAGAACTGAGATCGCAAATCGTCGGCTTTCTGAGCTTGGTGGCACTAGAAATACGGTCAACAAAGAGATCAAGCTTGTTAGCCGCGAATCTTACTACTGCATCTACTCTCATCGGGGGCACCAGCGTAGTGGCGTGGGGCACTGGGGCGGTCGGGCGGGCCGCCGCTCGGCGCCCGGCGGAGGTGGAGGCGCCGAGCTGGCGAGCTGCGGAGCACGGGTCACCGGTCACGCTGACACGGCGAGGCTGGAGGCCTGGAGCACTGGAGGGCGCGAGGTCGCGAGCACGGCGAGAGCCGAGAGTGGCTCGGCGCCCCGGTGGCCGGCGGCGGTGACGGTATGGCCGCGTGGACGGTGAGGCGGCTAGGGCGAGGGCGAGCAACAGGGGCGTCGGTCGACTGGGCGTGATCAGGGGCGGCGTGGCTGTTGGGCTGGGGTCAGGAGGTGAGGAGGATACAGGCCGCGTGGCCCAGGAGGGGCGTCGTGGGCGTTGTATCATCCCCTCTGCCACCAAATTGGTTAGAACTTTTTATGATTACTAGTTATCTGCTCATATGTTATAATGGATGTAAAAAATTATTAAATAAAAATAGCGAAACACATGTATATCTATACAAGGATTATTATTATTTCAATTCTATATTCAACGAGTATCATTTTGGATTCCTTCTAGAGAAACCCCTGGAACCATGATTGAAATCAGTGCAACGGGCTTTCCTCATTTTAGATATGATAGATGAGTGTCCGTGTATTGCAACAGAAACATAAGCAATACATAGGGTAACATGAAAGTTGCAAGTTCAAGCTGAAAAATATTGTCAGTAAGATGACAAACTATTGGTAGTTCATAGATTTTTTTTCCGCAAAGCAACACAATTTCCGGTGGTTTCAAACCATATGATCTATATGTGTTTTTATTGAATAGAGAATTGCATGTGTGTTGCATCGGAAGCAAAGATATTTTGCATGACATAATATAGTTGAGTGATTATAGTCGTATCAGCTCAATATTTGCTACAGACTGCAATTGTGGAAAAGAAATAGAGAGTCAAGTGTGCTTGCCCATAACTATAATAAAGTACTGATAACTTTACAGGAAATAACCAAAAGAAAGCCCTCCGTCGTCAAGCCCTCCTTGAGCTCAACACATAAACCCTTTCAGGAGACGTGAGGCCCATCTCTCCCAAGTTCCCCTCTAGCTTTGTTGCATTTCACCTCGGGATCGTGCTCATAGCTCACATCCCGGTGATTTTTTATGTTTCCTTACTACTTTATGTTTTCCTCAACATAAAAAAGGGAAATTGGATCAACATAACAAAAAGACTAGTGGATTTGCACTATGCCACTAGGGCTGCAAGTAGTTAACATTTTGAGTGTGAGAAATTTAAATAAAAATGAACTTTTAAAAGAAGTGCTCAATTGAAAATCTACAATGAGAACAAAACAATTATGTAAAATAGAATTTCAAAAAAAACTGAGCGTGTTTGTAGGTTCAACTGCACAAAAAAAGTAGCACAAAATGAAAGTAACATACAAGGACCTAGATGTAAACACTTACTGAAACATCCCTTAGAATCAGAACTGCCAAGCCCAGTCCCCTGTTTGCAATTGATAAAAAAAAGCAAAGCATGTAAGCTTTTCCATCGTACTACAATATATAATCTTCTGGACCGAACAATTGGTTGATAGTACAAAAATTTGCATGAAGTACATAAAAAAACTTATTAATACAAAATTAATTATTTTTTGCAAATCTGAGTTTCTTCTTACCTAGAGTTATTTTCCCATTGTTTCCATGCCATGTTATCGTCCACCCACCGTACTGATATCCAAGATCGTCAACATGTGTTCCTACGACCAGTAATCTTTTTACATTTTTGACCAATGGAAGGAACGGTTCCTTCTGGTTCTTGCCATTTTTTAGAAGTACCAAAGACTTGTGAACTACCGCACGTGTTAGCAGCTGATGTTCCTAAAAGGTTAACAACTTAACATATTGTCTATGGTTGATGATACCAATTATGAAACATCTCAAACAGAAGAATAAGGAGAAGTATTGACTGAAACAACACAAGAAAATAGATGTACAAACATACATGTTACCTTGCAACCAACTATGTCTAGCAGAGATGGGTCTAAAAATGGATACTCAAACAGTCCAGAAATAAACTTGACCCTAAGAATCCACTCAACAACGTCATCAATCCGAGACATTGGTATCTCCCCTGTCTCCATCAAGAACGTGAGGTCCTCCAAAAACTTCTCAAATCTATGAGGTATCATAATCTATAGATTGCTCAGTGAAGGCAGGAGAACCAGTAGCTGCAGAACATAGTTTTATGTGAACACTTGATAACTACATACCATGTCCATTAAGAACGTGAGATCCTCCAAAAACTTCTCAAATCTGTGAGGTATCATAATCTGTAGATTGCTCAGTGAAGGCAGGAGAACCAGTAGCCGCGGAACATAGTTTATGTGAACACTCGATAACTACATACCATGTCCATTCCCGCATTAGCTGATTGTGCAATGCAAAAGCGATAATCTGACCCTCCAGGCTCTCGTGGCTCACAGAGCCTGTCAATACCCTCCCAATCTGAAATCACAAAACCCTAAAACAAGAGCACAATTCATAATCACAACCTAAGCTTACATCAAATATACCAAGCAATCACCATAAGCTCCTGCTACCTTGTAGGCTAATTTGCCCTTCAAAACATCTGTCAGCAAATACCTATTTGAATGCAATGGCTCCCCATTCCATTTAGAGTAGGATGCCATCACCGCTGCCACACCTTGAGCTATACAATCAGGGTAAGGTGCCATATGGATGCCTTCCAAATCTTCATATGAGCGAATGGCGTTCTTCTCATTGACCCCCTTGTTCGTGCCACCATCCCCTATGAAATGTTGGCGCAAGCAAGTATGTTCTCCTTGGAAACCACATAGACGCATTTCCACAAACATGTGGTGGGCATGCGAAGAACACGCTAAACATCACCACTGAAGTACCTAGCCGAAGCGAGGAACGGATAACCATGCCATGAGGGTGGTCTGCCGGTGGCTGCCCCTGCATCCCTGTGAAGATGGTGGTCAGGAAGCATAAAATCTATGGGTTCTCGTTGTGGCTCTCTTAGCATCTCTCCCACCTCGGATCCTGACAGACCTGACACGCACCAGACCAAACGTACATCAAAGAGATCCCGCATAGACACCACCAGTTAACTAGGAAAGTTTTGAGTTCTACTCACGGTGAAGCAAAGCGTGAAGGTCCAGTGGATGCCAGTAGCGCGGACCTCGAGCGCGGTCACCTCGCTGATCTTACGCGTGAGCTCTGCGTCCATGGGAGGTTAACACATACAATTGCTAGAACTGAGCAAAACACCACAAGGGCTAGTACGGCGAGATGGCCAAACCGGTGCAGCATCAACTGGCGCAATTCGATACCTGAAGGCGTCGAGGCCGACATTGTGGGGGAAGATGGTGGCGTCGTAGACGTTGTTGTGGCCATGGACGGCGTCGGTGCCGTAAATGATGGGGATGCCGAGGTTGGATGGGAAAATGATGCGCTGCATGTCAGCACAGTCGGTGGGGGAGGCATGCTCGCGGGGCGTGATGCCTTCGGTGTTGAGGATGCTGCCGGTAGCAAGCTCGGCAAGGGCGACAGTATGACGTGAAGGTGCGCTCGATCTAGGCCATATGCGTCACCTTCTCACACGGTGTCATTTGACCCAGCAGGTCACGCACCCGAGCCTCCACTAGAGCCGACGCATCCTTGTACAGTGATGTCGCATCGCCTTTCACCACTGCTGCCATGCGAATGAGTGGAACGATGGTTGGGATGCCCACCTGGGTGCCTGCAGCGGCGCATGCAGACTCGGAGGCTGCCTCTAGGGCGCGGCTTGCATCGGCGGTGAGCGCGCGTAGCACCGTTGTGTAGGCGGCGGTGAAGCCCAGGACGACGAGCGTGCGGCCGTTCTCGCAGGCAGACGTCCTTGAACAAATTTTTTATCGGGGTCGAGCCATCAGGGCATGCGGATAAGGAGATTGAGGAGAGCGGAGCGACGTGAGATAACCGCGTGTTGCGAAAGGAAAGGGAGCGAGGAGGGCAGAGCGGCGCTGGAGCAAGAGAGCGGGATCAACTAAAGGGAAAGGGAGTGAGAGAGAAGAGTGGAGCGGGCGTGCAGCGCTTAGTGCCTATGCAGGGATGGCGCCGGCATGGCTCGCGGGGGCCTGTGGTGGCCGGTGTCGGCAGGACTCCGAGTGGCAGCGTGGTGCTCCGACGGGGCTATAGTGACGCGTAGTTCAGGCGGCAAGAGCGGTGTGGTGACACGCGCTTCGGGCGACTGGGTGGTCTAGTGGCATCGCTTCGGACGGTGCGTGTGGTGGTCAGAGTGGAGGCAAGCGGTAGTGCTGGTGGCGGCAGGCCACCGGCTTCAAGCGGGGCGCTGCTCGGCAGGCAAGCGGCGACGTGGCGTCCATCGGACAGTGCTCCGGCGTGGATGCTTTTTTGGTGCAGCCAAGCAACGGAGGTGGGCAACCCGGTGGCTCAGCATAGTGTGGTAGGGCGCAATGGCGCTACTAGGGCTGCGATGCAGCAACACTGCTCCGGGCGACGCAAAGGTGATGCTTGGCGGGCGATGGCCCAACTACTTCGGGCGCACGGCGAGCGATGAGTTGCAGTTGGTCGGTGCGGCGGTGGTGGCACCGCTTCGAACGACGTGAATGCTAGAAGGCCTCCGGCTTCCTCGCCCCTTTTTTTCGATCTTGTGGTGGTGGCCATTGAGCTACCGTGTTCTATGCAAGGTGACGGCCACCGGATTCTGATCTGCGGTGAGGTGGCGGTTGTGGGCCCCACCAATCATGATTGCGCCGACGATGCTATGTCGTATGCGCTACTGTTTTGGTACTGTTAATGTTGTGATGTACAGATTTGTTCCAAGATATTGTTCATGCTTGATGCAATGCTTTCATACGATCCACTACTGTACATGCGATGCGATTCTAGATCTATTTTGACGCAAAAACAACAGTAGCGAGAATACATACCGAATTGATCATACCTTTCAATTCTTGTGAACAGATTCGTGCCGCGCAGGGCATATAGGCTAGGTCATGACCTACTCACTTGACAACGATGTTGATGTAATGCAGATCGGTCGCAGGTAGATGCATTCTGCTAGCGTGGTCTCTAGTAGAGTTTCATGCTGATAACGTGTTGAGAAATTATTTTGCTACCGGGTGTAGTCCAGTGGTTCCTCGAGAAAACAATTGCAAAAGGAGATAATGCAAGGGAAAAACTGCTCATTCTTTATTCATCTATGTTTACAATGAGGAGTGTTGCCTCGTATATATAGTGCCAAAAATCTCTAAGATTGAATTACTCTCCAAGATATAGAGATTTATTTTAAAAACCAAATCTTTAAAGATTAAAACGGACCGAAATTCTATTGCAAAACTTCCTATTTCCTAACACAAACTACTAGTATGGCAAATCGCCCACTAAAAAAAAAGGTATGGCAAATGGCGAGCGTTGTTATGGGCCATTGACAGATATTACCGAACAAGACTGGAACGGCCCCAACGATCGTGATGCGGCGCTGAGTTTGGCGAGTTTTTTTATTTTTATATTTTTTGATTAAAAATTGAAATAAATAGATTCCTCATCGCAATAATTGCAAAAGTAGGCGCTTGCAGTCTTCTTATCGCCCCTGAGATAAGAGGGCTATAGCCCTCTCAGAGGACGGTTAGGAAACCTTACCGCCCCTAAGAAGGCGGGTGGCCTCTCCCTCCCAATGAAAGGGCAGGTACATTGCCAACCGTCTTTCAATGGGTGGGTAGGATATTTTTTCTAAGTTGCAAAATTTACTGGAAAATGTTACTCAATATTTGAAATTAATTTTTTTGCAAAATTTGGAATTAAAATGGTTAAAAAGTGGTCAAAACGGCATATTGGGGAAGCGAGATTTTGGAGTAGTTTATGTATTATTTGGAGGATAAAAATCAATATTTGTGAACAAATTATATATGTGAAGCACTCGCAGCATATTACGCGGCAATGAGGTTGCGAACGGTGACAAACATAAGATTATACGTATGATGGAAAACATTACATGTGAGTGTAACCACGATGACACGACAAGAAAAAAAAGATAGCATGTACGATTCGTATAAAGACCTACTTAATAGTGCGCCGCTCCTAATCATAGCATGCCTTAGGGAGTGGAAAAATATCGGGTTACATTAGATACTCTCTACTGAGTGCACCTAGGATATTTGCCCTTTCGCAGGGCATCGAGACCTGCTGCCTTAGCGCGACAAGCCCTCTCTCGCTTCCTTGCCCTCTCAGCTTCCCGAGCCTGAACCGTGGTATGATCCTGCGTTGCCTTCCTCATGCGCTCTTCTTCCTGCCACTTCAGGCGTAGTTCCTCTTACTGTTGCTCGTATTCTCGATGTGTGTAAGCTTCCCTCCTCCACCGTATGATCATGTCGACCCACCACTTCTGGTCTTTATTTTGCTCAATGTCAAGCCATTGAATAAAGTCACAGATCGGTGGAGGGGACTGGACAAATAGAACAAGATGAGATATTAGTAAAACAGTGTGTGAAATCAGAAAAGATATGGCTGATCTTTGTTGCTATACCAGTGGATACTCATATGGTCCATGTTGAGGCTTGTCGTATTGGTAGTTGGCACACATGAAGAAGCGCATCCCATAGGTATATGAGATGTCATGTGACTCGTGAAGCCTACAACGGTCACTACAGAAGTACATCAGTGGTTCGATCCCCTGAGGGATGAAAATCCCCCAATGTTTCTTGGTGGCTTGGTGGAGTTGAGAAAGATATTGCAGTTGAGAGAACTGAGAAATGAGTGGTGTATCCATATATGAAGGTTGGGTTATTTATGGTGGGGAAGACAGGAGCATTGGATTCTCTCTTGAAGAAAAGAGTGGGTGGAAGGGCTTAGAGGAGGGCAGGAGCATTGGATTCCCTCTTTAAGAATGGAAAAGTTGTGGCATTGATACTGGGCAGAGATTCCATATGTCAAGGTACATGTGTTGTCATTTAATTTTTGGTAAAAGCTGTCCCGTGTAGTCACTTCTTGTCTATAGCCTACGCAAGGACAAATGTGTTATCATTTCATAGTTAAAGTTGAGTGATGCGGTCAATTCGTGTCTGCAGATTACGTCAAGATAGATGTGATGTTGTTTAATGGTTAAAGTTCAATTGTGTGGTCACTTTGTGACTAAAGTTAGACTCCCGACAGAGTTTTCGAGCGTCACTTCATGTATAAGTAGCTTTGTAAGAATTTTTTTTAGATCTATCATGAACGGTTCATACATGGCCAAAGATGATAGAAAATAGCGTGTGGTCACGTTGGATTAAGAAATGTAACTAACGTGCGATTACATTAGAATAAGAAATACAGTTACGATATGGTAAGTGGACCATAAAGATTACACGCGTCCGAATATGTAAGAATAGATCGCGAATCAAATATGCATATGTATCGAATACACGCGTCCGAATATGTAAGAACCACCAGCTTTGAAAATTCCTGATCTCTCCACTCTGCAGGAATTGGAGCATTACCCTCCTCGTCAGATGAATCCTCATCCACAACGACTTCCTTCAGCTCTTGATCCTCTAACTCCATCTCTTCAATTATACTATGGGATGTGCTCCCCCTCATTGGCTACACCCATCGATTGCATCTCAGGAATATCCCCAATATCTGGCTTGGCCTCGACATTTACCGGGTCCGATTCATCTACCACTGCCTCACTTGATCCCGCTACTGCTTCCGTAGAGTTTATCTCTGTTTGATCCTTCTGGTACGTCTCAGCTAACAAAATCAAAGGGAGCCCATGTTTACATGATATATCTACATACTGCCTCCAAATAGATGTGGCTTCGATTGGGACGAGCTCACCAAAGTATCCCTAACTAGCACGGCTGAGGACAGCTTTCAGCTTAAGATCATGTTGCTGCGGATCCAGTTGAAAATACCGCATCAGCCACTTGCACACACCCACAATGGTCCTCTCATTGACTTTACTAAGACCCTCGATGACATGACGAAACCCAAATAGATCTACACCATTAGGACCATAACTAATTTCACCCTCACCATAATATATCTGAAAAAATAATTTATCTGCCATAACTAGAAACATCCGTAAATATAACCAATGTTAAGACCGGCAAACTATATTTCTGATTATTGAAACTAAAAAAATTACCGATAACGACTACTACCTAACAATAGGTTCTTCAATAATACCCCTAATCAAACTAACCTACAATTATTACTCTATACAATCTACATATTCAAAACTATCATACTACAAATACTACTATGTATTTAATTACTATCCTACCATGTCGTAATTAATATTGACAATATTCTACTAAATACAGCATTTTCTAAATCCTAAACCCTAGATCATACATGTCTAAACCATATATCATACAGTGCCACTTTACTTATTGACAACAATATAAGTACAAAAGAAATTACTGGAAAATCCTCTTCAAATCCGCCGATAAAAAACAACAGGGTTTCGCCGCGCTCTCTTCCTCTCCTCTCCTCTCCTCTCGTCTCTTCTCTTGTCCTCTCTTCTTCAGAGTTTTCTGTTTTTTCGATTAAAAATGAGGATTTATCCTCATTTTTCACCCTTTTATAGAGAAGGGAAGAGAGGGGGTGCACGGGGCTACGTCTTTACCGCCTCCTGAGAAAGCGACAAGAGACCTAACCGCCCTCTCAGAGGCGGTAAGAGGAGCGCGAAGGCTTTTTGAAAGGGCGGTTAGGTCACTTGCCACTCTTTTAATAGACGGTTAGGCCACCCGTCCTCTCAAGGGACGGTTAGGAATCTTTACCGCTCTCTGAGAGGACTGCAACACTATCAGCAGGCGGTAGTCGTTTATTTTATAATTCTTGACACGATGAATCTATTTATTTAAAATTTTAATAAAAATATATATAAAAAATTCGAGTTTGGCAGTGAGCCGCGACGCACCGGCCAGGCCCACGTGGGGTGGAGGTGGACCTCCCGATCGCCGCTGGGTGGGTGACCCTGCTGCCTTCCGTTCCGTGCGCGTGAGGCGGACGGCTGGACCGGGTATCATAGGTCAGAACACGCTGCCCGGCGCCTGCCTTGGTGCGGTCTCGGCACGCTGCCGCGACTGCAAATGGCAGCTGATAACCGCTTTGGTTTGGAAAAGCGTTTCCCAGTGATTGGCAGCTCAGCCTTCCTTCGAAGTCCCGAATCACGCAGTTTTCTCATCTGCGACACAGAAAATCCGTCTCGTCGTACACCCAACAAAGCCCAAATGGTTGAATTCGTCAAGCCTGACAACCATACTGCTCGTCATTTATCGTATTATTAGCTTGTACTTGCCGTCCATCAATTGTACTGGTACGTACGTAACGCCCAACCAAAGTCCCAAAGCAACAACGCAATCGGCAGGGGCGAAGCTTTAGATAAAAAAACCCCGAGTGTATATTTCAATATATCTAAATTTAGTGTACATGTTTAGATTAGGTGCTGGTGAAATTAGATTGTTAAGATCCGAGATTTTATTTTATTTCCTGGTGCCAGCGTATGCGCGGAGCTTCGCCCCTGGCAATGGCAGCATCGCAGTACATTACTGCACAACCACACATCATGAACATCTCGTATGGTAAGATTCCTACGCTTTCCATGCGTTCTCTAGCCGGGCAAGGCAGCACTACCCCGAGTCCAATGTCCAACCCATGCACCGGCACGGGTGTGCGACCTGCCGCGGACACCGAAATGCCGGTAGCCGAACGGCCGAACAAGTCTGACCCTGCCCGCCGCCCACCAGACGCAACAACGTCACCGTCTCCTCCCCTCGCTCTCCACCCATTTATATACGCCTCTGCGCCCGCGCGCGATTTCGTCCAAGAAACGCAGCCCACCCACCAACCACCACCAGATGCCGACGCCTAGCGATCATGCGCGGCCCTCGCTGCTCGCCGCGCTCCCGCTGCTGCTGCACCTCCTCCTCCCGGCCGCTGCTGCGCAGCCGGACGCGTCGCGGGACAAGGTTAACGGCGGGGGCGGGGGCGTGCCGACCCAGCCTCCCGGCTTCAGCGCGCCCATGGTCGTGCTCCTCGTGGCGCTCATCGTTGCCTTCTCCTTCATCGGCTTCTTCTCCGTGTACATGCGCCGGTGCGGCAGGGGCGGCTCCTCCACAGGCCCCGCCATCCCGGCCGCCGCGCTGCTCGCGCTGTCGCGGCAGGAGCATCGGAACCAGCAGCAGCGCGGGCTCGACCCCGCCGCGGTTGCGTCGTTCCCCACTATGAGGTACGCCGAGGCAAGGGAGCTCCGGGTCGGCGGCAAGGACGCCGCGCTCGAGTGCGCGGTTTGCCTCAGCGAGTTCGAGGACGACGAGGAGCTCCGGTTCCTGCCCAGGTGCACCCACGCCTTCCACCCGGACTGCATCGGGGAGTGGCTCGCCGGCCACGTGACCTGCCCCGTCTGCCGGTGCAACCTTGACCCCGAGGAGCTCGCCGCGGCTGAAACGAACAGCTCCGGCGCCGAGGGGGATGCGGAGCAGCAGCAAGATCAGGTGGCCATCGACGTGAGCCGCGAGGGCGCCGATGAGGAGGAGGAGAGAAGGAGGGAGGCGATGGAGCTGGAGCGGATTGGGAGCCAGCGCCGCGCGGTGCGGTCCAGGTCGGGGCGGCCGCTCCCGCGGTCGCACTCGACGGGCCACTCCCTCGCCACGCGGCTGGACGGCGACCTCGAGCGGTTCACGCTGCGGCTGCCGGAGCACGTGCGCAGGGGGATGGTCGCCGCAGCGGGCGAGGGGAGCCTGCGCCGCACGGGGCCACGGGAAGGCCGCGGCGGCGGCGGCGCCAGGAGCGCGCGGCTGGGGCGGTCGGACCGGTGGCCGTCGTTCATCGCGCGGACTTTCTCCTCGAGGGTCCCGTTCTGGGCGGCTGCGTCGAGGAGGGCGCTGGACGCGGAGGCCGTCGACGGGTCGGCGCCGCGCGCGGCGGCCGCGAGAACCAAGCGTGAAAAGACGGCCGTCGCGGCGGACGGCTCCGTGATCTCAGCCAAAGGGAGCGTGCGCTTCGACTGCCTTGGCGTCGGCAGCGGCGGCGCCGCCGTCTCAGGTGCGAGAGTTGGCGCCGCGGCGGGCGACAGCGAGACGGAGGATGAGGAGAAGGCGATCGCCCGGCAAGTTTGAGCGCGGAAAGTGGGATCCGCGCCGCGCATGTGCTGTCGTCCACTTGCTCCACGCGTTCAAACGGCAACGCACTTACGTGTTCGCGGATCATTTCGTAGAGACTCAGAAATCAACGCGTGGCGAGGGGATTGGGATTGAGATTGATTGAGATTGAGATCGAGATCGAGATGCGTTATTGCTTCTCGGTCCATCGCTTTGCGATGCTAGACGAAGCAACTGGCAAGGCACCGCTGAAACGAAAATGCACTGCTAAAATGACGCAGTGGGGGTGAGGTGCTTTATCCACGCCATTTAATTTTGTCTCGAGACATGTGCAGTGCATATAGGGCATGTGTATTGTATAAAAATGTCAGTGCAAAATAAGTGGTGAGATAAGCCAGCTGACGCGTATGCTATTTGCTGCTAAAACCATGATTCCATTCAGATAAGGATGGTTAGTTTCTTTTTGTCTCGTCTTTCTCTTTGTAGCTACTCCTTTGAATGAAGAGGATTAAAAGAGAGAGTTTGATTTTGTTGGTCGGTGTAGAAACGTTCAAGATTCACTTTTTCTCCGTTGTTGAAAAAATTGGAGCGAAGTCGTTGTACTTTGTATAGGAGCTGCAGTTGGGTAAGCGCTCTCTCTGGCAGCTGGGTAAGCCGAGACCAACTCCAGCGGAGCCGAGTTTCAGGCCGCAAAACACTGTGTTGACACCATTTGCCAACGTCCGGCTACACTGTAGCACATGAGTGTCTCAAATTTCACTGAGTATGCTTATGAGTTTGGGAGGAGAGGAGATTAATGAAAGATAAGAAATAAGTATTGTTAGAGATAAAAAAATAAAAGATTAAGAGTTGTTGTAATAGTGTTATAGAGAAAATATTTAAAGAGGATTAGAAATCACGAAGTGTTGAGTGATTCTTGTGTCTGTCCTTTCACTGTTTGCGTCATTGGGGAGGTAGTGAGGTTGTGCAAGAAATTAATCAGTTGTGAACTGAAGGATATGAACAGGTCAATGATTTCATGACTCCATAACCATCTCAGGCCCCGTTCCCGATTGCTGTCGGAAATGAACTAATTCGAATGAAACTCGTTGTATATGCTCTTCAATCAGAAACATGTCACGAATAACAAAATGAGTTAGTAGTACTTCATGCTGAAACGGTAGTTGCACAACTGCACAGCTTCTAAATCAATGCCTATGTCCACGGTGCAGCAGTAGTGCCTGATCTGGTCTACGGGGCATGTGGGGTAGGTCATATTTGTTAAAAAATATTTATTTAGTTGTATTTGTGTAAATAGGTTAGGTTGAGTTTTTATTTAATTGATTGTATCTGAGATCGTATATATGCAAGAGTCGAGATTATGATCGGTTATTCGCATAAAAATGATTTTATAATATTAACAAGTGAGTCCGTTATATAAGTAGATACATATCATATATTCATCGAGCAAGCCTATACTTCTGAGCTATTTATCCGAGTACCAAACACATCCTGATACCAGTCGTGCTCTTAACTCACCGATGAAGGCTCGTCAGATGCCAATGCTTGTAACCCAATCAGCAAGTACAGCGAGAGGGACCCTGCAGCCTCCGGATAGCATATCAAAGAATCACATCTCATGGAAACATCAGAGAACCTTAGATCAATAGACCCTGTAGAGAAATTTGAAGTGTCCAATCTATGACAACAGCAATCTGAGCACGTGCTTCTCTAGTCAAGACAGATGCTGATAATCTTTGACAGATGGGTGTTTGACTATCCACACGTACTATTTCAGTTTAGTTTAACGAATATAAATATATGTTTGTAATCTGGCTCGACGAATATAAGGCTTTTGTATCTACTAATGCAGATAAGACTACTTATTAGTGTTACAAAAATATTTTCATACGAACACCAATCATAGTCTCAACTCTTACATTCACTCATATAGTCTCATATTCAGTCAACAAAACAGAAACTCAACTGAGTCTATTCAGATAGATACAACTAATCAAATATTTTTCTTTTCAACAAATACGATTTAGTTCAGTCTATATATATAATTCATGAGAGCAAAATCCATATAAACTATCAATCACATCTTGATTGACATTGCCTCTCTGCTAAATGTGGATGGACAACTAGCACCTACCTTGCATGTGTTTCATAGTGAAGAACATCAGAGTAGATCACTATCCATTGTTGAGAAACCATTATTATTGGGTGTAGTCCAATGATCCTTCGAGACAACAATTACAAAAAAAATACACGAGTAAGGGAAAGACTATCTATTCTTTATTTATCTGTATTTATAATGAGGGATATTGCTCTATATATATAGTGTCAAAAAAACCCTAAGAGATGGAGACATATTACAAGAAAATTAAATCTTTAGAGATTGAGATGGTCCAAACTCTGTTGTAAAACTCTAAATTTCCTAATACTCTCCCTTAGGCACTTCTCGCGAAATGCATATGTCTCATCAAAACTCTCCAAAAACATAGTGAAAAAAATTGAGAGAAAGAGTACATAGATCGCGACATGGTCACACGAATTGCCTCATTAAAAACCTTAACATGAGAAACTTCAAAAAACTCATCTAAGCGAAAAAGAGTAAAATTCATTCAACATGCTTGATATAATCTTCATGATTAGTTTTGGGTATTTAATCTTCTCGACTAAGATTTAATTCTTCATAACGGTATTATGTGAAAATTCTCCTTTTAAAATGTGCAACTCTCTAAGCTTCGTCATCCCAATGCCACGAATACATCTTTCAAAAGTAGATGCATGAGAGACTTAGTGAATAAATCTGCAAGATTTTCACATGACTTGGTATGTATTACCTGTATTTCATTCAGTTTATGCAATTCATGAGCATAAAAGAACTTGGGGTTTATATGCTTCGTTAAGTTACTTTTCACGTATCTTGATTGCACTTATGCAACACATGCAATATTATCTTTATGGATAATGGTTGAGGGTGTTAGTAGTGTTCAAACCACATAACTGATTGATATTATTAATCACTCTTTTAATCCACGCGTATTCCTGTGAGGCTTTATATAGAGCTATTATTTCTGAGTGGTTCGTTGAAGTAGATACAAAACTTTGCTCTGATGATTTCTAGGAAATTACAGTTTCATCACATACAAAACATAACCTGTCTGTGATTTCGCTGTATATGGATCCAACAGGTACCCATCATCTACTTATCCAACCAAACTTAGGTCCTAATTCATTCTATAGAACAGACTTAGATCTTTGCTACCTTGCAAGTGGTATGGAATATCCTTCAAGCCCTTCCAATGTCTTTTAGTGGGCTCTGCACTGTATCATATAAGTAGGTTTATTGTAACGCTATGTCTGACCTAGTGCAATTAGCCAAATACATCAGCGTACTCATTGCACTTAAGTATAGGAATTCTGGTCCCAAGACTTTCTCCCCCTCTTCTTTAGGTCTATAGTGATCTTGACCTACTTGCAATGATCTTCCGACCATAGAGGTTTTAGCGGAAAATGATTTTTCAAAACCAAACCGCTCTAATACCTTCTGCGTGTAGTTTGACTAATGTACAAAGATTTCATCTGCCACATGCTCTAGCTGTAGGCCCAAGCAAAACTTGATTTTACCCAAATCTTTTATTTCAAATTTAGACTTCAAGTATGAACTTGCTTCCTCTATTTCTTCTTCTATACCGATGATATTCAGATCATCTACGTATATAGATATTATTTAGAATCTATTCTGAGACATTCTTATGAATACATAGGGACAATCTGTGCAATTCGTGTAGCCTCGTTTTCCAAGAAATTCACTCAAATGATGGTACCACATTCTACCTGACTATTTCAACCCATATAGTGACTTCTTCAATTGTATGCTATAAAGGTGTCTATTTCCTCCATCCTAATTCGGCAATGGTATTACTTCAGGTACCTTCATGTAAATATCCTAATTCAAGCTCCTATAAAGATATGCGATCACAATATCCATCAATTTCATTTTTAACTCCAGGTTGATTGCCATTGAGATTAAATATCTAAAGGTAATGCCACCCATCACCGGAAAATAGGTTTCTTCATAGTCAACATCTGGTCGTTGAGTGGAACCTTGTACCACTAGTCGTGCTTTGTACCTCACAATTTTATTCCTTTCATTCCTCTTATGAACAAAAACCTACTTGTATCCAACTGGTTTAATATGAAAATGTGTGCGGCATACTGGTCTAAAAACCTCTCTTTTGTTCAGGTATAATAGTTCAACGGTTTTTGTTTTCGGCCAGTCTTTCCAATCTGACCTCATTCTACATTCAGTGAGCGATGTATGTAATGCCCAAAAAAAAAACTGAAGCTGGGAAGAAGACAAACTCATCAGGTGTTTCTCGTACCTTAGAGACAAAGGAAAAAGACACTAGGATAAAGATTAACTGAACTGGGAAGTACACTAGCCATCATGAGCATATGGCGTTGCATTGCACCTGGTCACACATGCACAAAAATTTGGCTTCTCCTAAACCAATTAAATAAAGCTTTCTAGCTATTGCTTGGCTTAAAGAGAGCCAGCAGACTGACCTCAAGACCTACAAACCTACTAGCTCCTAGGATCACCTATATGTACCGAAAGGCCATCCTTTCATTTTCTCAAAAGGCAACTGGATAAGCACGAGCTAACTGGACAGGTCCTTGCTTCCTATAAATAGCAGTGGTGGCCATGCTTGAGAGGACACGCCACACTGAAAATCAAACAACTTGTTCTGGGTAGAAAGCAAGGATTGTGAGAGTAAGAGGTAGCTCAGTGTTGGCCAACTGCGGTGCAGAGCAGGCAAGCGGACCACCCTAGTAGCTTATGCTCTCTCTTCGTGTTCTTACATTAATATATACATGCGTACCTTTTTACAATATGTATATTGTGTAGTTTATTTTGATTTTATGTTGTAAAATGCTGGTGTTACGATAGCAAACATATTGTGTACCGATCACAGTTCAGGTGTGGGACTGTCTGAGTTCTCCACAGAGAATGACTCTTGTACAGAACAGAGTAATCGGTGATGGATCCGTAGGAGCGACCGATACTAGTAAGTCAAGGTTGTCATTGCTCGTGGGATTAAGGGCTTAGCTCTGCTGGGACTTAGGTTCTAGTAGGGACTGCTGATGTTGGAGTACCTCTCTTAAGAGATTAAAAAGTGTGAAATTTCACCCCTGTGACTCCCGGGTTGGGAAGCTTGCGGTCATGTGTAACACCAGAGTTTTACCAAAGAAAAATAAATAACCCTTGTGAAGTAATCTACTATTTTGTGTGTCTGTTGGCTGAGTGTGATTTATCGTACTCACCCTTGCTTTAATCTAATTTTTTTTGCAGCTGAAAGCAGTAATGGTCATGCCACCGAACCAATGTCGGGGCATGAAGACGAGCCATAGACGTAGCCAACGGGAGGGAAAAATAAATCCATCTAGTAGTTGATATATTTTCCACTTGATTATTTTAGCTTCCGCAATATCAGATGTAATAAATAGAGTAGTTTCAGAGGAGTTATTGATATAATGAAGTTTGAATTTCCATTTCAGCCTTACATGTTTATCAAAGTCCGTATAAACATGTGGCAACTGTTACTGCTGGACCCTATGTCGGGGCGTGACAATGTAGGCTCAGGGTCACGATCTATAACTGTGACAATTTTATTTGTGAACTATGTGTCAAATATTGTGGTTGCTCTATTTAAGATTCCCCTGAATTTACATAGTTTATTGTTATTTTATCATGAGTTGCACTTTCAAGTGCTTCTTCATCTTGCTCTTCATAATTTCTTACTGTTGGAGTAAGGTCCTTTAGTTTATGAGCGTCGATTTTAGCGCGCGCATTTTCGCTGGTTTCTTCCTGCGTGAGAAGATTCAAATCTTGTATGCCTACTTCATGAGGTTCCATACCATCGTCAGGTCTCAACTGGCTCCTCTTCTTTTTCCTTTAGGGTACTTTTGTGATCAGCTATGGTAAGCTCTTATTTCCCACCTTTGGCAGACATCTTTGGCTATTTGGGACTTGAGAAACCGAATTTCTTGTCCTTTTATTATTTTTTTGAGCTCCTTGGACAAGATGAGAGGTACCTTCTTTTGGTACTTTCTCCCTCTCCGGTGCATTGCGTGTAGGCACATGCGACTTAGTCATGCTTTTCAAACCACAAAAATGATCTTGCTAATTTCTACAAATCGATAATTTTCTGTACTTCACCATTTGCTTCAATAGTGCGAGGATCATATGCCGCAATTTCTTCAGTCTTCCATATAACTTCCCGACATTTTTCATCTAAGGGTATACTTCCCCCCCCTAATGATGAAAAAAATATTTTCATAAAAAATATAGTCAGTAAAGCGAACCGTATGTAGATTTTCAGTTGTTGGTTCTAAATATCGGATTATGGATGCAATCTCATATCCGGCATATATTCCAACTTTTTGCAAAGGTCCAATAGCGGTTCATTGTGGCGACAGTATTGACACATAAATCAAACATCCAAATTTGTGTAAATGGGAAATCTTTATAATTACCCATTGCACTAGTTGCATAGGTGAATAAATGTTATAGAAAGATGATCTATAATTAATGAGAACTTTTGCATGTAAGACTGCATATCCCCAATATAGTAGGCAAATTACAGTGCTGCAACAAAGGTCTAGCAATAAACTTTATTCTTTTTATCAGTGCTTCTATTCCATTCTAGGTGTGGACATACGGTACATAATGTTCAACTTTAATTCTTATACAAGTGCAATAATCATCGAATGTTTTAGAAGTAAACTCACCAGCATTGTCGATTCTAATGGATTTCATTTGATGATTTGAAAAATTATTCTTGATTTGTATGATCTGCGAGATCAACTTTGCAAAGGCGTGGTTACGGGTAGATAATAGACATACATACGACCACTTCGATGATACGTCTATTAATAACATAAAGTACCAAAACAGGTCAGAAAGCGGCTGAATAGGACCACAAATATCTTCCTGGGTTCGGTCTAGGAATGCAGAGATTTCATCTTGTACCTTCAAGGTAGATGGTCTTATAATTAATTTTTCGATAGCACATGCAGAACATACAAAATCTTCATGATTTAAGAAATTCTTCACATTTATGACATGACCTTGTGAGTTAGTAATTATGTTCCCCGTCATTCTAAGACTATGGTGACATAATCTATCATGTTATAGGGATAATAATTCTGCAATACGAAACCCAATCTTCAAAATAGGGAACCTTATGAGTTAGTAATTATGTTCCCCATCATTCTCATATAGAGAAGTTTTTCTAGTATTCTCACTTTGCTATCACGCTTAGTGATGTGTAGGTACTCCCTACCATCTTCTTCACCAGTTTCTATATAGATTTAAAACTTAAGAGATTTCTTATAGATTTAATGTACAACGATACTTCTTCAATGTGCAAAGTAGTTCCCATAGGTAGTATGTTTGTGGCTCTTTCAGAACCTACTATGAATTTATCACTACCAGTAACAATCATCATTTTTTAGAGCTATTTCAATAGATTAAAAATACATCTTTTCTCTTACGATAGTGTTTGTGGTTCCACTATCCATAATACACAGTTCCTTCATGTGGCACCACACATATTCTATAAACAAAAGAATTCAATCATTCATATGCAAGGAAATATCAACAAGACTAAACGCCTCATTAACTATCGAAAAAAATTGTTTGAAGCTAGGTTTGCTCTTCTAGAGCTTACATTTATTCATTCAATCCTTCTAAATTTAGCAACTAAGTAAATGGCTAATTACTCTAATTCTAGATAGAGTCTGCGAAATATCTGGCCACTTCATATTCAATGGCTTTCTTTTCCGCTTCATTCTTCATAGCATCTTCTATAGCAGTGGGGGAGGGCAAAGTAGAGGCCTCCGCATTCTTCATTGGGAGGTCTTTCACTGCCAGTGTGGGAGCGTCATCAACTTCCATGTGAGACGCTTCCCTTTCAACTACTGCAATGGTGAGGTGTGCTTTTAATTGCTCCTTTTTTCTTTTCCGATATGCTTCCACAATATGCTTTGGTGCTTTGCAGATTCAGGACCAATGACCCCAAACACCGCACTTATAGCATGCCTGGTTCTGCTCACCATATGGCTTGACTTCTTTCTTTGTCTTGCCATTATCATCACCAGGCTTGACTTTGTCTGCCACTCCTTTCTTTCCTCTCTTCCCCTGTTTCTTATTGTGGTTCTTGCGCACTTTGAAAGAGTTGTGATTGATTTCTAGGCTACTTCTCTTCACTTGTGGTTAGGATAAAAAGTTCTTGTTTACGACTTCGTCATGAACTTCATGGAGTCGCAACACGTCAATCAGTTTATAATACTTTTTGTAATTCGATTGAAGGTGATTACGTGTGGATTCTACCGCATTCGAGTGGAATGTGGAGAGAGTCTTCTCAAATTTCTTCTCTTCTGTGATCTCTTTCTCACAGAGACATAGGAGTGTGCAAATGCGGTGTAGTGGGGAGTTGTAGTCTCTAACATACTTGTAGTCACAGAAAACAGAGTCCAACTCATTTTTGCTCTGCAAGAGGCTTGATGGTGTACTTAAGACGCTCATGCAGTACGTCCCATAGTGTCTTAACACTGGATTTTGCCATGTATTCATCCTTCAAAGTAGGAAAGAGATGGTGGCGAAGAAAATGAAGTGCCTGATTATTCTCATTCTCTGTAGAAACCATTGCACTACTTATTCCTAACCAATGGCAGCGCGGAGCCTATCTGCTCCAAGTACAATCCAGACATCCGGTGCCCAAGTGAGATAGTTACAGTCATTTGCACTCAGCTCAGCGAACTTCTTGTTTGTGATGCCAGCGATTTACAAATTTAAATGACGTAAGTATTACTACTAGTAAAATTGCATCGTGTTGCTAAATAGAATTGCTGCAAATTTTCTAATATTTTATATGCTATTATATGAATATTACTGAATTTAAACACATAACTTGCAATTTAAATAATAACAATAACATAGAAATAAATACTGCATAATTGCAAAACAGTCAAATTCTAGAGATACTTTCATGCAGGAAAAATATTTTCAGGATTCTCCATAAAGTCCGAGAGTTTATACGCAAAATTCTAGGATTTGCATAATTTTCTGAAACCACATGGTCTAAATTTGCGAAATTTCTGCATGCCCTTTTTCTTTTCTATTTCGATCCTTTCATATTCTTTCTAGCTGGCCTATCTTTCTTCTCCCTTTTCTTATTCTGGTCGGCCAGCCCAGCCTAAAGCTCCTAGTTGGGATGATTTGGATCGCCCCGATCCATCATCATCTCGTGCCCTCGGCTAGGGCTTCTAATCCTGCCTGCCTTTGTCGACTGAGAGGCGAAGTCGACGCTCGCGTGCGGGCGTGGTTGCCAATAAGGCGCGTGGCGGGTGGTGGCCCGACCGCTTGCGGGTGGCACGACGCCCGCAGCAACAGGGCATAGCACGACAGCTGGTCGAGGTGGCCTTTAGGCTATTGTCATGCGCAGGGGCACCATCCCTTGGCGGCTTGTAGGGCCGCTGCAGGGGCGCACACGCAGCAAGGACGGCAACACTGCATGGCAGCAGGACGCGTAGCGAGGACGACGGCACATCACGTCAACAGGGGCTTTCGACCGGTCGATTCCCTGCTAGCGCAGCACATGGCCATAGCGGGGCACAACAATAGGGATGCATCTGCTGCGTTCTGTGATGGCAGCAGGGACCTGGTGTGCAGTAGGGATTCGTATCTTCTGACTTTGCTGAAGCAATATCAGAGGATGAACAGTGCCATAACATTAGCCCTTTTAAACCGTTAGGTTTGGAACAGACATACCAGATTGTCTGCTACAGTAGCTCCATAAACAGTAGAATCACTACTGTAGGGCCTATGGCTGATTCGGTGGCATGCACAGCTAGGCAAGGTGGGACGGAAGGGGGCTCGGTACTTTGCAGTTTGCATGACAGCGGTAGGGACTGGTGCGACTGGGCGGCAGGGCTTCAGCCATTGCATGGCATGCAAGCCAGCAAGATGGGTGTGTGCAGGAATAGTGCGGCATGTGGCCGGGAGCCCGGGAGCATGTCAGCATGGCTCCGTGATCGATGCGTTTTGGCATGGTGCGCACCTTCTTGTGCTTGTGCTTGCATGCATTCAGTGCATGTATGGCCGATAGGGTCTTGCCAATCTCTGTTTAGCACCATGGCAGCGGCAGCAAGGCCTCCGACTAGTATTCTTTCTCTTCCTCAGGACATTCATGTACGGGTGGCAGCCAAACTGTAGAATCGACTCGGCAGAGTCGACGCAGAGGCTCAATCCCTTCTTTGTGGGCATCAATTACATACAAGTCATGTTCTAGCAAATATATCTATTTCTTAAAAGGGAAAAATGCAAATCCTCCCCCCAAAAGTCACTTGAATTTTGACTTTCCCCAAAAGTTGTTTTGTTGCAAAAAACCCTCCAAAATTTTAAAAAAAATAAAAACAATCACAAAAAATTTCTAAAAAAAACTAGAGACAATTCTAAGACCTTTTGTGATTTTTTTTTTCAAAAATAATATCCTTTGCATCATATTTCATGGAGAGGAAGTTTGGAAAAAAAAGAAAAAACGTGTAGCTCATTTATTAACTCATGTTATTTTAACTTTGTCATGTCTACCATTATTTTTCCTACACAAATCATTGTTTAAGTAAACTAATAAAAGTGGTTTCACTAATTTTGGGGGTGTTATGGATTAGTTATGAATTAATCTATCTGCAACACATTTACTCAATCCTGTACGTTACAATAACTATTTCAAGATTTAATATATTTTTAGAAGATAGAGGATCATGTAAGAAGACTAAAAAAATTAGTTTCATAATTTTTGGATTAGTAAATAATTAACTATGCATTTAACTAGAATTAACAAATGAGCTGCACGTTTTTCTTTTTTTTTTCAAACTTACTCCCCATGAAATATGATGCAAAGTATATTATTTTTGAAAAAACATTCACAGAAGTTCTTAAAATTGTCTCTATTTTTTTGTGATTTTTTTTAAAAAAAATTCGAGGTTTTTTTGCAACAAAACCAAATCTTTGGGGGTTTTTTTTAACAAAATAACTTTTGGGAGGAAAGTCAAAATCTAAGTGACTTTTGGGGGTTACATTTTTCTCTTCTTAAAATGATCTATTTGTTTATTATACACATATCGTAGCCTGTTCATGTTGTGATAAATTAATACCGCTTAGGACATATAGGCTAAGCCATGACCTACCCACTTAACGACGATGTCGATGCATTGTAGATCTGTTCCGCTAGTTTGGTCTCTAGCAGAGTTTCGTGCTGATAACGTGTTGACAAACCGTTGCTACCAGATGTAGTCCAAAGATCCCTCGAGAGAACAATTGCAAAAGAAGACACATGAGTAGGAGAAAGATTTCATATTCTTTATTCATCTGTATTTATAATAAGAGATACTTATATATAGTGTTAAAAACCCCTAAAAGATAGAATCAATATCAAGAGATAGAGATCTATTTAAAAAAAATAAATCTTTAGAGATAAGACGACCTAAATTCTATGGTAAAACTTTTAGATTTCCTAACACCGATAGCATCCTTTTGGAACACTACGTTGCAACAAATTTTGGACAGCTTAACTGCCAAAGCAGAAGCACATATCGGTCGTTTATCTGTAGAGAGAATGTATTGGACGTACATTATGTGCCACAAGTCTGCCCGGCCGATTCCGGACTAGTGGGAGTGGGAAAATTTGTACCGAAACGGAAAAAACAGAGCCAAACCAAACCAAATTAACTGAATATTTGGAACACAGGGATTTAGGAAATCATGTGAGAATTGAAAAATGTAGGAATTGAATCCAAAGAAAAAATGCCTATTAGTACCCTTCGGATTGTAGGATTGATGCATAGGAATTTCATAGGACAGTAAGTTTTCCTCCATATTTTGGAGGAACTCTAACATGAGGTCTAGAGTCTTATGTTTCCAATTTTTCAGTCCTAATGCATCTTCTCTCTTTCTCCCTCTTTTCTCTCTTGATAATGAACGTCTAGATCTAAAATTCCTATGTTTTTCCCGTGAAGTAACCAAACACATAGTGGAAACAATTTCCGTGTTTTCTCATTCCATAAAATTAGAGAAAGCAGGCACTCCAATCCTACTTTTTTTCTTTCTATTCCTACATTTTTTTGAGGGCCTTAAACTGTTTCTATGAAATCCTACGCGGTGAAAGACATTCTACCGAGCTCATAAAAATGGCCCATCGAGCCCACAACATTGTATTAAGCGGAGTATAGGGCCCATCGCACTGGCGTTGCCTTGCCCATTTTTTATAATTTTCATATTTCTTAAATAAAAATTACAAAAAATGCCTTCCACGTGGCGGCAGAAGTCTATGCCATTTTTTAAAACACATCCTTATTTTTATAACTAGTTGAATGCACATGTTTTGCACGTCGCGGAAGCACGTATGTGTGAGAGCGTGGTGTGGAAGGCCGTGGGATCTACAGAGGGTAGAACACGAAAAGGAAGCATTATAGTAGAGATAGAGATTTTTTTTATTTTAAAAATATAAAAATATAAATTCTTGCCTTGCCACGCCGGCAGCCCACTTGCAACTAAACCCCAGAATCGTTTCCTTCTTTCTTCTCCTCCAATCCACGATCCCCTCCGGGGCTTCTCAACCCGAGACGCTTCTGGAATCTTCTAGAACCTCCTCCACGCGGATCTCTCACCCGTACGTGATAGAAGGCTTGAGTCTCCACAGCCCGACCCGGCCTCCCTCCATTGCGCGCCGCCGCGCCGCGTAGTCCGCCTGCCGTCCATGGGCCGGTTCGGGTGGCTCCGGCTCGCGTCGAGATCCCTCGCGCTCCGCTCCAGCGAGGTGAGGCGAGCTCGTGGCCATTTGTTGCCTTGCCCATTTCCCCTTTTTGGTCTGGGGTTTTGCGGACTGCTGGTTGCTTACGCTGTTTGGGGTTTTACTTGCAGGTGGCTGCGCAGAGGAGCACATGGATTCGACCGAATACACGTAATTTCCCTTCCATTTGATGCGTTTTTCTTGACCTCGTGTAGCAGTTTTACGAATGTTTTGCTGTTCCTGATGGACGTGTACTGTTAATAATGAATGTTTTGCTGTTCCTGATGGACGTGTACTGTTAATAATGTAGATAATTTGGTGGACTTGAGGGTGAATAGAGGCTACTAGCGCATAGAAATCGTTCATTTTATAGGAAGACTTACCTACCCCAACTTGCTTGGGACTAAAAGGCTTTGTTGTATAGACTTGCTAATTTCGTTTCACAATGCTATTTTCTTGTTTCTTTTTGTTGGTATCGGGACATGCTTTTTATCATATGAATCAATTTAGATCTCTATTCAAACTAGACTTGCAGAAACAACACTTAAAAATTCCATTTCGGATTTGAATAGAATATGACGGACGATTGTTGATTGTACAAATTCTTCATGAGCATAGCTGATTCAGACGCACATACATTTCTGGAAAATGGATGTGGATGTGCAGAACTGCTCAGGCTATACTGGATGTGTTTCTGTGTTTATGATATCATTGGAGAAGAATATTATATGCTACAGATACCAAAATAATTGTTGGTGTCTGCAGAGGAGTGGTTAGACATAAATTTAGATCGAACATATCCATTTACTGGCTACTATCATTTTTAAAGTTTGGCAATATTATTTTTCATTTTTTTCTCTGTTCCTTATCTTTACTTGTTTTTGTTTTCATCTGGAGAACACAGCTTGCAGCTCTACTGGCATCTATATTGGTGATAGGTGCTATGGACGATTCATGTTGACATCATTTGTGTTGAGCAGGTTCTTTCATGCTACAGGTTATTATGCTAGTTTTACATTAACTTTCTTGTCATCATTACTTTTGCAATCACAAAGGCAATTAAACATTTCTGGGTGTTTCTGCCAGGTCACTGTTGTTCGATACACAAAGACTATTACAAGATTCTTGGTGTTCCTAAAGATGCATCGCAGGATGACATCAAGAAGGCTTTTCATTCTGTGAGTATCATTACAGTTCTGCTAATTTTGAGACATTCTGAAGCTTGCTTGCGATTTTACTATTTGTTTAAGATGACCATGCCATAAATCTAACATCCATCGATCAAGTGACAGTCTCACCTATTTTCTATCTTTTCATAGCATCATGTGTGATGCTGTTAACTTTTGAAGAAGACACTTCACGTGTGATTCTCAACTACTTGGTGTGTGGCTTCATGTGAAATGTTTCCATGTGTGATGTTGCTAATCACACCAATAATCCATCCAGCAACTGGACCTATTTTTGTTGTTGTACAGACAGTATTGATGTAGTATGACCTTCAAAGGT
This sequence comes from Phragmites australis, assembly GCF_958298935.1. NCBI lineage: Eukaryota > Viridiplantae > Streptophyta > Magnoliopsida > Poales > Poaceae > Phragmites > Phragmites australis. The sequence goes on along the minus strand of NC_084928.1, from coordinate 7,745,479 downwards.
ATATGTTCTAAAAATTTGGAACAAAGTGGAATTAGGATGAGATTATGCAGATATATTGAACAACGAACGTGAAAGTCAGATTTACTTGTAACCTAGGTGCTATGTTATGGGAATGAAAGATCTTCAAAAATGCGTGTTAGCAATATTCTTCCTTGTTTCTTAAAAAAATGCAAATGATATGATTTCAAATGGCTTTGTTTCTTAATTGAATCATTTACATTTTTTTCTTTTAAACCAAAAAAAATGTATGTAGCTTGCAAAAAAGTACCATCCAGACACAAATAGAGGCAATACTGCTGCAAAAAGGATGTTTCAAGAAATAAGAGATGCATACGAGGCAAGTAAGTTACCACAATTTGTATTTTGCTTGTTGATGTTTTAATTATTATGACAAAATTAACACTGTTATGTTATGCTAATTTTGGACTCCAGACGTTACGGGATCCCTCAAAGAGAGAGCAATATGACATGGTAATTTTTTGTTGCTTGGTTTCCTTTTCTACCCCTTTTTATGGAAATGTTTGGTTTCATTCAAGCCATTTATATGTAGTGTTTTGTTTTGTAATCTGGTAGAAGTTTACATTATGTTGTAATATTGCAGCTATTTTCAAGAGGGTCAAGGGGGGAGTTTGATGGGTCCTCTCATCAGAACAGTGACCCTTTCACAGAATTCTACAGACAGAATGATGGTCCTTTCTCTAGTAAATTCTATAAAATATTCTCTGAGGTAATTCCCTGTTTCTCCCCATGCATTTCCTTCCATTGTCATTTCACTACATACTATGGAGTGACACCGATTCTATTTGTTTTCAGGTTTTCCAGCATGACGTAAATATACATGCACATGATGTTGAGGTTCATTCCTAGGCCTGTTCCTCTTTCATTTTGGAGCAGTATTCTTCTTTAGTCGTTGTCTTGTTGACTAATTATATCTCTTGACTTAAGTAGGTAGAGATGAATCTATCTTTTAGCGAAGCTGCTAATGGATGCATAAAGCAAGTGTCCTTCAGCGCAAAAAATGTTTGTGATTCATGTGGTGAGTACGCATATGCTTGAACCTTTTTGCCCAGGTACATTTATTTATTGCACTTGTTTTTCATATGTGAATCTGTTGAATCAAGTTTGAAATCTTTGCACTCATGCGGTTAATAGAGAGAGTATTTCTGTTAATAAATGTGGATTTCCAACTGCCTGGTACATGATGTTTTGACATTTTCCTGAACATTTTTGTTCTATCTATTTGGATAGTAATCTGTCGAATTGCCACCTGTTTCAGAGACACCATTAGTTCAGTTAGCTGTTCCCAGCAGCTTGAACTCAATAAAATGGGGAGATCATATTCCATAAGATTGTCCTGGTGATCATTTTATTTTATTTTTGACGTGTGATATCATAAAGATGCTATTTTAATACTATTCGTGTCTATTTTCCCCTTCATAATCTTTCAAAAGAAAGTTCTGGATGCCAAATCTTCAATGAAGCACTCTAGAGAAATAATGGTCGGCTAAAATCAGCAGGAAGATAGTCAGGTCTTTTATGTGCTTTTGAACACTGCCATGGGATTGTGTAAACTGGTACTTAAATATACCAGCAGTAACCAATTATAAACCATACCCTTGTGAGAAAGTAAGCTTGGCAATTTTAGGATTCTTTGTTATGTAAGCGGTAAACCTCATCCTGTTAACCATCAAGTAAAGGTAGATTTATTGCTATAGGAGATGGGACTTCATATGCTTATGCCGGTGAATGATCACTTGCTGAAGTCTGTAACATTAAACTAAATCAATTACTGCTAAGAAGGCTATAACTATAAATTTTCTACATAAAGCTGTCATTTTTGCTTGAGCATATGATGATCATCCTGATTTAACCCATGCCCTCATTCTTTTCTGAGAAAACCCCTGATTATCTTGTGCTGTTAGATGGGAGAGGTTACTTGGCGAATGCAAAGAGATATGTTTGTCCCTCATGTAAAGGTTTAGGAAGAGTAAGTATTTGCTGTTATTTTCAAAGGTTCCTTGCAGATACTTATGGTACATTGCATATGCTTTGGAAACTTCACCTGTGGCTTATGCAGGTCACTATGTACCCATTCACATCCATTTGTAGTTCTTGCAGAGGTGTCGGGAAAGTAATTAAGGTAATGGTCCTGCAAGTAAATTAAGATTTATTAAGTTCTCATCTCAGGTATGATGATTTTCACAGGATTACTGCTTGGCATGCAAAGGTTCAGGGGTGGTAGATGGTATGAAATATGTAAATGTGACTATTCCAGCAGGTGCTGCTCACTAAGCTACAATTATCTTGTCAGTTTACTTCTTTTCCAGAAATGTGTACCTGCTCATAATTCATTAATTTGAGACTCTTTTGGAGTTTCATTGCAGTTATCTTGCATTCTCATACAGTTTGATCATAATATTCTAATACAATTGCTGAAAGAGTCATATTTGTACTGCTGCTACTTGAAACTCTCATCCATTGTATCATTTATAGGCTTACCTGCCAAAATCTAGGTGCATTAACATACTATACCCATGCACGGTGCACGTATCTCTTTTCACTAACAGGCTTATTCAAGAGACACATGGTACCTGTGGTAGCCATCGTAGCTCTTTTTTATTTTATTACAAGGATGGGGTTGCTTCATAATCCTCTGAGGCCATTTTTACCCTCCTCTTTGCAGCTACAGCATGTTGCCTGAACAACTTACTAGCGACACCGTGACTGATGTTTTACTATTAACTGAATGTATGACTGTGCAGTTTACATTGTAATATTGTAACTCATTGAAGATAATTCTTGCTTTCTGCAACATAGGAGTCGATTCTGGTGATACAATTCATGTACCGGAGGCTGGAAATAGTGGTGGACTTGGTGCCCAACCTGGAAGTCTATACATAAAACTTCAAGTGAGCATGCATACTCATGCGTGGTTCTTTTTATTCTTATACATCAACCTATAAGTTCAGTGAATTAATATATTCACGTATGCCCAAAATTTAGTTAACTATTGTCAAATATATATCTATCATATTTGACTTGTTGATGTTAATAGTTTTCTAGTGCCAATCAGGAATGATAGAAAAATAAAGCTTTTTCAGATGATTTTTCATCTTGCTCTTTGACTTACTAGGGTGTGTCAGAACAAAGCATATCAACAAGTTTGATTGATTGTGCTTGTGAACACCATTTACTATTATAGGGATGGAAGTAACTCTCTACTTTCCAATTGATGTGCCAGTAACAATCAGAAAATCATGTAGGAGCTAAGTCAATCCATAGGAGAAGGAAGTTTTGCCTTTCTCTATGACCAATGTTACAGAAATTATGGATCCACGAAGACTAGGAAGTTCACATTCTACTGGAAAGCATGCCTTCAGTGCCAACATTGTAAGATGTGTGTAGTGTCATGCCTCCAGCACATTGACTTTTATTCAATGTCAATGGTTAGATATACCTCCTCGAAAGGTCTTCAGTCAGTACCACTAGGATCATAAGTTTATCTTTGTTTGGTCCAAACATTGTTCTTGAAGGATTTGCGACCAAAATATAACGGATTCCTTTCGGTATAGGATTCCTCATTGTTATGCACACCCTTTACCAGTTTGTCACCAGGCTCAATATGTCTCTATGTAATGCGTGTTTGATTCTCACAACCATGTAAGATTGAGACGACCCAGCAAGTAGTTTTCTTTGGTTTATCTACTGACTGCTGATGAATTCGTAGTATTCTGTGGTGCTGTGTTATGTATTGTTATATATTATATAGTATTACTGCTTTCTTATATCAAACAATTCATCTTCTGATTCTCCCGCCAATCGTGTATATTGTAGGTAGCAATTGATCCGGTGTTTGTTCGAGATGGTGCTGACATCCATGTCGAGAAAAGGATAAGCTTCACACAGGTAATAGCTTCTGCTCTCCTTCTATTTTGCCCCTTTGAAAAACTTTTTAGATCAGTGAATAAACCAAAAAAAGATGCTATTTCTCACTGCCAGTCTCAGGAACTGTTTCCCAATGTTAAATTATGTAACATCCTTTCCCTTTTTCTCTTTATATAATTCATTTATCATCATTCTCATTTCTATGTCAAGACAAATCTAGTTTATTCATTAAAATATTTCTTGATTTTGTTTTTGGTTCTTCTATAATGCTTCACTCTGGAGTGTGGAACCCTTACAAAAGAGTGGCAACCTTTAATGGATGCTGGCATGAATCAACCTAGAGAGGCAGCAGATTTAGAAGTGATAGGATGTTAAAATTTAGGAAACATTATTATCATTTATTCTAGTCTGTCACAATTTTAAAGCTGTTAGTTTTGTAGCAATTTGTATTTATTGACATTTCTGTGAAAGATTTGAACTTACGCTTTTAACTGTTGCTTGTGATGGATTTGTTGCTAATATTTCGTTTTCTGAATCCTGCAGGCAATCCTTGGTGGAAAAGTTGAAGTGCCTACTCTAAACGGGAAAACAGAAGTGAAGGTAACAATTCTTGGTGGGAAAGGACATGCGCGTGCTGCCACTAACAACAAATACTAGGCAGTTCTGCATTATATTATCTATTTATTTTGTTATAGTTAGGTGGTCAACCTTTGTGTATTAATGCATACTAACGCCTGGAGCCTATTTCTAATTTAAAATGCCTGGTAATAACTTAATCTATTTTACGGAAGCACATTTGCTTGCACTTATTGAATGGTTAGGCTATCTTGTTACGGCGCGGCCGTATTAGAGACTTCAAGGGCGAGACCAGGGTAGTGTGTGCTAATGGATGGGAGCGGAGGGGGTAGCGCAGAGGTAAACACGGCCTGCCGCTCTCATCGCCGGGCGGCAGCTCTTCCGTAGCCACGGCAGGAGACTCTGGCGCAACCAACTTGAGGATGAGTTTATTTTTTGCTTTGTCCAACCTAATGACAATATACCGCCTTTATAGATCAGGCTTCACACGAGATAAGGAAAGAGTTAACAAATCTTTAACCGAAAGGAAACTAACTAATCTATTTCCTAACAAATGACATCTCCTCCTGCTCCTTTTCTTCTTGGTCGATCCTAGCCACTTTGGCACACCAAGGACTCCTTCCTATGGCGCCTGTAGGTTTGCCTAACAAAAGCGTTGACAACAATCTGGTGTTAGATAATATCGACTCCCCCTTCATATTTTCTTTACCTAATTGACCTCTGGTGTAATTTATCCAGATACCCAAAGGAGTCCAATCAGGACAAGTTCTAGTTTTAAGGGGGAAAGGTAACTTGTGCAATTAAATAAATTTCACACCAGACTTTTCCTAATAAAGTGCTAATGATCATAATTTTATCAGGATTGCCAAATCTGGCAGGATACTCCGGGGACCAATATGTCCGATTCCGAATCCATTTCCCCTCGTAAGCTGCTTATCCTTTTGTTAACAACTTTTTTCCAGCATACTACATCTTTTGTCTCTATAAATCAAAATGTTGCGGTGTTCCAATTCCTTTGATCATGTGCTTGTCCTTGAAGTAAAAAATATGATGAGATGCTGACTGATTGCCTGTCAGCTCACATTTCATTGAAAAGATCTTGCTATACTTTTCACCACAAAAGGTAATGGTTATTGTGTGCAATATCGATGAAGCGGAAAGGAGTTGAAAATGTTACCGGTGCAGGGGATATGCTGAACTGATTGGACAGCCTGAAGTGAGACCAGTCTTAAGAATAATTGGGCTTGCTACTATTGAGATTGACCCTTGATCACCTCTTACATGACCAAATTGTTAATGGTGTTAGGTTTTGGGAATTATGATACTTTCCTGTACATTAACGGTTCTATATGTACATAGAAAATGATAGGATAGGAAATGAAGAGTATGAGTTAATCCTAATACATTATTATATATATACATCAATAAATGGCGTTGAAAGTATGAGTGGATTAGCCACCTTTCTCTAATAGCTTGAGTCCCTGAGTGCCAGTTGGCACTTGGCATACTGCTGCATCAGACTCAGCATTGTATTAGACAGTAGGGTGCTTATTGCATCTTTCCTCTTGCACTCTGTGTGCACATTGCCCTATTGGGCCTACTAATAGAATTTAGCTTTGTTGATGCAAAAAGATGTCACGTCAGACACTGAGCACCTCGTGTACACAATCCGACGAGCAGCACCCAGGATACCCCAGTTGTGGCGCTGCGTTGTCGCCTTGTCAGACCTTGGTCGTCACCCATGCTCGGGAGGAAACTCGTCGGAGTGCGGATGGCCGATGACTTGTCCTTGGTCGTCGAGATCAAGAACATATAACAATGTAGATTGGAAGAGAGAACATGACTACAAAAGCTAGGCAAAATAGATAAAAACGAAAGATAGACTGTGTTTTGATCGATCGATTGATTATTTCAATCGGCCATGATCCTCTCATATTTAAAAGGTGGCATGTCTTAGCCGGAAAAAATCACGACTCATAATTTAAACCGAACAAGACTACATATAGATTCAGCTATGACTTTTGATCTCCAAACTTTCTATAACTAACATACCTTTTCTAGTCGACCATATAAACACCCACATATATCTACCCGAGTATCTTTTATTGCAGCTCGGCCTTCTTGGATTCGACTACATGCTTGACATATCCATGTACTTGAATCCGACGAGCTCTTCCATCTGTCCGGAGACCAACTGCTGAAACAAACTGTGGTCACTGATCGCCTCACTTATCGTAATCACTGTTCATGGTCATGAAGTACTGTTCGTTGGTCGGAGTTATTGTCAATCTGGCCGAGTACTGTTCACTGTGTCCGGAACAATGTTCATCATGATCAGAGCACTATTCACTGGTCGGAGTACTGTTCACCGATCAACTAGGAAACTTTCAGAACCGAAATTCTTCACAATATGCCAATTTCGGTCGTCAACACACTTGTATCACTTAATACTACAAATATCATATGTTTTCTTGGCAATTTCTTCATCAGTACTTCGGTCTTCAGCTTGGGTGATGCTAACCAACTTTTAATCACTCAATGGCCTTAGGTATCACTCCTTTGCTTTTTCTTAGTTCATGCTAAACAAAAAATCAATTCCGTTGATTCATGGGCCTTAAACTTGTGTATTGTTCCTTTGCTTTTTCTTAGTTCATGCTAAACAAAAAATCAATTCGGTTGATTCATGGGCCTTAAACTTGTGCTTTTTCTTAGTTCATGCTAAATAAAAAATCAATTCGGTTGATTCATGGGCCTTAAACTTGTGTGTTGCTGTTATGTTTGGTTTGTGGTAAATCATAATTCATCGGTACTTGCTCTTCAATTTGATTTATGACGTACAATTTTATTCTGCAGGGTGGTTACTGAACGTCAGCGTGCACTGTTGGAAGAATTTGCAGTAGAGGAAGCTACAAAAGAACAAAATACTTCTGTAGCAGGAAACTGGTAAGTTCACGATTCACCCACCCACAGCAAGATATCAACAACCCAACCCCACCCACCCCAACATGCAAATGGAAAAAGGGAATTGTGTCCTTCCAAATTACACAATTCAGTGAACCATAGAACAGGGTTTATCATTAGACATCGTATTTCTTTTTTTAATTCTGTTTTATTCCAACAAACTTCTTTAGCCCATTTAAGTTATTATTCAAATGGACTTCTAGAAGTACCACATGCCCCCAAGGAAGAACTTTTCTGTACCTTATCATTTTTTTTACATTGCCATTTATTATTTATTTTCCTTTTTGATCAAATGTAAAGTGCATACCTACATTTAATTGTTTTAAAGATAGATCAAAGATCACTGGTGTTAGCTAACTGGTTGGCTTTTAAAATACCCACTGGAACCAAAATTTTCTGTTATTATTTGGATTATACCTTCTTGAGTGTGGCGTGGCTGGCTTATATGAATTGTCTGGTTAGGTTTCTGCATGATACCTGCAGCAGGGAACAGAATCTCTAGCGAGAACCAGTTTTCTCCGTGGCATCTGAGAGTTGTGTGAACTTCGGTTTGAATTTCAGAATAAAAGGGGTCATAACCTTCAGCAAAACAGAATTAGTTCCTGCCGGCAGTTGTAAGGTGTGAGACTTGTGTTGTGGAGGGTGTGGGTTGGAGTCCCATGGCCATCAATTACTGTTTGGTTTTCCATTTCATTTCGAGAAAGTCAAAATTGATTTCAAATTTTTCGGCATTAATGTGGTTAAATGTCATCAACAACCAAATAAACCTGCAATTATTTGACTATGTATCCTTGACCATCATAGGAACCACAAGATGGATAATCAAAAGCTGCATGCTTTGTCAACTATTTACTGTTTATGATGAATTTATGGCTTTATCTTATTCTGGCACTTGATATGCATGCAAACATTTCTTTCGTCCTGCAGCTTTGTTGATGTTTGATATTCTTTATTATAGCTTTATCATCTGGTAGTAGATAGTAATAAATGTGATCTTTGTTATTTTGTATTATATAGCCTGTATCTTCTGGAAGTAATAAAGATGAAATTTAAACAGACTTTATCAGCAGCTCTCTACTGGCTAATACTTACAGGTGGGAGCTAGTTGCAGAAAATATAACGGCTCAAAATCTCATGATCGGAGTTGGCATCCTCCTCCTGATTCACCTGATACTGAACAAGGCTGTGAGCTAAGGCTTTGAAGCTGCACTATGTTGGGGCTGTGGGGCGATATCAAGCACTAAAAACTCTATGGAGATTGAGCTTAACACAAAAATACTAAGGGTCACGATTCTTTAAAGATTTTTTCACCCATGAGAAATCACAATGTTGAAGAAGGCGTGGACTAGAGGTCGCTGGTTTCTATGGGAAAGATAGTCATACCGAATAATATTTGGATCTCATTACATAGTTAGGAGCCGTCTGAAGTTTTGTTTTCGATAATTCAACGTGTTGCCTAAATACTATTGCGGTGGCTTCTCTTCACCAGTGTAACATGGATGTTTTTTTCTGAGGAAAGTAACATGGATGCTTGACAATGGTAATAGTTCAATGCTTGCAACCATGCTGGGTGAAATTGAGTGGAAATTTCCTTGTAAATCTCGTCCTATTACTTTTTCCAGTACACCTCGTCCCTATTGTCTGCCGTCCTTAGTCCGCCAGCCAGAGTGGGCAAGGCGCTGCTGCAGCTGCTCGTTTACAAGTTCCTCACTGGTGTAAAGTTGTATTCTGGTTTTAAACATGTTGGTTGAATTTTTTGGTTTCTCGTGCCTTGTTCAGAATTTGGAATTTTGAATTTGAAAGTTAAGGTTTTTGAGTTGACGGTTGAATGTTAATGTTGAATGGTGTAATTTCCCAAATCGAAATTCGGTTTTTATGTTAAAAAGGTGGGTAGCCTAATGTTTGTATGTTGAAAAGTGAAAATTTCATGTTCAAAGGTACTTATCCCAATGTTTATACTTGAGGTTCTTTTTATCTGTTTGAATATAGGAATTGAAAGTCAGAGTTTTCACCTTTTCTGAATTATAAGGGTCCGATTGTTTTAGCTTAATATTGTGAAAATCTAGTTTAATTTGTAGAATTTATGGAATTTTTTTTTCATCATATTGTAGATTGTGGGATTTTATAGTACAATTTGGTTTGTGGAATGTAGAATGTGAATTATGAGAATCAGCTTTTATATTATAATGTTTGTTTTTGTTCTTGCTTTTAGAGCTAAATCTATAATCTATAAGTCAAAAGCTTTTGGTTTTGCAGGTGACCCAATGCCGAGGTGAGCCTCAGCTGTGTGCGTACATTGCGGAAGCCCGCCAAATGGTGAACCCACGAGTTTTTTTTATTTTTATATTTTTTCGAGTTTAAATTTAAATAAATAGATTCTCGGCGAAAAGATTTGCAAAAGTAGGTGCCCACCGCCCTCTCAGAGGGCTGTAGCCCTCTGGGAGGGCGGGTACGGGTGCTAACCGCCCCCTCAGAGGGCGACAAGAGGGGCTAACCGCCCTCTCAGGGGGCGGTTAGGCCCTGGGGGGGGCGGGGGGGGGGGGGGGGGGCGGTTAGCCCTAGCCGCCCTCTCAGAGGGCGGTTAGGGGCTTTTTTATGTAAAATTAATTTTTTTTTCATTTTATCCTATAAAAATGTATTATTTTTGTAATTGAAGAAAAAAAAGGGGTATAAGGAAATTAAGAAATTAAATTTGGAGTAGGTTATGTAATAACGGGAGGAAAAAATCAGTAATTAGTAGTTGCAGCATTTTACGTGGGTATGGGGTGCGAACGAGGACAAACATAGTATTGAACACATGATGAAAACATTACAATACACTGTAACCGCGACGACACGATGAGGAAACAAAAGTGGCATGTACGGTTCGCACTAAGACCTTATTAGTGCGTCGATCTTAATCATAACATGCCTTAGGGAAGGACCTGCCGCCTTAGCACGGCGGACTCTCTCCCGCTTCCTTTCCCTCTCGAGCCTGAGCCACGGTACGGTCGTGCGCCGCCTTCCTCATGCGCTCTTCTTCCTCCCGTTTAAGACGAAGTTCCTCTTGTTGTTGCTCGTACTCCCGACGTGCGTACGCTTCCCTTCTCCACCTCATGTTCATGTCGACCCACAGCTTCTGTGAGTCATTTTGCTTATTGTCGAGCCATTAAATAAAATCACAGAGCGGTGGAGGGGACTGAACAAATGGAACAAGATGAGCAGTTAGTAAAAGAGGGTGCGTAATCGGAAGAGATGAGGCATGTGTTGTCAAGTCATGGTTAAAGTTTAGTGCTGTGGCCACTTGTTCATTGAACGTGTCTGAATATGAAATGCATTTACGAAATGCTAAGTCGACCATACAAAGTGAACGTGTCTTAATACATATGAGCACATCACAAAGCGAATATGCATATGTTAGTTACAAAAAATGTAAAATGCTACTCATGCCTCCCTCGTTGCCGTCGTCCGTACGCCCCATCGTGGTCCCGATGCCGCTGGTTAACCCTCACGTGACCCCTGGAGTAGGTGAGGGGGTCAGGTGGGCCGACATGTCTGGTAGGCCTAGTAGGGACCACCGGTGTCGAGGGTTCGTCGTGCGTGGGCTGGGTCCGAAGCGGTGCACTGAAAATCTGGGACCGCTGAAGGACGTCGTAGTCAGGTGTGCCCTCGAAGAAGTCACGGACGATGTTGTATGCGGTGTCGGGGCTAGCCTCATCCTCCTGACTAGGGTAGGAGGACTGTGAAGGCTCGGCAGGCGTCCATGTGTACTGGCTGGAGGGGCCTGTGAACAAATAATCACGTTAGATACGAACAATATGGTATTGAAAGTAGTAGTAAGAAATGTATAATTGTACCTGCGTGGTACGACGGTGCAGCAGAAGAAGGCCACGCTGACGTGCCGTAGTACGTTGCGGGGGGGGGGGGGGGGGAGGGTGTGGGGCCGCCGAAGACGGACCGACCTCGTCACCGAAGTAACATGAGCACAGTTGTAACTTATTTTGCTGAAAGTACTAGAAATTAGGAAGAAGGGTTCCCGGAGTACCTGACTGTGGACGTACATGGCTCAATCTGCGAGGCTGCGTCGAGACTTGCGCAGACGGACCTAATGAATGTTTAATAACAATAAGTAAAGGATATTGATCAATATTATTCAAAAGTATAATTCGTACCATGTTGCTCGGACCCTCCAAGACGTGATAGAAGGGGTCGTGTGGGTGCTGACACTGAAGAATGTCGGTGCACGTTTGACGACCGAGACGACTCGGCGTGTACACCACTCGTCCTGGGAGGTGGCCCTGCTACATCTGTGGTAGATCGGCAGGAGGTGAGCTTCAGGGCGCGCGTCGTCTTGTCAAAAACCCGTCTAATGAAGCTCGCAACATCCGACGCACTTAGGTGATGCCCTTGCCGGACGCGGTCCATAGCAGCAGCTGCATCCCTATTTACATCATAAATGATATCTATCTGCGGATACGAACAAAAGTGAACAATTAAAGTATACGGTTATGTTCATTCAATATGGAGTACGGACTTCAAAAAATGACTTACTGCTAAAGCGGCGTCCTCGTCCCAATGCACCAGGTATGTCTCCGTTGTCGATGCGACGTGGCCCCGGACATCATCAGGGGTGTAGGTGACACGAGTCCACGTACGAGGTACGTACCACTGTAGGTACTCCCTGAAGTTTCCCTCAGTGTGGGGACGCGCCTCATCAACGACGTCCTGTAGCGCTTGGGCCCATGTTGCCACGTAAGGGGCCAAGCGGTCCGCCCAGAGGTGGCCAGCTGGCTGGCCTTTCCGCGTGTACCTGCATTCAAACCACGGTAAATGTAAGTCAAACTGAAACGAAGGTTGCTCAAACTAAAATTTTTCAAATGTACCTGTGGACGTGCAAAGGGACTGTACGGATGGGGACGAGCGGGAATGCCTGGTGACAGCCAAACTGCCGCATGACGCGCTGCGGTGAGTACTCTTCGACGTAGATGTCGAAGACAAGGGGCGCCTTGGTGAGCCAGTACTCCTCGTCGCGGGTGCACAAGGGTGACAATCCCAACCCTACACGTGTATGAACGGACCGAGCATTGTATGGCTCCCATACCACATCGTTAGGACGTAGCCTGTCAAACTGGGTACGAAAATGCTCGTACGCGCTGCGAGGCTGCTCGTGGGCCCACTGTGGCTGAGTGACAAACATCAATACAGATATTTAGAGACTAACATAGTACGAACGAAACTGTTAATGTAAATTACGTACTCGTCGACGACACCACAGCGAGACCATTGTCGGCGCGTCCTCGTCCATCTCGCCGTACCACTCCTCTGGGTACGGGGAGCGATCCACCACCGGCCTACCTATGGCGAAATGCTCGTAAGACCATAGCTGAAGAAGAAGTGGACACCCGGTAAAAGTGGCTAGCGCCTCCTTCTTCGTGCATGCGTCGCAGAGTGCCCGATACGTCGCAGCAAGAACAGCTGATGCCCAGCTGAACTACGGTACGTCCTCTGTATGAGCGTTCGCTATCGACCGGGGGTACGGCACAAGGGTCCTCGTAACCAGGTGGCCTTGGCCACTAGTGAACATCACCCACCCAAACAACCAAAGGAGGTAGGCCTCCAAATGTCTCGAGACTGCGTATGCGTTGGCTTGTGGGTGGATGTACGCCGGCTGCATATATGACTGGTGTCAGAAAGAATCATTATGACATAATTTGTTAGTAATCGATAGGTTGCATGTTACCGTACCTGGAACTGTAGGATCCACTTCTTCGTTGGCCCTCGTGCATCGGCTTAGAACTCAGGCACGTAGAGGGGTGCATCCGTCTTTCGCTCCACCGGCCCAAATCGCTGATGCATGTCGTTCATCCAGTCAGCCTGCATATCGATCACCCCAACCGCAGCTCCCGCGCAAGGAAGGCCTAAGAGGTAGGAGACGTCCTGCAGGGTCGGGGTCATCTCTCCGCACGGTAGGTGGAACGTATGTGTCTCCGGCCTCCAACGGTCGACCAGTGCTGCTATCAGCGACCGATCGAAGTAGAAACGACGGGCCGCAACCTCGGGGTTCTTCGTCGCTCGGGCCTCGACCAACCGGCAAAGCGGTAGGAGTCCGGCCACTCCCAACCTATAAGTATTGCAGTACATCAATAATATGTAACAATAGCAGCGAAATGATATGTAACACCATCAGCTTTTCTAAGTACCTGTGGGTCCAGCGCTCGTCTACCGTCAGCAGGTCTCCGGGGCCTCGTGGGCGAAACACTCCTAGCTCCGTCTGGTGCTCGGCGGATAAGAAGCTGCGATGCTTCTTGTTCACGGCAGGGTCCAAAAGCTCCGGGGTCGAAGGTTGAGCCATCTCTGCATTTGAAAGACATGTACATTAATACATTGATAAATAAATACAAGAACAATATACTTCGAATGCAAATTAACCATATGCGAAATTAACACATATTAAAATGGTACAAAACTAGCTGACCTAGACAACAGGTGTATCACCGCCTGCACTTTTGGGACAATATTTGTAAGTGTGACCTACTTCATTGCACTTACTGCATCGCTTAATCCTAGGGCCAGCCTTGAATTCATCCATATCGTTACGAATCCGCCGAGATTGTTTTCGGCCCGGTGCGTTCTTCATCTTTCCCAAATCAGGCACATATATTCTTGAAGGCCCTGGGTTACTTGTAAAAGTGTCAACAATGCCGTAACCATACAGCTCCTGGTTCCAGGTGTTCAGTACTTGATCTTTCATGAAATATTGTGACACATTGCCTTGGAAGCATATGGTGCTCCGCGCACGCAGCTATGACATGTGTACAAGGTTTGTAGAGTAATTGTGGCTTCTGACAACTACATATGCATGTCCCACTCCTTAGCACACACTCTTGAACATGCCGCTCACGTCTACCCCCCTCCGACCCTTATCACGACACAGGACACTGAACCTGTGCTCTGCTGTGCCCTCTTGATTTGCGCGATGCATGTGGGCCTTCCTATTTGCCTTCTCCATGTACTCACATAGCATCCGGCCATAAAGCATACGATTGTCCTCCATTATAACCTTAGCAGCTGCATACCGATCAATGAAGTACTTGCAGGTGCCATGCAAAATGCCTTCTACAATTCCAACTAGTGGTAGGGACCTCATTCCTCGCATGACCCAGTTATAAACCTCTGCAAGGTTTGTAGTCATTACTCCATACCTGGCACCACCACTGTCGTAAAGAAGAGCCTATTTTTCATTCGGCTCATTGCGTATCCACTGTGAAAAGCTCCTAATAGATGAGCCCGATCTCTTTACAATCTGCGGAGTATCGGTTGGGAGCCGACCGAGAGCTATTGGTTCCTCACGATTAGGTGCGGCCTCCGCAGTTTGTTTAAGAGTCAGTTCATCAAGTCTTGCCCATAATGCATTGAACTTACGTTGCTGGTTCTGACTGCACAACTTCTTGAAGAGCTTCATTAACTCTTTGTTTTTAAACTGTCTGTAGAAGTTCACACCCATATGGCGCATGCACCACCTGCTTTTGAGATCTGGCCACTGTACTGGTACACCCCGTCGCACGCTACCGTGTTGCATATCCAGCAAAGCCTGCAACAATCCTGCATGTCTATCATGAATGAGACACACATCTGGTCGGTCAAGAACAATTGCATGCTTCACCCGCTCTAGGAACCAATACCAGCTGTCCCCATTCTCACTCTCCACGAATGCAAACCCTAGTGGCAGGACTTGGTTGTTACCGTCGACCCCTATTGCAGACAATATCTGCCCTTTGTACTTCCCAGTTAGGAATGTTCCATCTAGGCATATGATGGGTCGGCAATATCTAAATGCTTTGATAGTTGCACCGAATGCAAAGAAAGCACGCTGCAACACTCTTTTTCCGCTGTACTCCACATCAGTAGAGGGGTAATGCTTGATATCATAGTATCTGCCTGGATTTCTTGCACAAATTGTGGCTAATTGACGAGGTAGATTGTGATACGAATCTTCATATGTACCAAACCTCATCTCAATAGCCTTTTGTTTCGCCCTCCATACCTTCGCATAATTTATTGTGTACTGGAACCTTTGCTCAATAGCATGGATTATTGATCGTAGCTCATACCTTATGTTGTCCACAATATCTCCGTACATAACATTTGCAATGAAAGCAGAAGACAGGTTCCGGTGGACGAACTCTATTTCCTCAATATGACAATTATGTTCCTTAACTATTGAGCATTGCCAGTAGTCTTCCCATTTCCCTCTGAATGCGTGCACCCGCCAAGGGCACTAAGGAACCAAGCACTTCACATCGTACTCTCTTTTACTTGATTTAACAACCTTGAATTGCCTACGAAGAGACAACGACCAGAATTTCACTGCATCAATAACTGCCTCTTTTGTAGGGTACATAGCACCCTGTGACACCTCATTCTCATGGTATTGCCACGGTGTCTGGTCAGCCTCGCTAACCACCAACTTCGAAAATTCTTGATCACGCCACTCTGCATGAACTGCAGTATTACCCTCCTCATCAGAAGAATCCCCATCGGCAAGGCCTTCCTCCAACTCTTCATCCTTCAAATCCATATCTTCAATGATGCTAGGGATGTGCTCCCCTTCATCAGCTACACCCATCGGCTGTAGCTCTGGAACATCACCAACCTCCTCTCTGGATCCTACATTAGCCGCCTCTGACTCATCTTCTACTGCCTCACTTGGTCCTGCTACTGCTTCTGCAGAGTTCACCTCATTTTGATCTTTCAGGTACGCCTCAGCTAATAAAACAAGCGGCATGCCACGTTCACAGCATATATCTACATACTGCCTCCAAGTTGATGTGGCTTCGATGGGAACAAGCTTACCAAAGTATCCATGACTAGCACGTCTCAGAATACCTTTCAACTTCAGCTCATATTGCTGCGGATCCAGTTGGAAAAACTGCATGAGCCATTTGCACACCCCCACGATAGTCCTCTCATTAGCCTTACTAAGCCCCTTCATAACATGGCGAAATCCAGAGAGATCTACACCGTTGGGACCATACATAATTTCACCCTCACCATAATATATCTGAAAAATTAATTTATCTGCTATTCCTGGAAACACCCGCAAACATAACACATGTTAAGACAACAAACTATATTTCTGATTATCGGATAAAATAGTTTTTAAATGCTACCCTAGGTTCGTAAATTATCATCTACTGTTGACTCATACGTCCGCATGTACAAGTAATATACTATAAACTATATACTACAAATAACATACTGAAAATAATATACTAAAAATAATATACTACAGGTAACAAATTGAAAATAATATACTAAAAATAATATTCTATATTCAACTATTATCGTACAATTTTCTAACTAAATTTGACAATTTTCTAAACCCTAGATCATAAATATCTAAAATCTATGTCATATACTACTACTGCACTAATTAACAACAATAAAAAGGATAAAAAGATTTACCTGAATTTTTTTTCCAAATCCGCAGCCCAAATACAGCAGGGCTTCGCCGATCTCTCTTCCTCCCCTCCCCTCTCCTCTCTTCTCTCTCTTCTCAACTTTTCTTTTTTTTCCGAATTTTATGGTTCTCTCTCTATTTTTCGGGGTTTTTATAGACTCCAGGGCGCGGGGCAGCGGGCGGGAGGAGCCCTTACCGCCCCCTGAGAGGGCGGTAAGGAGCTGGGGGTGGGTAGCCTGTGGGGCCCGGGCGGGAAGGCCTACCGCCCTCTCAGGGGGCGGTTAGCACCCGTACCCGCCCAGGGCGATGGGCGCCTAATTTTGCAAATATTTTCGTTGGGGATCTATTTATTTAAATTTAAACTAAAAAAATATAAAAATAAAAAAACTCGTGAACCGGCACCCACTTTTCCCAGCGGCCCAACCTCTCCGCTCCCATCCCATCGTTGCGCAGGAACCCAACCTGCACCAGGCTTGCCGGCCGAGCCCTCGATCAGTCGATAGTCGCTTCCCCGCTGTCCCCACCGCGCCAGGCCACCCGCTGGCCATCGCCCACCGCCAACCTGCCGAGCCCGCTGACGCCCGCACGGTTGCACGCGCCGCGCTCACTCGTGCAACTTGCTGTTTTCGACGTGACGAGTGGCCACCCACGTGGCTAAGGGCACAAAGGTCTTTATAGCTAGGTGCTAAAAAAAGTGTTAAGCACTTATAAAAAATTATAATTTTTAATATAAATAAAAACTACATATGTTTAAATATAGTTAATTATCTTATTAACACTAATACAAATAGTTGTATTTAAGTAAGTATCTTATCCTCTATCTAAGCACCGTTGTACATGCTATAACCACGTTCTCGCTTGATCCGCGGCGGTGCGTTGGCAATTCGCCAGGGCCGTACCCCGCACTCGTCCACCGGGTGGTGCAACGGTGCGCCTCAGAAACTCGGCGGATCCACCCGTAGGCAGCGGGGCGAGACCGAGAGCCAGTCGCGATGCATGGAATCCGTTGCTCGTGTGCCGGCGCTCTTCAATCCGCACGCCCACAATGGAGCCCAGATCGAGTGCCTGCGACTC
Source organism: Phragmites australis (assembly GCF_958298935.1). Classification (NCBI taxonomy): domain Eukaryota; kingdom Viridiplantae; phylum Streptophyta; class Magnoliopsida; order Poales; family Poaceae; genus Phragmites; species Phragmites australis. Next base: position 7,727,544 of record NC_084928.1, on the reverse strand, counting down.
GGAAGCAAATCTGGGAAACCGATAGTACTCGTGGCTTGACCAAATTAGCGTGAGATGCATGGTTCAGTAATTTGAACTGGTTGCCGTATGGATTTCCACAATTCATGTTATACTTCAAGGTACGGTAAACACATTCTGAAACATGCTAATAGTCGCAGATGTATTAATGATTACCTTTCACCACAGGTTCAATCCAAAGTTTGCAAGGCCTCGGGTAATAACTGTCACATTTCAATGTTGGCAATTAAGGCATTCAAAATGGGCAGCTGCAGTATAAATCTTCCCATATATCTCATCATTACAACACAAGCAGGAAACACAAACACTTCTGACACGTATGCGAGCTAGTGAGTGTACCGTATCAAAGCTTCAGCGCGAAGGATTTGAAACAGGAGACACTCAGAAGCTAAGGAATCAGGTTCAGAACTCCAATGATTCTACCGAGACTGAAGTAACTGAAGCCTCCATTTGATATCTACGGTTGCAACTCACGAGCACTAGCCAATGCTTCTTGAAGACTGGTTACAGCTTTGTCATACATAAGAAAACCCATGAACCAGAACTCGTGACCTTCAACTGAAACAACTTGAATGTATTTTTCAGCGGGATTCACTTTGCTCACTGAAGGATTAGCCGTTCTTAGCTGATGAAGAGGAATGACCACCTGTTTTTGGCAAGTATACAAAGCATATTAACGTGACAGAAGTTCTCTGGAAACAACTTCTTTTTTCTTTTCTTTTTGGTGAACACATGTACTCATTAAAGTTCTACCAAACAGAGCACCGGAATGTTCACCCAGATTCAACCTGGGTCGGGCAATGAGGGAAAATACACCCTTGTTCAAATATTAAAAACATGTCCTAAATATAGGGATGGTAACATGAGCATTCAAACATTTAAGTTTCAACCTGTAGTTATCTGTGCAATCTTTTATGATTCAGACAAAAAATCTCAAATAAGCCAGGCTTGTAAACTAATCAGATTTCAATTCTCCTTTTGTTTTATCTGTGCAATCTTACATGATTCAGAAAAAATTCTCAAATGAGCCAGGCTCGTAAACTAATCAGATTTCAATTCTCTCCTTTTGCTTTATCTTTATTTAATATAAAATCAAAGTCACACTATTCTCATCCTGAAAACCAATGTCATTTTCACCACTGACTAATAAAAGAGCCAAATCTTGTAGTAAGTTACACCCATAAAATACAATAAGACAGTGATGATACTTCGCTTATAGTGCTCAAACAAGTCAAAGATGATAAAGTGAAGCGCAAAAAGAAGATTTGATTTCACAGCAGTAACTAGATGCTACAAGGGAAATGGAATAGGGAATAACCCTTACCTTGTAGTAGCTCCATTCAGTTTTGTTCCCAGCTTTGTAAGAGAGAGGATTGTCACTGCAAAATGCAATCTTATCTGTAGAAATGTACAGGACTCCCATGACAGGACCAGCTGATGTTGATAGATAGCATGCATAGCATATTTTCAGCTGCTCATCTGGAAGAACTTCGAAGGTCTGCCTAAATATTTTTTCATATCCACCTTCTGCTAGAACTTTGGTTCCTTGAGCAAGTCGTCCCATAGCAGCTTCGGTAAAACTAGGTCCTGTCTTGACTGTTAATGAAAAATGGCGTATTGTCAGGCTCAGAGGAAATAATAGTAACGGCGAGTAGAAGATATAAGATTATTTCCCACATATTCATTTGTTCTGGTCTGCCATTTTGAATTGTAACAAAAAACAATTACATGCAGAGTTCCTCGCCTCATCATTTCAAAAGATCAATCTTACTGACCTATGGGTAACTACGGTGGAAGGTTATTCACATGCCACCGATCAGGATCTTCTCTTGGACGAATAATCAATTGTTTAGAAGATTTATTGGTCATGTGACAATGTGTACCAAACTCTATGACTTACTGACTTTGAACCCTCCTCTGTTAGAAGTATAGTTGGTTCTTAAAAGGTCTGCTAGTTCTGTGACAAAATTGCTTCCATCAAACTAGGTGCTTAGCCTAACTCCCTAATCAACTTGTACCTAAAAGATAATAGCGAATTTAATGTCGTAAGATCTCCCCCAAGATACTTCCAATTATTCCTAAGGAATTTGTTCAAACTGCAAGTAAACTTCAGTTTACACCTGCATTTGTATAGGAGAATTGGATCATAAACATCATCCAATTAAGTTAGAAGACAATCGTGTGAATTAGATGAGCTAAAGATATGGAGAAATAGCCCCTTCTCCATTAATGATTAAGCATACTACATACCACGTTATATACTATGAATAATGAATGTCAAAGAAAGATCAAGAAGATCATCAGTAGACTTGCAAGTTCTTGTGTAACTAGGAACCAGGTAAAAGTTTGAAAACACTAGTAAACTTATAATGATAGCCATCCTATAATGTATAAGGCATCAAGCATGGAAAGGTACACTAAATATTCAACTTTACTTCTTGTCTCAGGCAAAAGACACTGATCCTGCTGCCCAAGCCCTCCAATCCCAACCATAATTCTTGGAGGGGTCTACCAAAGCTTTTACTTTGCAACTTTATTCAGTACTGGCGTACTGCTGATGCTTTTCTTTGGTCCTTAGAAAGCTAATCCATTATACCAGTCCGCGCGCTTCAAGAAATGAATCACACAAACATAGAAAGGAGATTGGGATGTTTTAAGTGGATGCTGAGATCTCACAGTGCTGCCACGTGTCGCGGCTGAGGCTTTCGACCATCTTGGTCGTTTCCCCCATCGACTTCCCCCACCTCGACAGCGTCTCCTTCATCGCCTCCACCGCGCCTGCGGCTCTCCCAACGCCAGAACAAAATCAGAAAAAAAAAATGCTCCCAACACGGCACCAACGAAGCCCTGCGCGTCGAATCAGGGGCGGGGGGTTACCCTTGGACGAGGAGGAGGCGGGCCCGCGGGACACATACTGGCTGGACTCCGCGGCGGCGGCGGCCTGCACGTGGGTCGGCGAGTCCGACGTCAGCTTCTCGCTCCACTTGACGGTCTTCTGCGCCGGCGCAGGCAGCGGATCGGCCGCCTCGGGAGCCGGCGTCGGCGCCGCGGCGGGTGGCGGGGGCGGGGAGGGGTCGGGAGAGGGGGCGGGGGCGGCCTGCTCGGCGGCTGAGGCGGGGGCGGGGGCGTCGACGGTCGGATGCATCTCGACGGGCGACTGCTGCATCTGGTGGTGCGGTGGGGCCCGAGGAAAAGGAGGAGAGGAAATGGGTTGCGCGTCGCAGTTCGTGTGGGGTCAAACCGTTTCAGTTTCTTCTCTCTTGTAGGAAAGTCGCAGTCCGGTCCAGACGAGCTCCGTCCGCTTTGGAACCCCACCTTCCGTTGGAAGCCGAATCGAGCTGGCGCGGGATCGCACTTGCCCGTTGCAGTTGCAGCGCCGCGATAAAAATGGAGGCAAATGATTTTATTTTCCACCCCCAACAGGTGCTTCGTAAATTTGTCATTCTGAGTCATACTTATTAATTCAGATAATTTCATATTTTATTGATATAAGTGACATTGTAAAAATAATTAATTTTTTCAATAGTAAATAATTAATTTATTCTGATAAAATGGCCCTGATCGGTAGGTTGGCCTGATTGTTTTAATCGGCTCATCCGTTTGACATCTGGGTGGAAGAACTTGTTGGACTCCATTCAGAAAAGGAAAAGAGATTGTTGGCTTTGGAGGGGTGGAGGGAGAAGACATAAGGAAATTCTTAGCTCCAAATGGTTGTACTCTCGAATCGTACATATATACTGTTTTGAATAATGTATAGTTTTCAATATATAGTTTTGATTACTATTTTTATTAAAATATATTTATAAAATTCAATAAATTTGTGATATTATTAAAATATTTTTCAAGACAAATCCACACAATATGATTTTAAAGTTTAAAAATAAATATTTTAAAAACTATTGTTAGCCAGAGTTTTAAAAAATTTAAAACCCTTTTTTCAAAACGATATGTATTAATGACTGGAGAGAATATATGCCCAACCCTGTATCACATCTCAAAACCCTAATATAGTCATTAAGCATGCATAATCATCGTGACATCATGCTTCATGTACTTGGTTTTAATTTAAGTAATCAAATACATTTTGAAAATGTTACATTACTGATCAATTCGTGTTTTCACTATGCATAAATATATGTTATGAGTTGAAAATGTTTAGAGATAGTTAGGAAGACTCCAAAGTTATTTAAAGAGAAGAAAAAGAAAAGAAAGAAACTAGGAAAAGAATGAAGGCTTTCAGCAGATGGGTCTTGCCCGCGGTCTGACTGGGCCTTCCTACTATTTGACCCCTAGAGCGTAGAGGATCCACTTAAAGCTATCAACCAACTCTCACTCGATCTCTCTCTCTCGATCATTCATTCCCTCACTCTCCTTCACCAAACTGAGAAAAGAGAGAGAGGATCACCTCGACTACCTCGACGACCGAAGGTCGACCGAGAGGACTTCCCCTAAGCTCCCCGAAGGTTTCCCCGAGCTCCTTCCCACTGTCTTCTTCACCAGAGATGCTTCCACGTGACTTCTTCCACTTCAAGGCGAAACCCCACCCCGAAGCCCGATCTTCAAATTGAGAACTTCCCCAGAGTTGGCCAACCGCCTAGAAAGCTTTCCCACACCGAGGTGAGACTTCCCTTACTATTTTTCTATCGTTCCCAAGCTCTAACCGGTCCCTATTTCGTTTAGACCCAAGCTGCACCCTAGCCATATATTTTATCTATAGGGTCCTCGAGTTTGGCCCCGTGCATGTTGCCCAAATCACCCAAGAAATACTTCCCTAGCCTTGCATAGTGTTTTCGTATCATTCACGATTGAAGGCATTGCTAGAGCCTTAGTTGGCGACCTTGCCGAATTGTCATCGACCAGACCCAGCGGTTTGACCATCGGTCAAATTTCCAGTCAAACTCCATAGTTAAGAGTTAGACCACGACTAGAGCCGGTCTGACCGCCAGGTCTATTCAGTACTATTTTCTTCTCTATTTGACCCCTACGGTCTGACTGTTGTCTAGGCCGGTTTGACTGTCAGCTACTTAGTACACTATAACCTTAGGTTGTCTTATACGAGGTTCAAACCTATTTTAACCCAATCGCTTAGGCGTCCTTTTGCAAATGCTTTTGAAACATGGCACATTTCATCTCGTTCACGATCGTGCATCATAAACATACATTTCCGTTCATTTGTTTGTTTATTCGATGTGCTCTTATTGTTTAGAGAGTGACGCGTTGATGGTTCAAGCGGTTGAGGCCGACACTGAACCATAACTATATGTGAGCGAAGCACCAAAGCAACAAGACAAGAATCTAATCATATTTCACATTTTACTTTGGATGTTTTGGTGTCTAACTTGATAAATTATCACTTTATGTATTTTATGCATGTTAGTGAGTCGTTGTCGGGATTTATGGGTGGAACCTATGTTGATGCATCGTTTCCACCTTGAACTATTGATGATACCTATCCTTGTAACCTGGGTATAACAATATTATTGTCTAACTTAAAAGTTATCCAAGATGCTTCGCAATGTATTGGTCATCGGTAGAAGTTGAGCGGTAGTTTGATCATCGTTCATGAGCTATAGGGCTTAATTATTGCTTCACAATGAAAATGATATTGGGATATATATAAGTTGTGAGAATGAGACAAGATGTGAGCAGTGTCAGTGGTAGTTCAGGAGGGGAACTCGAATACCATAGATTGTTTGCATCGATTAAGCACCGACTGTTGTTTGCCATTGGCTTAAGCACTTTTTGTACTTTCACATATTCAATAAATGTATGAATGTGCCGATTATCATACGCCGTGCTAACGATTGACTTGCGACCCTATGACATGTAAGAGAAAAAGGATGAGGAGAAGCAAGGTGGCGGGGTACTGGAGATGTCTGAGACACACTTGTGGTAACCTTGGTGCTATAGGGATATGTGCAAGTGGGTAGTTCTGGGTATAAGAAAAGTTATCTTGGGGCCAAGTGGATGGACCTGAGTTGTGTGGGTAAAGATGTACCCCTGCAGGGTGTAAGATCAATTCAAGTTATCGCGCTCTCAGTTATGAGTATGTTTATATCCATCCACATCAATCATACAGTTCTGATGTTGGGATGTTGGGAAGTAGCTAGTGTTGGTTATGTTGGAGAGAATATGATCAAGTGACGGATATGTTTATGGTTATTGTCTCATGTTGAAGGTACAAGTTGCTAAGTTGTAGATGCTATCACACTTGAGTCGATAATATGCTTTTGTATATAAATTCATTTAACCTTGTGGTTGATTCCTTGCTACGCATCCTCGAATGCATAATCCTTAGAGTTGTATTATTATATGTACCCAATATAGATTAAATCTTGCGAGTACATTCGTATTCACTTTGCTTTTGTTGAGTACAATTACTTCATGCCCACCAATGTTGGCAACGGACAAGAGTAGTGCAAGCTACTTGTGTTATTTTGGGATGGTGCCTCAAGGCAAATGGCGCCACCTATCTTTTGTTGTTATGAATATTAATTCTGTTTCATAGTAATTCTAATCGGATAGGAGATGAACTGTGTATTTTGTTCTCCTAGCGTTCGTTGTTCTGAAAATTGTTGAAACTATAATAACTTAAGGATTTGTAATATATTTACATTACTTGCTCTTTATTATGCATTGATGTGAGGAAGCTTATTATAAAGACGTATGTTCCGATCTTGAGCATAAAACACATGCTGTGACTACTGGAATTAGATTCGGATTAATCATTGTGGGTTGCGATTGTTGTGGTGAGATGCGGGTTAGCACGTGGCATGTCAAAATATGGGTGTGTGTTAGCTCTCATCTTATTTAATGATTGTCTTAATGATGAAATCGAATATAATTTGGATGGTTCCTCACACGTTGTCTCTCCGCTTTTACCCTTTTGTGGATTCGGCGTTACCAACCCCTTCATCGTTGCATTTCCCTCTCCCTATAAAAATATGGGGTTAATTAGATTTGTGCCATTACAAAGTTGCAGGAATTTAAAAATGTTATTACAAATTGACTATTTGTAACCATGTCATTACAAATTTGGTTATACCACACCAATGCTATTTTGTACGGCTGGGACACGTTCCAACACCCACGTATTTTTGTATGGTCCAAAATGCCCCTAGCCTGAAGTGTTTTGTTAGCTTCGAGTCTGACTCGATCAAGTGTTGCTCACCATAGCTCTTTGCTCATAGCTGACGAACCCTAACCCTAGCTTAGGTTGGCTGCAGAGGCGACCACTTGGCACCAGCAAGGGAGGTGACCGCTCAGCATCGACGCAATTGGTGATGGGAGCCTGAGGCCCGCACGGAGCTACTCGTGGTGGTTGCATATCCTTTCACATCTCAGTAGATAAGGATGGAATACACTTGTAGTTGTCCTAGGAGTGAATTGGTTTAATTTTTTGATTTGTTGGTAGGCCATTCTTCACGGTAGTCCTTAAGGTTGAATCATTTGTGTTGATCATGGAGATATAATAGGATTTACTCATGGAAAGCTTACAAACTGAGTTGAAATGGGGCAAGGACAAGACTGCAGTAGTTTGGTTCTTTAACAATAAATTGGGTGAGGATGTGAGGCTAGTACAATTGTTTGAAATGTACATGGTTTAGATGTGTGTGGAGCTTGTTGTAGGCTTGTTTAGTACTGATAAGTCTATTGAATGTGAGTTTAATTCCTTAGTACCTTTGCCTGTTATGCCACCAACACCTAGTTAGCAAGTCCTACCGCCTGAAAAACTCTTCAGTGAGGCATGCCCTCCAACACCTAGCCAGCATGCTCCTTCTTTTACACCTATGGATCAACCTTCTCAGTATGGTAGTTCACAACCTCAGACATGTCATGGAGCATCTGCATCCAAAGCAGCAGATTTTGAAGAACTTGCAGCCATAGAAGCAGATGTTCCAAAGCTTTATATATTTGACATTGTTGATAAGTATGCAGGTGTGAATGATGAGCACTTATATATTTCTGAACCAACTGTAGAACCATCTGAACCAGTTCAACCTGATGAACATGTATAGTCTGATGAACCAACTGGTAGTGCACAACCACCTGAGGCAGAGATAAATGATGTAGATCCAGCGAAAATAAATATCTTGCATGATCCAGAGAACCCAATCATGGAAAAATATGCTTTGTTTCCTGACATCTTAATATTCAGAAAAGCAATAAGACACTATGCCATTAGAAGAAGTTGAGTTTGCTAATTTGAAGACAGATCCCACAAGATTCATTGCCAGATGTGCACATAATGGTTGCACATGTCACATTCATTATTCTAGGATTCCGGATGAGCGCACAATAAAGGTAATTATAGATTATTTGATAACCTTTGAATGCTCATTTATAGATGTGATGTAATCTTCAATTGTTTTCATGTGCAGATAAAAGTTCTTCTCTTTGAACACGATTGTCCTACTACCAAGTTGAAGGGGGGAAGGTGGCTACTTAAGGGTGTGTTGTAGATAGGTTTGGAGTCTGGATAAAGAAGAACCCAATTAAAGGCGCAAAGGAAGCAAAGGAGAAATAGGAAGAACAATATGACATCAAGTTGAAGTATTATAAGGCATGCATAGGGATGAGCCTAACACTTGATTAGATTCATGGAAAGTATGAAGAGAGCTTTCAATTGTTGTTGAACTAGAAATATGAGATTGAAAAGAGGTCCCTTTGGTACAATAGTGGAGATTGAATTGCAGAAGTTAGGTAAGAAGATGTGTTTCAAGATGATATTTGTTGCTCTTAAATCATGTGTAGATGGATTTTTAGCTGGTTATAGACCATACATAGGAGTAGATTCAACAATATTTCATGGTAAATATACTGGCTAATTAGCATTAGCCACATCTATATATTGACACAATTGGTTGTTCTATGTTGCATATGCTATTCTTGACTCATAGACATATGAGAACTGGTCTTGGTTCATGTAGCAGTTTCAAGAGTTGTAGGTTCTCCTACAAGTTTAGTTATTTCTAGTAATGATTATAAAGGATAGGAAAAGGTTGTTGAAGTTGTGTTTCCTAAAGCTGAGCATAGATAGTGCATGCGGCATCTGTATGGGTATTTCATGAAAAAATAGCATTGTCATATCTTTACTCAACACTTGTATCCAGCTATGTCGAAGATTAGTTCCTGGTAATATGTCTGTAATTGACCAAGGTACCTTTGAGATTAGGGATTGAACACGAAGCGAGACACACGATGTAGATAGCTTCGAGCCCCTAGTTGGAGTAATACCCTGCATGCTGTATGGATGGTGATGTATATGTATTCTCTCGAGTACAAGCAATGTGTCTAGACCTGTTACAGGGAGCAGTTCAGATCTAAGCTAAACTAAGTATGATGTCACCAAGTATCTTATATGATCTTGGTGCTTGCATCGAGTTGCAAATGTGTGAGTTTCCTCTCTCTCTCTCTCTCTCTCTCTCTCTCTCTCTCCCTCTCTCTCTCTCTCTCTCTCTCTCTCTCTCTCTCTCTCTCTCTCTCTCTCTCTCCCTCCTTCCAGAGGTCTAGGTCCCTGCTTTATATAGGGCTAATATGATACCTCCTATCTAGCCATAGTCGATAGGGAGTCCTTCATCTTATCTTCAAAGACAAAGCAGATGAATCTGACTTGAATACTAGTCATTCTCGAGTTGTGCAACCAATCGAGACCTTCCTAGTATACGCCTTCTAGATTTTCAGGTGCACCGGGTATCGCAGATTTGGTTCCATAGTATGCAGAGTTGTTAAACATGCGTACGACATACCCTATTCATATATGGTGTACTCATTATGCGTATATACCCCATAGTTAGATATTCGATAGTAGCTCCTTAACTCTGCTTAGAAGGAAAGATTTCCACAAGTGCCCACTCGAGTACTGCCAAGTTTAAGTTTGGTCGAGCAAGGTGGATTAGGCTTGCAGTCGAAAGAATCGAGCAGAAATGGATGAAGTTCGGGGTATCGAGTGAAAATGCAATTGGGTCAAGCGCCCTGTTGTTTAACCGTACTTGAGACTCGAAAAGGACTAAAAACTCGAGTGATCAACACCTGACTCCGAGTAGAGTTAAAAAAAAACCTTTGAAATTTGAAACGTTGGGTATAAGCACATTTAATGCACTCGAATAAGTGTGCAGATATTTGCATGATGCCATCATCTCACATTTCACACTGATCGAGACACCATAGAGACAAGAGTAGTTACCAAAAAGGCCATAAATTTTGGGGTTATTTATCTGTACAAACTTGGACTGTAGCAATTCTTCCTCACTCTCGCCACCAACCTTCGTGCACAAGCCTCCATCTTTCTCCACTCAAACACGCACCGCCGCCAGAAGACTTGGACCCATGGATTTAGGCTCCCCTACGAAGACCTCCACTCCTTCCTCGCTGAAGAAGAAGTCAGACACGAAGACCGTCGACACCTCACTTGTGCAGACAGATGAGATTAGGCTCCTGATTGAAGCCTGGGTGATTTCATCAATGCAAGAAATGGAGATCAAAGAACTTAAAGATGAAGGCATCATTCCTCCTCACGAACTGGCGGATTGGAGGCTAGCGTCAAGTGAGGAGTTCCCTTCCATCAAATTTGATCATGAGATTGTGGTTTTTGAATCGTTCTTCCGCTGCGGATTTAATGTTCCCCCTTCTAAGTTCTTTCTTGTTGTACTTGATTTCTACCAAATTGAGCTCCATCATTTGAATCCAAACTCAATCACAATGTTGAGTGTTTTTTTCCACATGTGCAAAGCTTTCCTCGACATCGAGCTGAGTCTGAATCTGTTTTAGTATTTTTATCATCTAAAGAGGAATAAAGAGAATAAGTGTGTTGTAGGTTGTGGTTTTCAACTACGTATTGGAATGAAGAATTCCTATATCTTGATCATGTTAACCTCTTCCTAGTAGAAATATTGGAAAAAAACTTTGGTTTTATGTCTCTAACCCCAGCCACGTCACCTCTCCCTTGGTCTCTAGAGGCCTCGTGCCCCATCAAACCCGTCCTGATCGAAGAAGCACCGCGAGCTCATCCATACTACCTACTTCATCAAGAAGATTGGTGAACTTAGACAGAGCGCCTTAACAAGGTGGCATGTGATGAAAGACTTCATCAGTCGAAGGCTAAGCTCCTTGAAAGCACATGATCACTTCGATTGGGATTATGCTGGAGATAACAATAGCTCCTGGGATATGACCAGGTGTAAGATTTAGTTAGCATCTTATTGCCTCTGTCACTGCATTTGAACTCTTTTGAGTGACTCTTCCTCTTTTTAGCCTTGTCTCTACCGGAAACCAATGCTCAACTGGGCAAATTGTTTTCTAAAGAAGGGATACAATGCACTATTTAGCCTTACTCTCTCAAGAATCCTCTTCCAGATGTGGGGATTTCTCAAGTAAGAGATCAATGTTGATTACTACTTATTCAACCAGATTCATCCTTTTGATTTCAGGTCTCAGTCTTTCATCAAGAGCACATCCTCACGACTAAGGTCCTTGACCTTGATGACACTTCCTCTTTTAGCACCAACGACAAGGGGAAAATGCCAGTTGATTGAGAGGCCAAAGGATCTCTTCAATCCAAGAGATCATCTCTGCTATATGATCTGGTGCCCCCAAACACTCACTATAAAGAAGCCAACTAATACCAACATCGAGTTTTTCAATAACTACTTGTTCATCTGCCTTCTTGATTATCGAGCATATGCCTATTAACGTATGGTATGTATGGGTGACCTTCTTCCTGGGAACAGCTGGTGTACCCTCTCAATCGCCTGCTCGAACAACCATCGCGCCTGATGATTCGGCCAAAGAGGTAGCTCGTATCGAGTCATCATTCTTTCCTTGGTCACTCTTTTTAAGGATTCACTTGATAGATTCAAGATGACGAATCACAATTAGCTAATTCCTTCTGATTCCCAGGCTATCCCTTTGACTCAACTAACCCCATTTGAGGGTGTAAATTGGAGGAAAATAACCATTAAGAAACAGAAATCAAGCATCATTTCGTGTCTACCAATTACCAAAAGGTATTACTTAAATCTTTACCTTGACTAGCAACTTTCCTTTGACTTCCTCATCCTGTCGATTTCAAGCCATCGCTTCTGAAGAAAGCAAAAGAACAGGCCGCAAGCGGGTTGGTCATCCAATTGACTCTGACTTGTCCTGTTATGTCATCTTTAGCTCCTCGAGTGGAAGATCCTGCCTCAGACGCACATGGAGCAGACCCGCTACCTAAGAAAGTCAAGACCTTGACATCGATTCCAACCGATGATCCTTGGGTGGTGATAGAGGTTCTCCTCAAAGCCACATGTGCTCAAGCAGCTACTGCCAAGGCCTGATAATCGGAGATTAACCACTCTAACTACCAGAAGGAGCTTAATGCTAGCCAAGAAAAAATGGAGTGTAAGTCCACTCCCATATCACAAGTATGTAATTCGATCATTAGGCAGCTAACGATCATCAATTTCTGTCTTCCTTTCCAGTTCTAGATTCCTCCTTGAATAGAAAAGAGACCCTGATCAACGATGCGATGAAGGCCACCGATGGTAATTCCAAATACCAAGAGAATCTCAGAAATGATGTGAAGACAATGAGAGCTGAATGAAAGGGCATGGCTACAGAACAGGACAATATGGTTTCTGAATGAGACAACGTTATTGCCAAGCAAAATGTTGCAGTTTTAGCACTCCAAACGCTGAAGGAGCAAACACTCGACTATATGAACCAATCAGCCTCCGTAAGCGCCGAGACAATGCTCGGCCTCCTCAAAAGCTATAACCCTAACATGAAAACATCAGTAGTGACACATGGGTTTGATTGTCAGCAGAGGAGGCAACAAGCATTATTGAAAACATTAGGCCTCTAGTTCTTGACTTTTTTGAGTCCTTGGGCCTGAGCCTGCCTGATAATGACAGTGAGGGTAGTCCCTCGAGCTAATGGCCCGTTTGACCTCTGAATAATCGAAACTTAATTCGTGGTCTGGGGATGTTTGTAACAATACTGCCATTATTTTGCTTGACTAGAATGCTATTGCCTGCAATTCCTTTGTCGATGAAATAGAGTTAGCACAAGCAGATGCAAATAATGATTAGCACATGTCAAGCCCATCCTCAAGACTTGATTAGTTGTCCATCAATGCCTGAAAACTCAATTAGATAAATAATTATATTCTTTGACCTTCGAGTAACCACTCGAAGCAACCATAACAATAAGGAAAAGACCAGTATAAAACTAGAAACAATAATAGCATGATAATCTTTTGCAAATTTTCACGGCTTGCGCTTTGACTAGCACGTAAACATGAACTCGATAGAGAACACATATAGAATCGACTAGAACTTCATAACCCTATTAGTAATAAGGCATGAGATGTCTGACAATCTCTTGTGCCGTTATGTCTTATTAGGTGTAATTGTCCATGATCAACCCAACACATGCCTCTGTTAGTTCTATCCAAAGCAGTCGACAGAAAGCCTGATATACTTTTGGAAAAAAATGTGTCGTTATTGAATAAATATGGTATTACTATGTAGCCCCTCGACTCTCTGACCAAGGAGGAAAACAAACTCGATCAGAGAGTAAGAAAGAACAAACCTATACCACCTAAAGTATATGGTGTAGCCTTCGACTCTCTAGTTGATGATTGGATCGAGAGGAGAGTAAAACTGTAGCATCAAAAGTATGTGATGTAGCTCCCGACTCTCTGTTTGATGTGATAATCAAGACATGGAATAGAGATGTAGCATCTTATACCTGACGTGACCCCTGACTCTTTGCTCAATAACTAAGTTCAAGCAGAAAGTGAAGCGTAAGCACTGTCATCAAACAATGTAACTCCGTGCTCTCTGGGTTTAACATGATAGTTAAAAAAGACTGAAGCATAAGGATAAAAACACATGATGTAGCCCCAACTCTCTACTCGATGACCGAATTGAGCAGAGAGTAAAGCATAAGCATCGACTCATTCTTTTTTTTACCACAATTATGTTATGGTCATTGAGTAAAAAATGAACATTCAGGCAGGTGAGCATTAAAACCCCACTCACACTCTCGCTCGTGCTCGTTTTCACCACAACACTTGATTTGACGTGTCATAATGATCGTGCACCCCTCGTCGCAGAGATTACACAAATCATAACGCCTCATCGATTCCTCGACTTTTGCCCAAAGTGCCACATGACCGAGGTGGCCTAGTCATCACGCCCAGTACTATAAGATCTTTACGGTGCCATTTTGGCAGTATGACCCTTTTACACAGCTATAAATAAGTAAATTTAGAGCTATATATTTTCATCCTGCATCCCTCCTTTTCTCCCTACCCATTGCCCAATAGAAACTCGTAGAGCTTGAAGCTATGGCTTCCACTCCATCATCGTCTCCCAAGCAATGTTTAGAAATAGGAGTGGGACCTCCAGCCCCAAGGCCTCTCACCATGGTTCCACTCGGTGTCATCATTGTTTCCTACGATGAGGAGGAATCAATTGAGAGGCCCAAGAGAAGGAATAGAATATCCATCGGAGGTCGTCAACTCTTCACCCGCCACCTCTAGCATTTCCTCGATACTGATGTCACGGAATGAGCAGCACAAGAGTCAATGACATGAGCGGTGCAGGAGGGTGATGAGGATGGTAGTGATCTTGATGAGATCATCGACCAGATTGCCAACAAGGTCTTCAGTGATGGAGCCCCAGAGCCTCCAGTGTTGAAGAAAGTGCGGTTGTTTTCTCCATCGACAACCGCTAGATCACCTTTGCATCCTGTGGAGGGCCACACAACATCGTCAGCACCGGTTGACAGTTCCAGTAGGGTCTTCACCTCGGCCACCTTCCTTGACCCTTACGTTGGTTGACGGTCGGTCCCCGGGGCGATCAACTACTACTTTGCGGAGGAACGGAAGAGATTCCTCGAATCGTTTGAGGGTAAGTAGGGTATCCACATACTTCTGAACTCTTGGAGGTGATGGATCTTCACTATTTACAAGAACTAGACAAATCCTTTCTATTAACAATATGTAACAGGATAGTTAGTCTGATCAAAATGTAATCGACTTACCTTATCTATGAATGGAACTGCCAGAGTTGGTAGATGTGCCATGAGTTTTCGAGTATCTCACCATTTGGAGTAGATAGCTGTACTGATCCAGGTTGAGTTACTTCGACTACTATATAGGGTCTTTCTCACTTAGGTGATAACTTATGCTGCTAATCCTGTTTCTGCACTTTCCATAAAATAAGGTCCTCACCAGTGAGTTTTTTGGGTTGGACTTTCTCAATATGATATCTACACAATGCTTATTGATACTTAGTCGCTCGAATGGATGTTCAATCACAATATTCCTCAAGTAAATTAATATCATCTGCCCATAATTGCTCTTGCCCTTCTTCCAAGTAACTTTCCACTCGAGGTGATCCATACTTCAACTCTGTCGGGAGCATTGATTTTGCTCCGTAGACTAAGAAGAAAGGAGTTTAACCGGTGGCCCTGTTTGTCGAGGTGTGAATGACCCATAGTACCGAGAGAAGTTCTTTTGCCCAGCGTTTCGAGTAGGCTTTAAACCTGTCAAAGACCTGAGTCTTAATACCCTGCAAGACTATACCATTGGCGCGTTCCACCTAACTTTTACTTTGAGGGTGAGCTACTGAAACAAAGTGAGTTTTCATGCCAAATTCTTCATAGAATGCAATAAAGGTCCCACTTTTGAACTGGCTACCATTATTTGTAATTATCTAATGCGGAATTTTGAATCGAATAATTATGCTCCTCACAAACTTCTTAGCCACTTATGCGCTTATCTTCCCACATGTTCGACCTCGATCCACTTAGTGAACGTGTCGATAGCCACAAATAGGAACTTATAACCACATTGGGCTTTGGGGAACGATCCCATGATATTCAAGCCACAGACGGAGAAGGGTCAAGAAAGAGGAATTGTTTGCAGAGCTTGGGCTGGTCGAGTGGTCTGCTTTCCAAAAAAATGACAGCTTTCACACTTTTTAACCAGCTTGAAAGTATCTTGGAGGGCAGTTGGCCAATAGAACCCTTAGCGGAAAGCTTTTTTTGACCAATGTGCGGTAAGACGCATGACTAACACACATGCCTCCATGGATATCGAGCAATATTTTATTGCCCTCTTCCTTAGTAATGCACTTCATTAAGATCTTTTTACTCCCCTTTGGGTAGAGCTTGTCGTCTACCAAAGTGTATAACTTGGACTTACGAGCAATTTTCTCGGTAGACACATCATCGTCAGGGACCTCTCGACCTTCGAGATAGGCTTGGAATGGGGTCATCCAAGTCGGCTCGCATTCGAGTAGTGCAGCTACCATGGCTTCACTAATGAATCGTTAGTGAAAAAAATATAAAAAGAAATTAAAATATGTGGCCTTGCCGTCGATGCTCCTCATCAACTTGCTGCGTAAGCCAAATCCAGCACGCAACCTCTGTTCTTCTCATCTCTGTCTCTGCTACCTATAAATCATCATCCCCCGTCCTCCCCTCCTCTCTCTCCTTCCGTATCATGTCGCGCTCCATCCTCTCTTGTTGCTGGGTCACCTGTTTCTTGCGTGATCCGTGTTCACTGGCGACGTTGGGGCAGCATCAGGTCATCTCTGTGCGCACCTTCTTCGCGAGCTCGTGCACCTCTCGCCCCTGCTGCTCTGTCTCCTTCACCTTGAGCTCTCTGCTCACCACGTTGCGCATCTGGCCTCCCTCGCCTTCTGCTCCACGACGTATAGTGTCTCGTGTCGAATATCTAACTATGAAGCATATACACATAAAGAGTATATCATATATGGATATGTATGTCGTGTGTATACTTAACTACTCCAGATATTATGCCTAGAATTCAGAAAGTGTATAAAGGAAAGCCTCGATTGCTTACCTAACTCAAGAAGAGTAGTATCCATGATAGATCTATCTATTTGGACGATAAACAAAAGGACTCCATATTGATTATGACTGGATAGGAGGCGGTACATCACTCCTATGTAAGATGGGGATCCAAACCCCTCGGGGGAGACTCTCTCTTTCTCTTAGCTATGGAGGCAGGCATCATAGGAGAAACTCAGCGATTTTAGCCCTAGGTTAGACTAGATCTGATCTACTCCTTGTAATAGGTTAGCCACATTGCCAGCACCCGAGTGAATACATGCACACAATCATCCACACAAGATGCAGGGTATTACTCCAACTGAAGGACCGTACCTGTATACATCATGTGTGCCTCGCTTCATGCTCGATCTTTGATCCACGAAGATAACCCCGTTATTTTTGGACACATTGTCAAGAATAAATCCTCGACAGTTGCCGAGCCAGATAGAGATCTGCTTTTCAGTATCTACTATGTCTCGAGTGCACATCGGCCCCTGGATTCTCCGTTGTTGGCTTTTATGCCCACTTTGGGTCAACAATGATCACCCTTGAATCACCTCTAGCCAGATCGAAGATCGCATTCGGAACTATGATCTTCCGCTGGGACCATCAAGGTGAACTGATCCGTACCGATATTATCGAGTCCAGGTCATTGGACGCAAACCACGAGATGGGACATCTCAAGTAGGATCCCATGGAGTGTAATGTTCTCCAGTGCATGGGAACCGACAACGACAAGGGTGGTGACGACGATTCTACCGCTAGCCAGAGCAGCCGGACTGATCGATTTGTGTTCATCGCCAGAGGAGCCAATATCCCACTTGCTGACCCAATTGCGGTAAACAATGTCACAGAAATTCCTGAGGATTCAGCAGCAGTAACTGCCGCTCATGGTACCAACGTTGCCGGTGAAATACCACTAGAGACATCTGCAGCTGGAGCCTTATGTGTCCCTAACACAACTCTCCATCGATGGACTGTGGGAGGTCATGTACCTCCTGGTCTTCTAAGATGACTTTTGGTGGGCACACCTCCACTGCCAGCGGCTCAAGCATTAAGGAATGAGCTCCCTCAGAGTAGCAGCCGTGGAGCAGCATCATCTCGACCACAGTTAATATCCAGGGAGCCCATCTAATTCTAAGATCTCTTTCGGAGTTGGATCCAACAAATCCCTTAACTCCTATGGTTAATCAGGTCAGAACCCTACTCGATGCAACCTAGATCCAAGGTGCTCGAGCGAATAATCCTACCAACTCTAGGCACCCTAGCCGAAAAGGCGTCAGCTCGAGGAGCCACAGACACAAGCATCCCCAAGTCGAGGGATCCCAGGCGGGAAGCTCGGGTGATCGAGCCCGAGCACCGCTTTGCGGGCCAAACTTTAATTGCCCTACCTATAGACGCAGCAACCAGGAAGACCTGAGAAATTGTATTCCTCACTATCCGCATGATCTACATACAGTGATAGGTAACCGTCGTGAGAAACACCGCGAGAACGACCACCATTATTACGATTGCAGATCTCCAAGATGAGATGGTTGACGTAACTCCCCTACTCGAAGGAACATACGTGATAGTCCCCCCGCCACCTCCTAAATAATTTGATGGAGGCTACGAAGCTTTCATACACGAGATTCGGTCGATACGATGGCCAAAGAAGTTCAAGACGGGTCCGATCCAGAAGTATGATGGGAAGATCAACCCCAACGAGTGGTTATAGATCTATACCATGGTTATTCAAGTAGCGAGCAGTGACAACAAGGTAATGGCTAATTATCTGCTGATCCCACTCGATAGACATGTTAGGTCCTGGTTATTGAACCTGCCACCTAACTCGATCCGATCGTGGGCCGAGTTGAAGGCTCAGTTTATAGCCAACTTCCAAGGCACATTCGTGTGCTGAGGAACAGAGAAGGATCTCCATCAGTTGAACCAATGTGAGGATGAATCACTCTGAGGTTTCATTCATCGGTTCAACGACAGGCATAATATGATCACGGGCATTTCCGTTGAGTCGGTCATGATCGCCTTCAAGAGAGGCATTCGGGACACGAATCTGCTTAGGAAGATGGCTACTCGGAAGATCCACACGGTCAAAGAGCTCTTCGAGTTGGCCGACAAGTGTGTAAAGCGCATGGAAGCCTAGGTACACACCAAGAACCCTTAACCTGGTAGGGAGAAGCCCGAGTCCTCGAAGAACAGGGGGAAGAAGAACAAACCTGGCAACAAGCGCAAGGATCAAGATACGAGCATAGCTGTGGTCAATAGGAGCAAGTCGTGCAACACTGGGGACAATAAATGCCTGAGTCGAGGTGGAGGGAAGTGGTGTCCCGTCCATCAGACCAGCCAACATGACTTCGATGAATGCCATGTCATAAAAAAGAAGGTCGATGAAAAACTCAAGGCTGTTGTTGCTGAGCATAACAGAAAACAGACCAAGCTGAGTGTTAATGGTGAAGAGCCTAAATTTCACGATCCCAACTAAAGTCTAGCACACATCTTCGGAGGATCCGTTGCGTATGAATCTAATAGACAGTACAAGACGGTCGAATAGGAGATCAATTTGGCTCTGACTGGGCATACTCGATACCTAAAGTGGTCGGCGGTTCTGGCGGTTCCGATCACCTTCAATCAAGTTGATCATCTGGCTGTAGTTCCACGCTTTGGTTGATACCGAGTCATGGTCCAACTAACTATCCTCAACATCAGAGTTTCCCAAACCTTGGTCGACGGGGGTAGTTTGCTTAACCTCATCTTCTCTAAGACCCTAAACAAGATGGGAGTTCAGAGGCCGGAGCTTAAGGCAGGAGTTGAGCCTTTCCATGGTATAACCCCCAACTCATCAACCATGCCCCTAGGCCAGATTAGGTTGTCGGTTACATTTGGCATGCCCGACAACTTCCGTATAGATAAGCTTACCTTCGATGTCATTGACTTCAAGATGGCGTACATCGTGATCCTAGGCCGCCCAATGCTTGGTAAGTTTATAGCAACTGTGCACTATGCATACCAGACTCTCAAGATCGCGGGTCCCAAAGGGATCACAACTATCATGATAGATCAGTGTGCAATAGTCAAATGTGACAAGCAGAGCCTAGATATGGTTGAACATCTTATTCGAGTGGCAACCACTTCTAAGGGCACGGATTCCAAGCAGCAGAAGCATCAAGCCACCATTGAGATCAAGGACTCTAAGTTTGTAAGTCTTGCTGATACTTCCAAGCCGCTAAGGGTGAGACCGGTGATGACATCGACGACAAAAGGACTGATGGTGGCATCAAGGCAATACCCTTCGACTGTCTGAACTAGCCAAAATGGTTAAGGTTGGGGCTAACCTTAACTTTAAATAGGAACTTGAGCTCATCACTTTTCTCTGTGCAAATCAAGACATGTTTGCGTGGCAACCGTCTGATATACTCGGAGTCCCTAGGTAGGTGATCGGGCATCGACTAGCTGTTAAGCCTGACTCCAAACCCGTAGTGCAGAAGCAGTGAAGATTTGCAGGTATAGGAAGCAAGACATCTAGGAGAAGGTCGGCAAAATTCTGAATGTAGGCTTTATTCGAGAGGTTTGTCACCCTATGGCTAGCGAATCTCGTCCTTGTAAAGAAAGCCAATGACAGATGGAGAATGTGCATCGACTTCACCGACCTTAACAAAGCTTGTCCTAATGATCCTTTTCCTCTTCCTCGCATCGACCAAATTGTTGACTCCACGACAGGTTATGCATTACTATGTTTTCTAGATACCTATTTGAGGTGTCACAAAATTAGCATGGGAATAGAGGATGAGGAGAAAACTACTTTTACCACTCCTTTCAGTGTATTCTGCTATGTAAAGGTGACTTTCGGTTTAAGAAATGTGGGTGCTACTTATCAATGGTGCATTCAGAATTGTTTACAACCCCAAATTGGGTGCAATTTACAAGCGTATGTTAATGATATTGTAGTCAAGTCCAGAACCGAAGATGGATTGATCGTCGATCTCAAGGAAACATTCGACAGCCTCAGGCGTATAATGCTTAATCCTGAAAAATACACTTTCGGCGTTCCGTCCGGTAAGCTTCTCGGGTTACCTGGTGTCAAGTCGAGGATTGAGGACAATACGGGCAAAATCAAAGCTCTTGACCAGACGCGGTTGTCTCGAACACTAAAAGAAGTTCAACAATTAACAGGATACATTACAGCTCTTAGTTGATTCATCTCTAAGATGGGCGAGCAAGGGATGTCTTTCTTCAAGCAGCTGAAAAAACATGACCAGTGGACGGAAGAAGCAGAGTGCACATTCCAGGATTTTAAAAGGTATTTATCGTCTCTATTAATTTTTACACTGCATAACAAAAAAGAAGAGCTCCTTTTGTACATTGCAGCTACCTCACAAGTTATAAACATGGTCCTGGTGGTCGAATGAGAAAGGCCTGAGAGGAAGGCCAAGGTCCAAAAATATGTTTACTACAAGAGCGAAGTCCTACACGATGCTGAGCTACGATACCCATAAGTGTAGAAGTTGCTATATGCAATCTTGATGTCTTCTCGGAAGCTACGGCACTATTTTCAAGCACACAAGATCATCATCGTGATAATGTATTCGCTAAACGATGTCATATGCAATAGGGAGGCTACTAGACGAATCGTGCAATGGGAAATAGAGCTCAATAAGTTTGACATCAGATATGTGCCACACACAAGTGTGATGTTAGGAGTACTAGTGGAATTCATTATCGAATGGACAAGCATTGAAGAAACAAGGCCAAGTATGGTTGAAGACCACTGGACGCTCTTCTTCGATAGATCGCTCATGCTTCAAGGCTTCTCAACAACGTAGCAGAGTACGAGAGACTGGTAAACAGGCTCCGCATAGCTAAATCACTTGGAATCAGATGACTTCTCATGAAAGGGGACTAATAGCTAGTCGTAAACCAAGTACAAAAGGAGTACTAGTGCTTGGATAACAACATGGCATCTTACCTGATCGAGGTGCAAAAGCTCAAGCACAAGTTCGAAGGGTTAGAAGTAACGCACGTCAAGAGGAGTGAAAACTTCGGTGCAGATGAACTTGCTAGACTCACTTCTTCCCAAGCTCTAGTACCGATAAGAATCTTCGTTGAGAAACTCCTCAAACCCTCTGCCTTGATAGTTTGGCTAATGGATGCTACCCAACTCGACCAGCAGTCTGTGTCACACACGGTTTTAGAAAGGGACAAAACTAGATGTAAACCACATGTATGTCAAGATCAAGTTTCATATATGCAATAACTTTATCAGTGTATCACACACAGTGTCATTATTACAATGTTTAACTTGAATAGAAATAGAAAGACCTCAAAGTCTTAAACAAAAGCACACAAACTAAACACCGCGAAGCTCCAACTTCCACAAGCAATTGACTAGGGAAACCACCAGCCTAGCAATCTTCATCTTCATCGACGAAGAAGTCTGGTTCTGCTTCAATGTCTGAGCAGCATTTGGAGGACATTGGAAGGAAACAACAAGTATGAGTACATATCGTACTCCGCAAGTGTGGGAAAATAAAATGTCATACAAGCTTAAACAAAGGAACAAGCTGTAACAGTTTTAAATTTGCATAAAAGCCAACTATGCTAATGAAGAATTATAAAAGCATCTTATTTGACTAGGTGAATCATCTGTAGACTTCCAATTCCTAGAAATATCTCCACATGTTTTCTAATAATCTGAATCCCACATCAGGCTCCTAAACCAATCGAACCAAACCAAACCCATCCAACTAATCATGTGAGGATCCAAGTCTCTCATATCCGTGAGCACGTCTGATATATCAGATTTTACACTCTGCAGAGGTTGCCTAGCTTTCCCCACGAGTCGTAAATTTCCTTGTTGCCGTGTCCACGAAACACTTAACACACGCTAGTGGTGTGTCGTCCGGAAAGTCACTACAAAGCTGTTACAAAGTTTCATCCAGTATGTGCATGCTTGCTAGGTTTCACTGCCATCAAAGTGGCATTCACACCACCCAGAAGCCCCATTTTGCGTCTTGTAGTCTCCAAGAAGTTTTCACCCTTCCCTTCCCTTCCACTACCCATCGCATACCACTAACCAAATGGTTCAGGTCTTTGCCGTCCCCACACATCCACTCTTCTGTTCGGCACGCACAAAACTGGGATCCACTAATTAATAGGCCATGACTATCCCATACCAGGTCTCGTGGTTGGTATGATATTTCTTGAGTTGTCACTCCACGAGCCGGTCCTTACTTAGGTTGCTTGAGCAAACACTAAGCCAACAACATAACCATCAACATCAACAACACTACTTTACTCAAGGCCTAAGGTTCCATATTGCTATACCATCACTAGTATTCCAACTCATAGTTGCATAGTTCATTAGTCATGTTTAACCATTAACCCTTCCATCCCCTTGTGCAAAGATAAGCATAACTACCCATCATATCCATTGCTAATAACTAGGCGACAAAGAATTATATGGAACAGGATACTATAAGTATATAGGATTCAGAATTAATAGCATGCATATTTGAAGTAAAGAACACATTTAAAAACTGGGATAAAAATATTCAAGGATACTTGCCTCTTCCAACTTGCTACTCAGACTCTTCAAATACTTAATCCTGGAGATTCTTGAACTGCTCCTCGTTTGCTCTCGAAACAAACCAGAAAAATACACAACAAAACTAACTAAGAACAGTACACCAACGGTAGCTAACATATGAGAAAAAGGTACTAAACAATAGTACACACTGCTACGAATGCGGGAGCGCGAAAATCGCCTAAATCGGAGCTAAAACGAGAAAGATATGCTAAAAACAAGTTTTAGGGTTATTCTGAAAAAGAAAAGGACCTATTTTGGATAAAACAAAAAGGTTATGGGCCTTTTTGCAAAAATAGAGGGACCTAAAAAGTAATTTTATAAAAGTTTACGGACCTAAGTGTAAGAAGATAGGGCTCTTTTGTAATTATAGAGAATTTTAGGGTCTAAACTGTAAAAATATAGGGCTTTTGGTAAATTTAGAAAGGTCCATGGGCTTTATTGCAAAATTGACCTTTTCCTCAAATTAGAACAATTAGGAATAATGACTGGATAAAGGGCTTGCTGACGTGGCAGACTCGTCAGCGGTTTGGATGACGTGGCCGGCTGATGTGGACAGTGACATGGATCTGGGCAGCTGACTGGATTAAGGAGGCCATGTGGCAACACTTGATTGGCTCGGGCGAAGGGGTATTTTGGATCTAATCATGACCATCTAGCTCGGATCTGATGGCTGAGAGTCTGGGGAGAGTTTAACTGGCCGCGGTGGAGCGAACTCAGCGGTGGGAGGGAACCCGCGGCGGCGAGCTCGCCGGAGAGAGGTGGAAACCTCATCAACGAGCATGGATGATGACAGCGAGCGGCGCAAAATACTAGGGAGAGTGAGGGCTTCTCTTTTGAGGGCTTACCGAGCGCGGCGCGGTCCGGGAAAGTGGTCGACGACGAGAGGGGCGATGGCAGCGCACGGTTGCACGTCGGGGACGGAGCTCTGGTGGCCGGGACGGGACGAGGAGCGGCAGAGTCGGCTCCTGGAGAGCACGTGGTCCCGAATTTGCGCTCGGATGAGGCGGAGAGGTGGCGGACGCAGCGGTCAGCGAGCTCGACCGAGACAACAATGGCGGCGGCGGCGGATTGGCGTGGGCAAAATAGTTGGAAAAGAGAGGAGGGGGCTTGTACTTATATAGGCGGAGGTACACGCGGGCGAACAAATTCTTGGGGTTTGTTTGGATTCGGTCGAGAGGTGGCGGCGCATTGGGCGGGATGCGGACTCGATCGAAGCCCGAGCTCGGGTCGGGGATGATTTTAGCTCGGGCTGGAGACGACGACTGACTGGAGGGCTCCACACGTCAGCGACGCTGACAGGCAACAGGCGCGGGGAAGGAGGGCGAGCGGCAAGCGGTGCGCCGCTAGGCCGAGCGTGACTGCGGCCCACATTTGGGGGGGAGGCGGAAGGGGGAAACGAAGCGGGCTCAACCCAGGAGAGAAAGGAGGGTTGGGCCGCCGAAAAAAGAGAGAAAAAAAAGAGAAAGGAGGAGAGATTCGGCCCAGGAAAGAAAATGGAATTTTCTTTTAAAGAATCCCTTTTCAAATCTTTTTTTCTACATTTAACGACGTGTCTCGAGGTTTTCAAAAATTCATTTCCACACATAAATCTTTAGTGCATCTACTCCAGCATGAATGCAACACCAAAAATACAACCTACGACAAAATTCAATTTTTTTAGAAGATAGGTTTTACCCTAATTTGAAGATTTAAACCCTACTAAAAAAATTATAGCAAAATTTTGATAAATTAAAAATCAGGGTGTTACAAACCTACCCCCTTAAAATGAATCACGCCCTTGAGATTCGGAAGGATCGGAGAAGAGCTGTGGAAACTCAACTTCCAGATCTGATTCTCTTTCCCAGGTTGCTTTTTCTTCGGAATGATGCCTCCACTCCACTTTGCACATGCGGATCCTTCGATTCCTGGTGATTCTCTTTGACGTCTCTAGAATCTTGTTGGGATACTCCATGTAGGTGAGATTTTCTCCAACTTCTACTTCCTGTAGGGGCATTTGCTCTTCAGGCACTCGTAGGCATTTCTTTAGCTGAGATATGTGAAAAACATCGTGAACATCTGCCAACTAAGGTGGTAGCTCCAATTGATACACTACTTCTCCCCGTCTTTCCAACACCTTAAAAGGTCCGATAAATCTAGGTGCAAGTTTTCCTTTGACTTTAAATCTGTGAAAACCTCTGATCGGTGAAACCCGAAGGTATACGAAATTACCTACTTCAAAAGTCAACTCACGACGTCGATGATCAACATAACTTTTCTGTCATGTCTGGGCTGTTCTAAAATATTCCCTGATCTACTGAACTTGCCTTTCTGCCTCTCTCAAAATTTCTGGGCCAAATATTTGACTTTCGCCGGTCTAATTCCAGTGTAATGGTGTCCTACATTTTCTTTCGTACAACGCTTCAAACGGTGACATCTTCAAACTAGTCTGATAACTATTGTTGTAGGAGAACTATGCATAGGAAAGATTTTTGTCCCAACTAGTCTTATTTTTCAAGGCACAAGCTCTTAACATATCTTCCAAAATTTGATTTACTCTCTCAGTTTGACTATGGGTCTGTGGGTGATATGTTGAACTGAAGTTTAACCGGGTATCTAATGACTCATGTAGTTTTTGCCAAAACCTGGAGGTGAACTGGCTTCCTCTATCAGACACTATCCTCTTGGGTACTCCATGCAAACACACAATTCTGGCAATATACAGCTCAGCAAGTCTAGGTCCTGTGTAGGTGGTCTTGACTGGGATGAAATGAGCAACCTTTGTCAAATGATCCACTATCACCCAAATAGAATCATATCCAGATTGAGTTCGGGGCAATCCAACAATAAAATCCATACTGATTTCTTCCCATTTTCACTCTAGTAAGGGTTGAAGCAATCATGCGGGTCTCTGATGTTCAGCTTTGACTCTCTGGCATATATCACATCTAGCTACATATTGTGCAATTTCTCTCTTCATTCCATACCACCAATATCGATCCTTCAGATCTTGATACATCTTGGTGCTCCTGGGATGAATAGAATACGCAGACTCATGCGCTTCTCAAAGTATAGTTTCCTTGATAGATTCGATATCCGGAACACATATTCGTTTCTCAAACCATACCGTTCCATTCTCATCCTCGGTAAAACCTAGGGCTTTACACTCCTTAATACGCTGCATGATTTCCATAATCTTCTCATCCTCAAGTTGTCCTTTACGAATCTCTTGTTCCAATGTCGAATCGACTTCCATTACCACGGCTTCTGCGCTATTTACCAAACTGAGATTAAGTCTCTCAAAATCTTTGCATAGCTCGGGTCGTCTGTCTTGTATGGACATTATTCTGAGATAAGTCTTTCTACTCAAAGCATTGGTAACTACATTCGCCTTTCTGGGATGATAGTTAATTCCTAAATCATAATCCTTGATAAGCTCTAACCATATTTGCCACCTGAGGTTGAGATCTGGCTGAGTAAAGATATACTTCAAACTCTTATGATCCAAATATATCTCACACCTTTTTCCAATCAAATAGTATCTCCATATCTTGAGTGCGTGTACCACGACGGCTAACTCTAAATCATGTGTTGGGTAGTGTTCTCATGCTTTCTCAATTGCCTTGATGCATAGGCTACAACAAGGCCTTCTTGCATAAGCACACATCATAATCCTTGACGAGAGGCATCACAATAAATGGAGAACGACTTCTGTGTATCTGGCATGACTAGTACTGGCACAGATGTTAGTCTTTCATTCAACTATTCAAAACTCGCCTCACAAGCAGGGGTCCATTTAAATGTTTGTCCTTTCTCAAGTAATTTGGTGATGGGCTTTGAAATTTTGGAGAAACCTTCTATGAACCAGCGGTAGTAACCTACCAATCCAAGAAAACTACGGATCTCGGAGACATTCTGGGGAGACTTCCAATTCAAAACATCTTCCAACTTTCTTGGGTCAACTGCTATTCCTCCGACGGAGATGATATGACCAAGAAAAGAAACTTGATCTAGCTAGAACTCACATTTGTTCAACTTAGCATACATCTGATTATCCATAAGCTTCTGTAGAACCAATCTCAGATGTTCTGCATGTTCCTCTTTATTCCTTGAGAAAACTAGGATGTTGTCAATAAAGACTACTAGAAACTTATCCAAGTACTCCATGAACACCTTGTTCATCAAATACATGAAGTAGGCAGGGGCGTTGGTCAATCCAAAAGACATAACTGTATACTCATATAATCCATAACGGGTGATGAAAGCGATTTTAGGAATGTCTGAAACTCAAATCTTCAACTGATGATATCCTGAGCGAAGATCAATCTTGGAGAACACACATGCACCTCTAAGTTGATCAAATAAGTCATCGATCCTGGGAAGAGGGTATTTATTCTTGATGGTCACCTCATTCAAGGCGCGATAATCTATACACATCCTTGGGGTACCATCCTTCTTGGGTACGAAAATCACTGGTACACCCCATGGTGATGAACTAGGTCAAATATAACCATTGTCTAACAACTCTTGCAATTGTTCCTTACGTTCCGCTAGCTGATTAGCAGCCATTCTATATGACCTTTTAGATATAGGAGCTGTACCAAGTACTAGTTCTATAACAAACTCGATGTCACGGTCAGGTGGCATACCTGGCAATTCTTCTGGAAAAATATCCGGGTATTTGCGAATAACTGGGATGCTCTCCATTGCGGTTCCATCAGCTTGATTGACTATTCCTCTAGCCATTGGTGATACTTTTGCAATGTATTCCACTTTTTTTTCCTTCTTTAGCAGACAGACGGATGGCTCTTCTTGCACAGTTGATAATTCTATTGAATTTGGTTAACCAATCCCATTCCTAATATGACATCTATCCCTTCGGATAAAAAAATGATAAGGTTCGCGGGAAAATCTACCTCCCCCCCCCTTATCTTAATACTAAGGTTAGGGCATACATGCCTTACTTTCATTTCTCCACCCAGAGAGCTAACAATCATTCTATTCTTCATAAGAGATATAGGTAAATTTTAGCTTGCCACATACTTGGTTGATACAAAAGAATGCGATGCTCCAGAATCAAATAACACGATAGCGGAGTTGGAGTTGATAAGAAACATACCGATCACAACATCTAAGGCATCTTGAGCTTCGTCAACTGCCACATGATTCACACGGCCTCTAGCAACATTCTGCTTTGCTTGATTCTGGGGCTGATTCCCATTGCAGTTCTGCTGGTTTGCTCCTTGGGCGGGTGGATGATTTGGACGCTTATGAGGGCATTGGTAAGCAAAATGTCCCTCTAATCCAGAAATGAAACAAGGTTTTCCTTTGGTGGAGGCTTGTGGGTTGTTGCCAGTGTTGTTGTTCCTTTAAGGGATCTGACTTGAATTGCGGGGCGGTTGAAAATTGGAGCACTGATTTTGTCCTGTATTCCTGGATGAGCTCTGATTTGTAGACTGGGCCCTAGGTTGATTGTACTGCTGACCAGAACGATTCGTAGGTCCAAACTGAGAGGTGTCATTATGGGGCCTAGCATTGCTGCCTGACTGACTTGGCGGTCCATCTTGCGCTTGCGCTCAATATTGTTTCTCTTATGCTCCAGGATAAGAGCATGATCTACAAGGGCCTGGAAGTTCTTGAAATCACGAGAAGCCATAGAATACTGCAGTCCATCATTCTGTCATTCCAAGAAACAGTCCTGCTTCTTCTCATCGGTATTTGCATCTTCTGGTGTGTATCGGGACAACTAGGTGAATCTAGTGACGTACTCACTCACAGTCATTCCTCCTTTCTTGAGTGATAGGAATTCCTTTCTCTTAATCTTAATAGCTCATTGGGGTACATGATGAGCACGGAAAGCATTCTTGAACTCCTACCAGTTGATGCTGTCAGGTTCTTCGTGAGCAGCGACATAGGCATCCCACCAATCCGCGGTAGGTCCCATCAGCTGGTGTGAAGCGAACAAAATCTTTTCCCTGGTGTTACACTGAGCGACAAAGAGTTTCTTTTCAATGACCTTGAGCCAGTCATCAGCGTCCATAGGTTCAACAACATAAGAGAAGGTAGGTGGCTTAGTCCTTTGAAATTCTCCGAGCTTGTCACGGGATTGTTGTGGTGGTGCAGGGGCGGCGGCGAGGGGATTTTGCTGCATTTGGGCCATGGTCCGGGCCACTCCTTGTAGAATCTGAGTTTGCACTGCCAGAAGCTGCTCGAGGGATGGTTGTGGTAGTGGGGAGGGATTGTCATTATCTTGTCCATCATAAACATTGCCATTAGCATTGGTACGGTTCCTTAGGTTCACCATCTGAGATAGGTGCAGGAAGATTAGGAGACAAGGGAATTATGAAGAACAATAGAAGAAAAACTGAGATAGACTCCCAAACTAACTAATATATTACTATTATAAGGATGCATTCGTGAAGAAAATCTTCACAATACATCACTCACTCAAACAAAGATCCAAATCATTACATAACACACCACCAGATCAACTTACTCACTAACACATGATTCTAATGACTCATAACAACTATAGGACAACCTCCTAAACGAACTCCTAACTCTGCTGAAACCTCAAGGTGCTGGAGCTGGACGACGATGGGCCTGAAGACGGTGCGGGGAACGCGGAGTCTCTTCCTCAGACTCAGAGTCAGATGAAGAAGAATCCCAGCAGTTCGGGTGGTGACGCTTCTTGTTGCGTAGCTCACTCTGCGCTTGAGCTAGCTTGCCTCTGACATACTGCAGCTCCTCGGTGGTACGATCCAACTCCTGACTCAGCTCCAAAGCCAAGGCGGTCTGCTCTCCAAGCCTAGTAGTACCTTCTGCGATGACGGGTGTAGCGGTGATGTCGGTGAAGCCACTGATGCATTGAGGGTAATGGTTGAACTGAGTTAAGATCAGGTCATCGCTGTGGCGGTGGCAGAGGACCAGAAGAGCTTGGCATGCGGCGTCATGAATTCCAGCCTCGAAGGTAGCTCTTGGTGAGATGGCGTAGTGGATGCTCATCACTTCGTAGGCTCCACACTTCGACTTTCCACTCAGGAGGGGCATCGGCGTACTCAGTCTTCACTCCTGCATACTCTGGTGCCTTCTCGAATTCGAGACTGTAAAGTATCTCCCAAAGCTTGACGGGGAACCATCTAGCGCGATGTCCATCAAAGTGGTAGACACAGCTCTAACGCTGAACTCGAGGTGGCTGCGATATTGCAAAGGCCATGGCACGAGTCGGGGTCAACGGTCGAGCAGGGAGGCGACCATTAGTACTCTTGTGTGCAGTCTTACGGGTCCGGGCCATCTACAACATTTTGAAAATAACAGGGAGAGTGAGTAACATGGTTTAAATAGAATAAGCCAAGGAAAGCACAGAATAGCCAAGGCAGAGTTTTCAAAATTAGTTTTCTTAACAAAAATATTCCTTAAGACTCGACCAATCTAACTAGGCTCGCGTCCTACGGTCAACACGGCTCTGATACCACCTCTGTCACACCCGATTTAGAAAGGGACAAAACCAGATGTAAACCACATGTATGCCATGATCAAGTTTCATACATGCAACGACTTCATCAGTGTATCACACACAATGTCATTATTACAACGTTTAACTTGAATAGAAATAGAAATACCTCAAAGTCTTAAACAAAAGCACATAAACTAAACACCGCGAAGCTCCAACTTCCACATGCAATTAACCGGGGAAACCGCCAGCCTAGCAATCTTCATCTTCATCGACGAAGAAGTCTGGTTCTACTTCAATGTCTGAGCAGCGTTTGGAGGACATTTGGAAGGAAACAAAAAGTATAAGTACATATCGTACTCCGCAAGTGTGGGAAAATAAAATGTCATGCAAGCTTAAGCAAAGGAACAAGCTGTAACGGTTTTAAATTTGCATAAAAGCCAACTATGCTAATGAAGAATTATAAAAGTATGCTATTTGACTAGGTGAATCATCTGTAGACTTCCAACTCCTAGAAACATCTCCACATAAATCCTATCTCTTCACTTTCTGGACTGAGCTTGGGAGACGGCGGTGGAGTGTAGGCCATGACTTCAAGCTCTATGGGTTCTACTAGGCATGTAGGAAGAAAGGAAGGAGATGGGGTGAAAAACCAACAACTTCAGTTTTCTCTCTATTTATAGTCATGGAAACGGGTCGCATTGTACACCCAGAGCTGTCGAGATCTGATATCACTAGGTGTGAGGGCGAGGTTGCCTCAGTCGCGTGGCACATCTGGCGGAAGTCAAGGCGTTGCTGAGACGTTGTGACTTGTCCAATCTCTGCAAAGATAGGTGCGTAGTCATTATTACATGTCAAATCAAAGGTTGCAATGAAAACGATCACGAGCGGGAGTGGGTTTTAATGCTCACCTACCCGGCTATTCGAATACACTCAATAACCATAACATAATATCAACCACCCACTCGGGGGTTGGAGTCATCGAGTATGCAGTCAAGAAACAGAAGTTGATGCTAATGCCCTACTCTCCACTCGATCCAGCTATCGAGTGGAGAGTCGGGGGCTACATCACACTTTTCTGGTGTTTCTTGCTTCACTTTATGTTTTTTTTGGTTATTATACCAACCTGAGAGCTGGAAGCTACATCGTATAATGTTAGTCCTTATGCTCCACTTTTTACTCGAATTCAGTCATGGAACGAAGGGACAAGGGTCATGTCAAGTATATTTTGGTGCATATGCTCTACTCTCTGCCTTGAATATCACATCAAATAGAGAGTCGGAGGCTACATCGCATACTTCCGATGCTACGACTTTACTCTTTACTCAATCTGGTCATTGAGTAGATAGTCGAGGGCTACAACACCATACACTTTCAATAACATAAATATGTTCCTTTCTGCTCTTAGATTGAATAATCTTCTCCACGACCATAGAATCGGGGATACATAATAATACCATACTTTTCATAAATTTTGTATATGTCTTCTGTAAAAGTTTATCTGGCTTTGCATCGGCTGCTTTAGATAAGAGCCAGTAGAGACATATATTGGGTTGATGACGAACAACTACACCTAATAAAACATAATTGCATAAGAGATTGTCAGACATCTCATGCTTAACGGCTAAAAAAGGTTTTGAAATTAGTCGATTCCATGTGTGTTCTCTGTCGAGTTCATATCTGTATGCTGATCAAGCGTGCAAGTCAGTGAAAGTTTGCAAAAGGTCATCATTATTTTCTGCTTCTAGTTTTACACTAAGTCTTTTCCTTATTATTGTGGTTATCTCGAGTGGTTACTCGAGAGCCATGCATCTAACAATTTATCTAGTTGATTTTTTTAGATATTAACGGATACACAGTCATTTAGTATCGAGAATGGTTATAGCACGTACTTATCGGTAATTGCATCTACTCATGTTAACCCTATTTCATCAGCAAGAAAATAGCAAACAGTAGCATGTTAGATAAGCAAAAATGATTGTACTATTACAAACATTCCCAGATCATAAATGAAGTTGCAAGTGTTTCGAGCTAAATAGACCATCAACTCGAGGGACTCCTCTCACTGTCATCATCAGGCAGGCTGATCCCTAGTGACTCAACAAAGGTAGGGACTACAGACTCGACTAAGGACAAAGCTTCGGTGATATCCATTTATAAAAACACCACTTGAAATTCCCCTCAAGAGATTTTATGGTCCTGAAACCTTGTCATGATAGGAAACTTCAAGCACGTCATAATCATCCTAGTGGTAAGCTAAGTTCTCGACGGAAGCTAAGAATTCGACTAGGGTGGGTAACTTCAGGTACTGATGGTACGACTTCAGAGGTCATGCCCAATAGAATTAATCTTTCTTTCACCCAAGGACCAGTCTCTCATTCTAGTGGCTCCCAAATGTCATCACCGAATGCATGGAGACAAACTAGCATCAATGCATTGTGCTCAGTTGGATCATCATATGCTCGCTAACATTCAGGAAAAAACATGCGGGACTCGACCAGTAGCAATCGAGAACCACTCAGACCAGGTTGCTAGATCTCGAACTTGGACATCGATTGTTGCAATATCACCATGGCTCCTAAGGGATCTCCCAAGGCCACTTCATCCAGAAAATTCTAAATACACCACCAAAACTTGTCACTGGAGATCTGAAACCACCATGGTGGTCCATTGATAAGATAAATGTACACTCCCTTCGTCATCTGAAGATAAAAGCACGGCATCATCGGAACAATTATGATGAATAACTTCCCATCCTTTCGTACTGCGAACCCTTTCAGGCTCACCCAGAACGCATCATAGGAAAGCGATGAGAGATTACAGAACCATCCGGTCACCGAGTTAATTACCCTACCTTTGATCTGACGCCCTAACTCGATGATGATCAAGAGCATGTTCGAGACCCAATCATCTCCTAGCTGTTGCTGACTAAACCTCAAAAACGAAGGTAAAAAACTGCTTCACTTCCTAGACGATGGACCTTCACCAAGCCATCGTGGTGCACGAACGGTCCCTTCAGGATCCAAAGAGTAAATTCTGCCGTCCTATGCACTTCACGCCATGAGGTGTAGACACAATAGAAGAAGACGAAATCTTCTGGATGCCGTGATTTGTTGGAGATAGTGTCTAGCACCTCCAAATACAAAGTCACCCAATCGGGAGTTTTCGCCATAAGATCCAAAGTGAAAGATGAAGTCTTTAAGTAGAATGCGAACAATTATGGATGAATTCGAAGGGCAAGACTGTAGCAGAGGTAACGAGGCTAAGACAGTGATGGTGAAGTTCTCCCCTCAGATAATTAAATAGGTGTTGCCTCAAGATGAGACTTGGAAATTTTTTTCGCTTCAGATAAAAAATATGGCACTTCGATCGGCATGAAAAGCGGGATGATGATGTCGTGTGAATCTCTGCACACATTTCTGATCACATTTAATGCGTCTATACTCATTGTGTCAAATTTGGAAAATGTTTTTTTTAACTCTACTTAGAGACGGATGTCGAGAATTCGATATTACTAACCTTTATTGAGTCTCGAGTGTAGATAATAGCAGGGCACTCGACCCAGAAGTGTTTCCACTCGATACTGGGAACAAAGCCTCTTCTTATTCAATTGTTTCGATTGCGACTTCGGTCTACCTTACTCGACCAGGTTTGAACTTGGCGGTACTCGAGTAAGCGCTTGCAAAAATCCTCCCTGTTGAGTAGAGTTAGATGCTACTGTCGAATATCTAACTATGAGGTATATATACATAAGGAATATATCATATACGGATGAGGTATGCCATGTGCATACTTAATAACTTTGGATATTATAGAACCGAATTCGCGGTACTTGATATGTCCGGAATTCAGAATGTGTATACTAGAAAGGTCTCAATTGCTTACCTAACTCGAGAAGACTAGTATCCAAGACATATCTATCTACTTTGACGACAACGAAAAAGACTTCATATCGATTACGGCTATATAGGATGTGATACATCACCCCTATATAAGACCCCTAGACCCCCCATAGGAGACTCTCTTTCTCTCGGCTATCGAAGGCAGACATCAAGACCTTAGCGCGGAAGAAACTTGATAACTTTAGCCCTATGTTAGACTATATTCGATCTACTCTTTGTAATACGTTAGCCACATTGTCTATACTCAAATAAATACATACACATAATCATCCACACATAACGTAATATACTACTCTACTAGAAGCTTAAATCTATATACATTATACGTATCTCATTTTATATTCAATCTTTAATTCACGAAAGTAATCCGTTATTTTCGAAATTATTGTCATGAAAGTATCCTCGACACCTCGGATAGGCCGGCAAAGGTTTGGCTAATATGGACATCCTGCATCTGCTGGCCGTTCGACGCCAGCCTCTTGTCGAGCGGGATCGAGTATCCCTTTGGATTCTTCTAGCCTGAAACGGAGGGCGGGATTTTCCAATCCTCCTGGTCCTTCCGCTACACCGGCTGCATGCTGCGAGTGCGGCACCGTCACGGGCGGCGACCCAGCCGGGCGTGGCACACTCTTGTGCCTGTGCTTGGGCGGCACAGCGGGGTCCTGCTGCACCAGCTCCACCCTCACGATCCTCTCCTCCGCGCCCGAGTTGAACACCGCGAACTGCCGTGTCGGCCTGTACTTGACGAACGTTGGGTCCCTGTTACACGGCCGGACGCTCACCGGCTGCATGGTCGAGAGGCAGTGTTGACCACCTACAACCTCGCCTGCGTCCGCGCAGTGGCCTCCCGTTTGTTCTCGTCAAAGTCCTCGGGCGGCTGCGATCTTGGGAACGAGAGTTACGAGATCGCCATGGCTGGAGTACACGATCTCAGCGGATTTCTCGCCTTGCCAGACGACGGCGTCAAACGTCACGCTCATCGATCCTGCCGTCTCGCGTCCATCGTTGTGCACCTCGGGGAAGGCGCCACCGCCACCGGGGCAAGAGGCCGGCGCGCCTACCGTAGGGCGGCACGGGCTTCGCCGGTCTGGACACGGGTGTCTCGACGTCGCAGGGATCCAGAGGCCGTGTTAACTGTGTTAAATATTATAGGTAGGTTACATATTGAAATTGAAATTGAATTAGCAGTATATAATGGAGTTAGAATATAACTCCTCTAATGTTGTCTCTTTATAGATATAAGAGGTTCTGTGGGGGCTCCGAAACAGCCGTTGTTGTAACTATAGGGAGGATCAATAGTCATACTTCTTGGATGTAGCTTTTGGCTAAATCACGTTAAAAAATAACATGTTTTTGGTGTCATCTATGATCATATATGATTTATTTGGATAGATCAATCCGTTGCTTTTACAGGCTAATTCCCTAACAGACCGTTCTGGGCGAGTCATCGCGGCTTGTTGTTAGATGGCAGTTTTTTCGATCCGTGACATGGTCACGATGAGTGGCTGACTGCAGTTTATATAGCGCAAAGTTGCCGACTCATTACCGACTTAATTTTGTCCCGTGGCCACCAGATGATGGATCGGATCGGAGTGTATGTGAGAGCGTGCAGAAATAGAATAGCTCACACGATGAATTAACATTAGCTAAGGATCTGTTACATATATAGATTACATGAGAGGGAGAAGGCAACAGACTAGGAGAGATATGCGTGATACGCATGCATACATGCAAGCTAAACAGAGAAAGGCTAAGCATGGCAAGGCAATGCGTGATACGCATGCATGCATGCAAGCTAAACAGAGAAAGACTAAGCATGGCAGGGCTAAGCATGGCAATAATCTTAGGCTGTTGCCGTATCCGATCCTGGCTGCTGGAATCGTGGGAGGCCGTTCCTGTGATGGCGCACGTCGCCAGGAGGGCGCCATGTACAGGAGACCAAGGCACATAGGCCTGTTCACGTATGTACGCTAACACGCCCCCGCAGTCAGAGCGGGAGCGGAGCAGACGTTCAGACTGGACCTGAACTCCGTGAACAGGGAAGATGACAGACCCTTAGTGAATATATCTGCGTACTGGGAGGAGGTAGGCACATGTAGAACACGGACGGCACCGGCAGCTACTCGGTCCCGAACAAAATGCAAGTCGATCTCAATGTGTTTTGTGCGCTGATGCTGCACTGGATTGGTGGAGAGATAGACTGCACTGATATTGTCGCAATAGACAATGGTAGCGCGCTGGGGCGGGCAGTGGAGCTCAGTGAGTAACTGTCGCAGCCAAGAGGTCTCAGCCACAGCATTAGCGACGGCCCGATACTCAGCCTCAGCACTGGAGCGAGAAACTGTATGCTGCCGCTTGGAGGACCAGGAGATGAGGTTGTCCCCAAGGAAGACGCCATAGCTTGAAGTGGAGCGGCGAGTGTCCGGACAACCAGCCCAGTCTGCATCAGAATATGCCACAAGTGCTGAGATAGAGGTCCGGTGAAGCTGCAAGCCAAACTCAAGTGTGCCCTTCAGGTATCGAAGAATGCGTTTCACCAAAGCATAATGAGGCTCCCGAGGATCATGCATGTGAAGACAGACTTGCTGCACAGCATAAGCGATGTCAGGTCTGGTGAAAGTGAGATATTGTAGAGCACCAGCTAGCCCACGAAAGTGTGTAGGATCAGCCACAGGAGGACCAGCATCAGAAGCAAGTTTAGCATTTGTATCAACTGGTGTTGAACAAGGTTTGCAGTCACTCATATTTGCTCTATCAAGAATATCCAGAATGTACTGCCGTTGACTGAGAAATAAACCTCCATCACGGCGGCTGACAGACAAGCCAAGAAAGTGATGTAGAGGTCCCAAATCCTTCATGGAGAACTCATGCTGAAGATCAATGATAATCTGACGAAGCAGAATCTCAGAGGAAGCAGTAAGAACAATATCATCAACATATAAGAGCAAATAGACTGTATCACTGCCGCGGCGAAAAATAAATAGTGAGGAATCTGACTTAGCACTAGTGAATCCAATAGAGAGAATGAAGGATGCAAACCGACTGAACCATGCACGAGGGGCCTGCTTGAGGCCATATAAAGACTTATTCAGCCGACAGACATGATCAGGTTTAGATGGATCCACGAAGCCAGAGGGTTGAGCACAATAAACTGTCTCAGTGAGAGTGCCATGTAAGAAAGCATTCTTCACGTCCAACTGATGGACAGGCCAATCCTGGGAGAGAGCAACAGTAAGAACTGTCCTGATTGTAGCAGGCTTGACCACTGGGCTGAAAGTTTCATCGAAGTCAATACCGGGCCGTTGGGTGAAGCCGCGAAGAACCCAACGTGCCTTGTAGCGCTCAAGATCACCAGTAGGAGAGAGCTTGTGACGAAAAACCCATTTGCCTGTTACAATGTTAGCCGCGGATGGACGGGGGACAAGATCCCAGGTATTGTTGCTCTGCAAAGCTGAGAATTCTTCGATCATTGCATCACGCCAATTAGGATCAGCCAAAGCACCTCTGTAAGATTTCGGCAGTGGAGACAAAACATCAGCATGAAGATTCATGCGCGTCAACGGCTTACGAAATCCAGCCTTGCCACGTGTGATCATGACATGGTTATTATCCACGGGTGTGATGGGAACAGCTGAGGCAGGCATGACAGCTAGTGGCGCTGGTGGTCCGGTGTCCGCAGCAGGTCGAGGTGCAGAGGCAACCTCGGATGTGGAAGCGCGCACAGGAGGTGTCCCAGACGCTGCCCAGCCAAAGTGCTGCGAGGAGGCAGCGGGAAGTGCAGCGACTCCACGCGGCAGCCCCAGACCGGAGACGTGGCCCGGTACGTGGTGTGGGGGCGCCCCCGCAGACCCATCGGTGATGGAGTCCCAGGCGGCATCGGCGCCAATCGACACATGTGGCGGTGGCAAAGCCATGTCCCAGGCTGCATCGGCGGTGGATGGGCCAGCCTGCACAGGTGGCGGTGGCAGAGCCGTGTCCCAGGCAGGAGAGGTTGCCGGGCTGGCAGCAGCCTGCGACCGAAGGTCAGCAGGGGCAGCCCGACGAGTGCCCAGGGGTGCAGTGGCACCCACGATCGTGGCACCAGGGAGTGCCGGCGCAGCGTCGGCTCTGCTGGCAACAACCTGAGGTGTGGGACCAACAGGGGCAGCAGGGCCGACACTTGTAGGAGAACCTGCAAGAGGGTTAGAACCAACAGGTGCTAAAGGGATCGTGTCAAGCTCTAAGAGGAAATCAAAGTCAGAAGAAGGAGGTGTAGAGCTTGACTCGGCGAAGGGGAAAGAAGATTCATCAAAAGTGACATGGCGAGAGATGATGATTCTGTTGGAGGATAGGTCAAGGCATCGATAGCCTTTGTGGTCGGCAGAATAGCCAAGGAACACACATAGGGTCGAGCGAGGAGAGAGTTTGTGAGGGGCGGTGGCAGAAAGGTTAGGGTAACACTTGCAACCGAAGACACGAAGATGGGAATAGGAGGGGGGGACGCCATATAGAGCATAGTAGGGGGTGGAGAAGGCTAGAGTTTTAGTGGGATGGCGGTTTAATAGGTGTGTAGCGGTGTGCAAGGCTTCGACCCAATATGAGGACGGGAGAGAGGCTTGGATTAGCAAGGAGCGAATAATATTATTAGTAGTGCGAATGATGCGCTCGGCTCTACCATTTTGGGGAGAGGTGTAGGGACAAGACATGCGAAGGTGGACCCCGTGGGTGATAAAGAGCGTGCGGGAGCTAGAGTTATCAAACTCACGACCATTGTCGCATTGGACGCTCTTGATGGAGGCACCAAACTGGGTGGTGACATAGGCAAAGAAATGTGACAACGTGGTGAAGGTGTCAGATTTAAGACGTAGGGGAAACGTCCATAAAAAATGCGTGCAATCATCTAAAACAACGAGATAATACTTGTAACCTGAGACACTAAGAATAGGAGATGTCCAAAGATCACAATGTATTAAATCAAAGGGTTTAGATGCACGAGATGATGAGCTAGCAAAAGGTAGGCGTGTATGGCGGCCTAACTGGCATGCATGACATAAGGAGTCTAGCTCAACTTTATTACAAGGAATGTCACCAGAATGCGCAAGTTTGGAGAAAGCCTCATGACCAAGATGACCAAGACGCCGGTGCCAAAGGATGGAGGAGGTGCCAGCGACGAGGGCATGGGGAAGGAACGCCTTCGGACACAAGGAGTAGAGCGGCCCAGAGCTATTGCACCTGGCGATCACGTTCTTGGAGAGAAGATCCTTCACAGAAACACCAAATGGGTCAAACTCGACTGAGCAAAGATTGTCAGTAGTAAATTGGCGAACGGAAATTAAATTTTTAATAAGATCCGGAGAAACAAGAACATCACGTAGGTGAAAGGAGCCGCTGTTAGTGGGAAAAAAGGTGGCACTGGTGGATGTGACAGGAAGGAAGGAACCGTTGCCAACGATAATATTAGAGGGTGTGGAATAAGAGGGTGGGTGGGAAACGGATAGATTACCGGCGTCTGAAGTCATATGAGAAGTCGCACCAGAGTCGAGGTACCATTCCGAGTTGGCGGGTGGATTTAGCGTCATCGTGTTAAACGATTGAGCCAACATATTCTGGTCCCAGCCGAGGAATGGAGTCCCAGGAACATCGAGCGGCGACTGCACGGCAGGCCATCCACCGACGTGCGGCGGCATGCCGCTCGCGTGCGGGTGTATGCCGTGCATGGCACTGTAGCCGCCAGGAGCCAGTGGTTGCATGCCACTGTGGCTACCAGGAACGGGCGGTTGCATGCCACCGAGAGTTTCCGTGCCAGCGACGAAAGCCTGCTGAGCTGGGCGCGGACCAAGCAATCCAGAGGCAGGGCGAGGAGCAGAAGGGCCGGACCACAGTTGGATGGATCCCGTCCAGGGATTGTAAACTGTGGGCCAACCCGGTCGAACGTGCGCGCCGCTGGAGGAGTTGGCGCTAGAGCTGGATGAGTTGCTGCCGCCATAGGAGGTGTTGCCGCCGCCGGAGTCGCCGTGACGGCCACGACGACGGTTTTTGTTGGTGTTGCTGCCGCGCGACCCTCCCGTGTTCTGGTGCTGCACGGGGCTGCCAGAAGACTGGCCTCCACGGCTGGACGGCCTGGCAGGGGACGTGCCCGCTACGAAGGCAGAAGGTGCAGCAGACTTGTTGGCCATGGTCAGCTCCTCCAACAGCAAATCAGAACGAACCTCGATAAACGATGGGAAGGGCTTCTGTCGCTTGAGGAGTGCCGTCATGTAGGAGAATTTCTCATTGAGGCCGCGAAGGACGTTGAGGACGAGGGTCCGGTCAGGCACGGGCTCACCAAGATCGCCGAGGGCGTCTGCCATGCCCTTCAGTTGGCGACAATAGTCCGTGATGGACAGAGCGCCTTGGACGAAGTTCCGGAACTTGGCGTCGAGGTAGAGTGCTCGAGTTTCCTTGTTGCCAAGGAATTGTTGTTCGAGGCCGAGCCAGACGGAGCGCGCCGTGGCTTCGCGGTGCATGACGAGCTCCTGGAGGTCCGATGAAATCGTGCCGTAGAGCCACGACTTCACCGTACAGTCAAGTTGGGACCACATATCGTCGTCGGGAACGCTGTCGTCGGAGAGGACGTGGTCGTCGAGGGCGTACTTGCCGAGCGTGTTGAGGAGGAGGTTCGACCACTTGCTGTAGTTGGCGGAGTCGACGCCGAGGACGACGGGCACCAAGGTCTTGATAGATTGCACGGCAACGGCCTGAGCATGGAGGCCACTGCGCGCATTGGCGACGGCGAGAGCACGCATGTCCGCAGCGCGCTGCGCGTCCAGTCGGGCACGCTCGGTCTCGGCGGCCACGCGTGCGGCGCGTTCTTCCTCCTTGCGCTGGAGCCTTGCGTCATCTTCAGGAGCCATGGCGTGGGTGAAAACCGGCGAGTACAGGCAGTGCGGCAAGGAGAGGCCGGCGACGGCAGCCGTGCTGCTCGGCGAATCGGCTAGGGGTTGCGGAAGCGGAGAGGCCACAGAAGCGAACCCTCTCGTGATACCATGAGAGCGTGCAGAAATAGAATAGCTCACACGATGAATTAACATTAGCTAAGGATCTGTTACATATATAGATTACATGAGAGGGAGAAGGCAACAGACTAGGAGAGATATGCGTGATACGCATGCATACATGCAAGCTAAACAGAGAAAGGCTAAGCATGGCAAGGCAATGCGTGATACGCATGCATGCATGCAAGCTAAACAGAGAAAGGCTAAGCATGGCAGGGCTAAGCATGGCAATAATCTTAGGCTGTTGCCGTATCCGATCCTGGCTGCTGGAATCGTGGGAGGCCGTTCCTGTGATGGCGCACGTCGCCAGGAGGGCGCCATGTACAGGAGACCAAGGCACATAGGCCTGTTCACGTATGTACGCTAACAGTATGTGGCGTGAGAGTCGGAGTCCCGTACTGATGCTTATACGGATTCTACTCGGCTTCGCCCATACGCTCGTTCCTCCACCTTGCAACGACGCGCGTGTTTCGCTGCTCGGATCCGCGGGGTAGTCGACTCGAATTGCCCCCACTCTCGCTTCACGTTCGCGCCTCCAGGGTCGCACGCTTCCAGGTGGTCGGCAGGTGGATAGAGGCCGGCGTGTGCCACTACCGCCATGGTTCCCGTCCCACCTGGGATCTGGATCACTGACGTTAACATTACGGTGATTTTATCGCTAATGTGTGGGCTCGATCTCATACATTAGTGATAGCGCACGACGTCAGAAGATCCTCATCTCTTACCATGAGAGTTTATCAACTCTTGAGCGATGGGAGCGACCGGCGTGTAACATTTTGGCCTGTGAAGAATCGGGAGAATGCAATTTCTCCATAATAAGCGCCGAAGGCCGGGCGCTGGGAGTGGTGGTTTCGGTGCATGGCCTCCCCCTTGGCAAAAGCAACCGTGAGGCAGTTTCTTTTTTCTTTCCTGGAAAGTGTTCTCGTCAATCACTGAAAACAAAGAAAAAACCGATCGATGCTTGCTGTTTGTCACCGCCACTGCTTCCGTCGACCCCATCGGCGAGATTTAGGGTTCACGGTATGGGTGGGGGCCGACCTTAGAGGGATGGTCTTGGGCGTTGGCTGGATTGGCAGTGGGTGCTAGCGGCATGGCATGACGTGGCAGCAAGGTGTGGTGACGGCGGTGACAACGGATCTGGTGGTGGGAATTGTTGAAGATGAGGTGGCACACTGTGTCGATGAGGTGGCACACTGTGTCAAAGGAAAAGAAATAAACATAGCAGCAAGTTCTGTCGAAGAAGATAATTGAGAGCGGTTGGATGTGATCCAACAGCCAGGAATGATTGACTGGAAAAAAAATCGAGTTTTCAGTCACATGTATAAAAAGTCCCGTCCTTTTTCCCCTTCCTCCTGCTACAGGATGATAAAAAGGCACGTGATTCACAAACTACTCACATGTATTCGAAACTAGAATAAAGTAGACGCTATGTAAAAAATAGATAAAATATAAGATATGAAATTAACGACGGGTTCCACTATAATATATTATTAATATATTATTAGGTTCGATATAGACTCGTTACTAATGGTTATTATTAATGACGGATCGTTCTAGGTCAGTCATTGGTGACAAGTCAAGTTATAATTCATCACTTATTAGTGATGGGTTATCTTAGACCAGTTATTAGTGACGGATCAAATTATGATCGTTACTAATTACGATATTTACAAATATTTTTTATTTTTCTCTTATTTTTTCTCA
Organism: Phragmites australis; assembly: GCF_958298935.1. Lineage (NCBI taxonomy): Eukaryota > Viridiplantae > Streptophyta > Magnoliopsida > Poales > Poaceae > Phragmites > Phragmites australis. The sequence goes on along the minus strand of NC_084928.1, from coordinate 7,684,047 downwards.
CCCAGTAGCACTATAATGAATCATTGTATATTTCTGCTCAAGTTTGATGTAAAGGGTGGCGGCTATGGACACAAACGTGCATTCTGAAAACTGTGAAAAACTTCAGGAGCCGAAAACTCAATCTTCCGAACCGAATTTAGCCTCGAAATTTTTTTCAAACCCATAGTTGAGGAGAAATGAATGTAACTTTTTATGTAGATGTCTATAAAATATAAAAATGTTAAAATTAGAGTCTGTATGTAAAAATTATATCCATTTTACCGAATGGTACTCCGGATCACCTATCAAATTGCAATCATTTGCATGAAGTATTAAAAAAATTATGAAATATTAATACAAATTTGGATGAAGAAAAATTATATAGGCAAATTATAACCCTCGAAAAAATTTAGTAAAATTACTTATTAGTGACGAATCACGGTTATGATACGTTACTAATGACTTTCGGAAAACAAGGTTAAAAAATACTCGGTTTCTATCACAAATACGTGATAGGTGAGGTGGTAAGGGTGTTACGTGCGCGAGGAGGGTGTTGTGGGTTCGATTTTTATGGGACGTAGACTAAAAATAGACTTAGACTAAAAATAGTGTGAAAAATAATAACGTGGTTTATGGGGTATATGGCTCAGGTGAAAAAGATAAAAAAAATTCGTGAAAAAAATTCGAAAAATATTCATCAGTCATTAGTGGTGACTCAATCATTTTTAACAGGTGACTCAATCATTTTTGACGGGTGACGATTACGTTACGTTATTAATAAACTCATTAGGAATGTATTTGACTTTCTTCTTCCTAACTTCCGTCTCAGACATTTTTCTCACATTAATTTGAGCCGAAGTCGGGCTTATTTGGGTTTTGGCCGAGCTCATATAAAAGGCATTATATTATATTGAAGTATAATTTCTCAACTTTTGCAGCCAAACTAGCTTTGATCTAGTTTTTATAGACTATTTTTTAGTGGAACAGATAATTCCATTAATCATGTGCCGCTAAATCTGTGGCAACCAAGTCCTCAGTACGTAACGGTAGGTCATCAGCAAGAGGATTGGCCTCCGAATGACACTTACACCGTAATGCAGCCGGTGCATGTGCTACATTGTTACACTCTCTTGGAGCAAATATAACCGAAGAACCAATAAAATTTAAGTGGACTAAATTCTTGAGCTCATATATTAAACCACCCAATGAAGAAAGATCGAAGGCATTAGATGGAACTGCTTTCTTTACCATAAACAAGTGTAGTTACCGAGCTTTCTTGAGCCTAGCTCTAAACTCGAGTGTCATTTAGATGCGTTTGGTAGGGTTTTAGTTTTTCTCATAAACATTTCAATTTTGGATTTTTCTTGAAAACGTTTATCTGGTGAATCAGAATTACCTTTGAAACCGTTTGGCTAGCTAGCTGGATTCAATTTCTTGAAAAAGAGGATGGTGGAGCAATTGACCACTTTGCTTTTTACTGATATGCTGCTTTTTTTTGGCGGGGGGGGGGGGGGGGTGTTGCAATAACAACAATTGACATACGTATACAGCATGAGCATCATCTCTGATTATTTTTGAGCAATTGTTGCTTGCATTTGAATTTAATTGGAATTGTTCAAATTTATGAAAAGTGATGTCATGTTAAGAAACTTAAAATTTCACTATATAACTTAGAGCTCGAGATAATTTTAAAAATTAGTTCATTATTTAAGATGAATATTGACTAATTTTTCCTAATTTTGGGAATCCTTTTAAAGCTCTAAAAATTCATGGAAGGTGCAAAAATAGTTAAATTTAAAGAATTTTAGTTTGAATTCTGTTCAGGCTTTTTAAGTACAACCAGTTAAAATGAGTTGCTTATGGATTATAGAACCTAAACAAAAAGTAGTAGATTTTTTGGAACATTTTAGAAGGTCTAAACTTATAGAGAAAAGAGATTGAAAATATGGATTTTTAGGCAATCTTGCAACAGCTGAACAGAAGGGTGGACCGGGAGAGAATCCGGAGAAACGGCTTTCGGTGATTTGGCCCTTTTCCGTGGATCGTTTCGAGCTGAAACGATTCGACTGAAGCCGTTTGGATGCTGTTCTGACCGAATCGCCTGAGAATTGTTCCGGTTTCTGACATGCAAAGGCACCCTTAGTCTCCCCTCGTGTATGTACTCACCACGGATGGAAAATCCAACTTCTTATATTCTTACGCACTTATAATCTATCTCGATCGTTCACCTCTTACACATAATACTTTATCTATTCGTTATTTTTTTTATATCTTATAATTTTTTTATACTACTTCAACAAAAATCCCAATAAATATGAACAATTCTGATAAATCATATATACTTATACTCAAGTCGAATTTTTGTGTTCGACTACGGCATAGACCAAAGACCGGGTACGAGTCTGTAAGTTGTGGCTCGATGCTCTCTCGAGTGCCCACAACTTAAGCTGTTTTCTCACGACGATTTGCATCATATTATGAGTTCTGGCTCGGTAATTTACAACGTATTAAGCGGTCGCACGTAGCGCTGCATAGATCTCGTGCATGATTGGAGCTCAATTCTTCTCTACTCACCCGGCCATAGGAAAAGAGAGAGAAAAATGGTTCCTGGTCCCAAACGCTAAGCGATCACAGTTCACATGCATAGACATGATCTTGCGTCCGCCGATCCGCGGGACCGAAGTTTATTTTTTCTCTGTATCCTCGAACCACATGTCATGCATAATGATCACTCGTCATGCACATATACGTACGTACATACGCCGGGGCTAGGGACCGGTCCTCGTGTACGTGCAAGAAGATCCAGACGAAAATCTTGCTCCCGCGCTCCGAACAGCTCGAGATCTGTTTGTGATGTTATTAGACCATCTTCAACTATATTTTTTTCATTTTGTTCCTTTCTTAATTTCTCTTCTTGTTCTTATTTTTTTTATTTTCTCTCATCTACAACAACTTTTCTTTGAAACGATTCGTGAAAAAAAAGAGACAGAATCCCGTCTCAAAGGGAATAACTTTAGAAATTCATTTGTAACGGAAACCGTGAAGAAAAACTGTTGAAACGCTGAAGAGAATAAAAATCCCTTCGTAAAAGAAATTTGATCTTGACGAGAATCCTTGAAGATAATCTTACGGTAGGGACCTAGTCCTCTTGGATTTTGCGATCCTGAATCCAGCTCTTAGCCATTTCATCTGCCAGGATCAGGCTCTTCGATCGTGGCACGTTGTGCACAAACCACAACTGCTAACAGAAGCTTCGTCGCAGCAGTTGGCAATGGTCGATGCATGACGGCGAAGTGCGCCGCTGTTGGTTGCATGATTGCGCTGCGAGATCTGACTGAGCCTTTCAGAGCACAGCCGCGAAAGCCACCGCCGGTAAATCCACGAGGCGAGACAAACCGTGCACTGGCAGCGATGCCCGGACCTGTGAGCTGTGACCACGATCCCGTAGCCGTGGCCCCAGAGCAAATTCAATTCCCGTTGGGGACCACCGGGATCCGTCGCCGGTGGCGTTGTCTTCGACAACGGACCAGCTTGCTCCCCTGGCGACACGCCGCGGATGACGAGGGTTTTCAAGCCTGGGTAGGATGGAGATCGGGGCCGCATGCAGCAGTAGCACACCAGCTACTGAACATGCTGCCTGGGGAAGAGAGGACACTGCTGATGCAAGTCTTTGATCTTTCTTTGGAGTGGTAAGCTGTAATCATCGGCAGCGGTAGCATTGCTGCTGCAAGCCTGCAAGTCTTTACCCTCAGACTGTCATGCAACGCATGTGTTACAGACCGAAGAATATGTTACTGACAGATCAGAAGGTTGGATCTAACATTGCTTCTACAGCACTATGTTTGCGATTGGCTTAGGCTGTGGCAAGTTGTTGCCAACGACAATGGCATCAAGTGCCATTCCACAGTAACTGAAGTGCAGTATCAACTGAGTATAGTAGTGTGAGCGTACCCTGTTTAACCTAACGTTGCATAGAAAGATGAAATGTCTAGTAATTTAGTGGAAATTACAGCTGAGATGAAGTAGCAAGTCTGGGATTTCAAGAACTGACTCCACACAGCATCCACTGGCCTAACAACAGCGCACCATCTTTCTATAGCACATCTGCTTTTGCTTTTGCATTGACAGGGGATCATGCCTGAATATGAAGAACATTTGCACTTGCTAATTTGGTGTAGCAAAGAAATAGCACTGGCATATCTACCAAGTACGGGGTAAAAAGAAACTGGAAATGCAGCAATGAACAAAATGGTACAAGAATCAGCTCCATTCAAGATCAAAAGAGAAGTGACCCAGCAAACCAGCATTCTCAAAGCTGCATCTGCATCATGCCATACCGAGACAGTGGTAGACAAAAGGCAGATAGGCAATATACTCACGGCTATGAGCATCAAAGTTTTCTTACCAAGAACGCTCACGATTGCAAGAGCGCAGATGCACCTTGGCTGCAATGCCCAACTAATACAGTAATTATTTAACAACACTTTTCTAAATGAAACAATGCAATGTGAGTAGCTGACTATATAGTATTGTGAGCGTCTACCGTCTTACCACCAAAGAAAAAGGTAGTGGGAATGCACTCACATAGATATAAAAAATCATATTCAGTTAATCACTGCATGATCCCAAATCAGCCTAGTACCTTGAACTAGGAAAAGAATGGCTAGACACCTTTATTATGTTCTTGTTAGTTTGAAGGTGCAGTAACAAACAAATTTCCCTATTTTTCTTTTACGAAGGGCTTATTGGACATAACTCGAACAACCTAGGCCGTGTAGCAATCAAGGATAGAGACATACCATGACAAGAAAATTGACGACTAAGAACAAATCCAGAACTTTTTTAGGAAACCAACAAACACATTTCCTCACCCAATTTGTTTCAGTTTGTTTCCTTGTATTTCCATTACCTGAATCACATCATCCCTCCTTCAAGGTTCTCAAACAAAGAATAAGGGAGCATGAATACAAAATGCAACAAGAGAATTCTCATCTCTACAACACGCAGATCCCTGGCTCAATTCCATTATCTACCCACACCAATAAGGCCATCACCTTCACTGAACCATCAAATAGTTTTGCAAGCCCCAGACTCTTATAAACTGGATGAACAAGATCCAAGCATACCGCAAGTCAACTGGCTTTTACCATTTTGGGGGGGGGGGGGGGGGCAAACATGGTCCATATTGTCTTGCTTCTTTTAATTCTCAAAATTCCTTGGCCACACCAAAATTCTTCTGAGTGACCAAACTAGATTGATACACTCGAAGCAAACAAGTTGGCAAGCAAAACACCTGACAACGAGAACCATCATATGCAAAATTTCCTCCTTTTGCATGCTGGTGAACACTCAGAATATACTGTAGGAGCTCCAGCAGTTGTGCTCTCACTTAGTTGGCTCTCATATACAGTTGCATCCAACACACCTATGGGGCTGTGTGGCGTGATGAAAACTGAAGAACCAACTGACTTGAGAATAATGTTTCCCATAACAATCTTGTCCTGAATCACTTCATAGCATCCTAATACTCTCTCCTATAAGAGTATATGTAAACAGATTTAGAAAGTATCAAAGCATATATTACTGCCAATCAAGACATAAGATAGCAGCTCTAAGATATGAAATTTCTATAATCCAACAAACCATATTGCATATCTCTAACGGTTTATGGTGACATATATGCAATACCTTTCTTAAATGTTTGCAACAACTTGCCACACTCCCAAGTACTGAACTTTCATGTTTCCCCAATGCCACTAGAGCTACACTTGCGGCAATCTCTGACGGTCTGAAAACCAAGAATTCAGCAACTGCAGACCAAAATTTCCCATCTTCAGGACTTGATTACCATCACATTCTATTGATTAAGTGCAAAAAGGCACACACTAGTACTCAGAATCATACCTTTAGATATGCTCAAGATAAGGTCAACCGAGCGAGCAAGTACGATTTTGGACACTGTATCACCATCACTGAACTTGTGAAGATAGTAGTCCATAAATGAGCAAGCAGTCACAGCATGCATCCTCCAACTCAGGGTGTTGAGCACCAAAAGCTCCATCCTTTGTATGGTCCTAGCCTCAAAAACATACTTCGCCTCACCTACCTATCAAACCAATGACTTCTAGTGCTTGAGAAAACACATTTTTTGGCACAAAATATGTGCATATCTGCTATACATGCAGTGCAATGTAATCATAAACTTGCCTGCAAGTCTAAGGGATATGGGACAATTGTTTCCTCCATTTTTGCAGCCAAGGACAAGCAAGCCACTGCTAAGAGTTGTGTCATCCAAGCCTTATGCTGCAATTAGAAAGCAAGTAGCACCATGACTTGGCATTTGTCTCAGCAACATCAAGAAATCAGGACTGCAAGAAATGCATGGATAGTGCAAAGCTGAGAAAGATACTTACAAGAACATTGTGCAAAGAGAGGAACCGGTCCAGGTAGTTCACTGACAAGACCGCCGTCAAAGGACCGAACTTGTAATGCTCACGGACCTAACCATCATTCATCACAAACAATTGATTCGATCAATCACCAAATTAACGGCATACAATAATACAACGAAGGACAGGTAAATTAATCAACAAGTATCAAATCAGGAACAAGAGAACACAAGGAAACAATAAAGGAGACATCTTTACCCAGATTCAGCACACCGCGTCTCATCTTGAATGCCACGAATCGGTGAAAGAAGCAGGGAGAAGCTCACCTTCCAAATCCAATCAATGGCGTTGCTCCTGATGGCCACCAAATCCAGCCCCGCAGGCTGCTGCAGCAGCAGCTGGGCGTAGCCCTCCGTTGGCAGGTGCTCCTCCTCCTTCCCCAGCAATGCCTCAATGCAGCCCTCCGACGGCAGGGGGAAGTCAATCAACAAGACCCCTGAAGAAGCGTCGGCATGGTGCGACGACGGCCCAAGTACCCACGAAATCTCCTCGTTCTCCTCCTCCTCAAGGTCAAGAATGACAGTGCTGTCCTCTTCGCAGAGGAGGATGGATGCAGCACAGTCAAAGCTTGGAGTCATTGTGAAGTGCCCAAGAACCACACTACTAGGTGCAAGCAAATGCAGTAGGATTGGTGAGTAATCTTGCGCTATTTATTCGTGGTCTTATTAATCTGTTTGGATTTGCAACTCCTCCTTCCCTCGCCACTATCTTCTCCTCTGCTTACATAAAAATCTCTCTCTCTCTCTCTCTCTCTCGTGTTCTTCTCAGCTGGAGAGGCAAGAGGAAGAAGATGGGTGAAGGGTAGGAGGCGAATGTGGTAATGTAGTATAGAGAAGTGAGAGGGTACGGATGCCAATAGAGGATGGTGGGTACGCGCAGTGCTTATTTATATATGTATTTGTCAGTAATTTTTCTATTTATAGATACATTTACGAATACCTATGAGTGAAGAATAGGATCAAACCTGTTATCTATAGGTACCTGTCGCCTATAGGTATACCATTTACTCTCGAGCTGGGTGATGGTAGGGATGGCAGAGGCGATGACCTAAGGTGAGATGGGGAGGTGCTACACAGTTGCGTGTGCATGGCTCGGGGCGAGGCAGGGAGGGGTTGGGCTGTGATGGCGATGGCACAGGGTAGGGCTGGCGGCGGTGAGGCTTAGGGTGGCACAAGGCTACGACGACAACGTAACGCGGGGCGAGGAGGAGCTCGATAGCGGCGACGTGGCTCGCGGCGAAGCTAGGTGACGACAATGCGGTTCGGGGCAGGGCTGGCGGCTGTGAGACTCAGGATGGTGCGGGGCTAGTGGCAGCAGCGTGAAGTGGGGCGGGGAGGAGCTGGGTAGTGGCGACATGGCTCGGGATGAAGCAAGGCGGCGCTCGAACGATGTGGTGGCGTCCGACATTAGACGAGCGGCATGGTAGCACCCAGCGGCAGGAAGCTAGCTAGTGACACCGAGTGGCGGCGGGGACGGGTGGTTAGAGTTGGAGTTGGAGTGGTTGAAATATTAGAGTTAGGAAAAGTAGAGCCCGCATGTTATATATATTTACGGGTAAGCAAGTCCCACAAGTATACGTATATCTTACCTATATCTATACTTATATACCCATCGAGTAGAAATTTATGCTTATAAATATAATCATAGAAAGTATATAACGAATAAAATTAACCCTACTAGAATATTTATCTCGAATAAACGGGTAATGGTAAAACTACCATCCCTAGAAGAGGGGAAGAGGCAGAGTTTTGTAGGGTGTTTTAGTGAGACCGTGAGAGGGGTGCATTTGCAATTTTTGTTACATAAAAACGGTGTTTTTGCAACATTTTACATAGATTTGCGGTGCAAGTGAAAACAGGAGAGAAGGAGGGGACGGAAGTGGAGAAATTTTGTGGTGTCGTTTTGTTTCAGATTCTTCCGAGGTGAGCATGGCCCTAGATGGGGGCGTCCTTGCTTGGAGGACGCATGGCCCGGATCCTCTGCGCGCACGGCAGTAGGTCGTGTTTTGTGTCGTGGTCGAGTTATCGAGCACAGTACGTGTATTTAGGCTGGTCGTCCGTATGTGACGTAGCTAGCATAGTACCGCGGTAGCGAGTCTCGCTTCAGTTTGCATCGCCGGTTCGCCCGGCGAAGGACTCGCAATTCGTTGCACTCCGCTGTTGCAACTCGCAGGGTATTTATGGGGTATTTGGTTTTTTTTTACTCTACCAGTAGAGTGGTAAATTTACTATTAGTTTATCGTTATAACTTAATGAATTTATTTACCATTTTTAATGAGAAATTGCTACTTTAATAGAGTAGTAAAAAGTTAAATATTTCATTTATGAGCTGAGGTATGTGCAGCTAGGCATTGACTGAGATATTCGTGCTCATGCTTCTAGGCCAAGAATTCTTCCCATGTTCAAGAATTCAGAGCAAAACAAATTCTCTCCTACATCACACTCTTTCATTGCTCTCGGATCACTAAAGGTGCAGAAACTGACGGCATATGCATGCATAGGATTGAGAATGGCCATTAAAGAGAATAATCTTTATCTTTTATTTCATCCAATACATCTTAAAATTTATAGGAACGAGAATGACGACTAGAAATGGTGAATATGTGCTCAACAAAATTTTTTCGAAATAGATAGCCTTTTCCTATGTCTCACCCAACGCACCTCAAAACGCTCAAGTAAAAGCAAAAGAATTAGAGAGACAAAGCAAGAAGACTACTTCTATGGCAACATGACTCCACAGATAGAATATGAATCATAGGTTCCATTCAGGACCATTCTATGTGTCTTTGTGCACAAAAACCCGCGATTTAAAAAAAACTAGATAAGATAGACACCGAACAAGGTTATCCTCCAAGATAATAGTCTAGTGGTAAGGGGACTCAAGATCTGCTCAAATACATGAGTATGTGAGTGTTTAAGTTATTAGCATCAATAAAAACAACTCTGCAAAGGTGAAATATTGCAGCTCAAAGAAAAAGATCATCGGGCAAGAAACCTTTCCAAGTTGATGATCTAGAGGCAATGGTACTCAAGACCCATGAGCATACACTCATATGTGAGTTTTTATGCCTCTAGCAATAAGACGAATGATCTTACAAGATGCTGAAATTTCAGCCCAAAAACCAAAATAAAAATTAAAACCAAAAATAAAAAAACTTGCAAACTTGCTAGGAAACCAATAAAGGAAAACTAGAAGGAGGGGAATTCAAGCATATGCAAAAATATAAACTTAATTACTCAAAGAGGTCAGCCCTATTTTAGGCGGATTACAAAGATTTATCTCTTAAAACTCTCACCTATTACATAAGCTAAGTACTCATCTTTCTCTCCTCTAAAAACCTAGCTCTAAGGCTCTAAAATGAGTGACACAAGGGGGCTCAAGTGGCTGATTCAAAACTCCTTCTAGCCATACCCCTCTATTTATAGGTCTAGGAAACTTGGCCCTTAAGTTTCCTAGCTTTTCTCTAAAATACCTCTCTCTTGTAGTGTACTCGTACCTACCACTGAGGGCATTTTGGTCCATTTTCTTCTCTATTCATCGGACGGCCGCGGCGCCTTCATGACTTAGCTTCGCCTCGACGCAAGCTTCACGACGGTGCCACATACTCCTCCAGTTCTCCCACGGTTTTGAGACCAAATCGCGAAATTGCCTGCACGCTTCTCAAAGCGTGACTCACCGCCTTGCTTACACCTTAAGTAAGCGTTTCGATGTCGACGCGTGTACTCCGTCATGCAATCCTGACCGCGCTTGCAAGTCTCTTCCACTCCCGATCCCTCGGGTCGTCTTGTCACTTGCACCGGCATCCCCTTCGCTTGACTTTGTCAACACGCCGTCTCCATCCGCCTTCAATGCTTTGCTTGATCTCCACGTGTTCAGCTAGGATCACCCTTGACTCCATCCGGCCTCCTTGATCGTCTGGCACCAAGCACTTCGCTTGGCCCCAATCATCCCGCTATCGACTGCCAAGTTGCATCCATCACCTGTACACCATGAGACAAGCAAACACATATCTCCAACTTGAATTCCAATTAGTCCATAATCATTATGCTCAAATGAAATCTCAAATCAATTCAAATCACATCAAAGCTCATGCAAAACCGAAGATCATCAAACCAAATAAATGACAATGTCAATCACTCATCACAAGAAAACCAAAGCACATTTCAACTTGGTTTCTCAAAATTTAAACGGAAACAAAATCTAAAAAGAAACAAGTTATAATAAGAACGCAAATGAAATCATGACTCATGGTTACATATAAACCCTAGATTCTATTCAAACCAATTTCACAAGGCATAGCCACAAAAGATTACAACTTAAAGGAACAAACACTTTGATCCAAAAGGATAGACAATAGGAAAAAAACTCTCTAAGTTGATGATTTAGAGGCAATAGAATTCAATACCTAATTATTTATGTTTGTACGTAAATTTTATGTATCTAACAATGAGAAAAATGACTCCAATAAAGTAAAAAATTTCAGCATAAACATAAAAACGAAAATCACAACTAAAAAAAAAAACTTACAAACTTGCAAGGGACCAATAGAGAAAAACTATAAGAAAGTGAATACAAGCATCATAAGAAAAATTAACTTCATTACTTTCAAAGTTCAGCTCTATTTTAGGCAGATTATAAATATTTTTACTCACAAAGATCTCACCTAATGCATAGGCTAAGTACTACTCTTCCTCTCCTCTAAAACCATAGCACTAGGCTCTCATATAGATAGCTCAAGGGGCTCAAGTGGTTGATTCCTCTTATCTCATAGCTCTACCCCTTTATTTATAGGGCTAGCTTGCTTGACCCCTAAGTTTTCTAGCTTTTTTCCAAAATACCCCTCTCTTATAATACACTCCTATCTATCACTGAGGGTATTTTAGTCCATTTTTTCCTCCATCTATCAGACGGCCGTGGCGTCTTCATAACTTAGCTTCACCTCGACACAAGCTTTGCGATGATGCCATGTGCACTTCAATCTTTTCCACAGTTTTGAGGCCAAACTGCGAAACCATCTCGCATGCTTCTTGAAAGGCGTGACACACGGCCACTTGCTCACACCTTGAGCAAGCACTCTTATGTCGATGCGTGTACTCCATCTTGCGATCTTAAACGCCGACAAGTCTCTCTCGCTCCCGATCACTCGGACCGCCTTATCACTTGCACCGACATCCCTTTCGCTTGACTTTATCAACATGTCGTCATCATCCGTTTTTCATATTTTGCTTGACCTCCACGTGTACAGCTAGAATCACTCTTGACTCCGTCTAGCCTCCTTGATTGTCTGACACCAAGCACCCCGCTTAGCTACGACCATCCCGCTGTTGACCGTCAAGTTACATCCATCATCTACACATCATAAGACAAGCAAACATATTTCTCCAACTCTATTTTTCTCTCCAATTTTGTTAGCTATGATCATGATTGCAATACATAAACTTGTTCATGTAATCCTAAAATCATCAAACCACATCAACAATCTTGTCAATCACTCATCACATATAAACCAATGCATATTTCAATTTGGTTTCTTAATCTCCCCTTTGATGAGTGCATTGACAACACTCAAGACACAAAGATTTTGAATTAGAGAAATTCAACAAGCGAAGCTCATCCAAGTGATAAAAAACTCAAAAAAAAAGAAGCAAAAACATGTCACTTGATATAAGGAAGATTGCAAAAGTCCTAAGAGAGGTAGAGACAAGCCAAAATCCTCAAAACCCCAATAAAAATACAAATGCCCCCCTTGATGAATGCACATATATCATTAAAACAAGTTTTCTCCACCTTTTTATTTATACAAGATTCTTTGTGCCTTAGTGCATATTTTTCTCCCTCTTTGACAATGCAAACACCAAGGATAAAATATAGTCATGAACATGCAATCCTAAGGAGCTTTCACAAGTATATCAAATGCTAGAAACATTAAAGAGCTATAGATAGTAGAATGTGGAGCTCACAAGCGCACAAAAGCTCAAAAAGATACAATGTCACAAGAACATAAAGTTATACAAGCTAAACTGAAAAATTATTGGCGTGTTTAAGTTCATATAGCCGAACCATGTTAAAAGTGACCACCACATAAGCATCCACTTGTGCCAAGGCAATACAAGTATTAAGAACTAGCTAACTTCAATCTCAAACTAGGCAAACAAGCATTCATAATAATAGATTTTGCAAACGCTCACATATGAAACCAAGACTTAGTTAGATCAAGTTATTAAAGATGTAACATCTATGCATATTTCTTTGTTTTTCTTTTTATCCTCAAGTTGTCTCTTATCCAAGTGAAGTATCACGCGATTGGGTATGACAAATACCTCAAGGCTTCAAGATAACCGTATTGGATTATATTTTAGCACAAGAAACTTGATTTCTTAATATATTCAATTTTGCACAAATTATCAAGTTTCCACATGATCAAATCAAGTAGTGTCTTTGTGACACAAGGAACACATGTTCCCCTAAGGTTCTATCATGAGCTAAAAATTTAACAAAGACAGAAAACAGTTGACAAGAAGCCTAGAACAAGATATTCATTAAACTAGTCTTAACACAAACATTGACTAAGCCAAAGCAATTACAAATATGGTGATCAAGAATGTAGCATTTCATAGTCTACATGATTCATAAAGTTACCAAATTTTATCTTTAAAAAAGCTAGCTTACTTGAAGTGTTTTCATGTCAAAGCTTCAAGATAAACCTAAGATTAAAAGCTTGCTCCGCACAACTACTCAACTTAATCCAAATTCAAGTCTAGCAAGAGAAAATGCTAAATACATATAAGTCAAAGCTCAGCTATTATGATCTTACAAGATGAGATGCAATACAGATACAACAAAAGTAAGATAGAGTATATATATAGGCAACTCTCTCTCACATAATACCATAGGGATGACACACTCCAAGCTCTTCTCTCAGATTGGTAAATCTAGTTGTATCAAGAGGCTTGGTGAAGATATCGACTAGCTGATGTACGTATCTATATAGCTCAACTCAATGTCTCTCTTCTCATTATGATCTTTCAAGAAGTGGAATCTCACATCTATATGTTTAGTTCTGGAGTGTTGAATTGGGTTATTAGCTAAGCTTATGGCACTGGTGTTGTCACACAAAAGTAGCACATTCCTGAAACCCAACCCAAAATCCCTCAAGGTAGCAAGCATCCATAAAATCTGACAATAATAGCTAGCGGCAGCAACATATTCAGCTTTAGCAGTTGACTGTATAATACTAGACTGTTTGTGAGAAGACTAACAAACAAGAGAGGTACCCAAAAATAACAAGTACCAGAGGTATTCTTCCTATCAATTATACAACCAGCAAAATCCACATCTGAAAAACCTCGAAGAGAGAGAAGAAGATGTAGAAAACTAAAGACCTTACTCAAGGGTGTATTTGAGATACCTCAATCATCGCTTGGCGGTGAGAAGTCCTTGGTGATGCTTGGAAGCGAGCACACAAACAGACAGCGAAGTGGATGTCTGGTCTTGTCGCCATCAGGTACAGGAGGGAGCCAATTATGCTCTTGTACTCCCACTGGTCTACCTCCTCGCCATCTTTATTCGGATCAAGCACGATCGAGGTAGCCATCGGTATTGTCAAGGACTTTGCGTCGCTCATGTCGAGCTTCTTCAGCAAGTCCTTAGTGTACTTCGTCTAGAGAATGAATATATCTTACTTGCATTGCTTGATTTGAAGTCAAGAAAGAAGTTGAGTTCACCCATCATCAACATCTCAAACTCCCTACTCATAGTTTTTGCAAACTTAACCACAAGTCCATGAGAAGAGCCACAAAAAATGATACCATCCACATATATCTTAACAAGTAGAAAATCTTTGCCATACCTAAATGTGAACAAGATTTTATCCACTGACCCCATCATATACCCATGTTCTAGCAAGAAAGACTTAAGTTTATCATACCAATCCCTAGACATCTACTTAAGCCCATACAAAATTTTCTGAAGCTTGTATTCTTTATGAGGGTATTTGGGGTATTCAAAATCTGGGGGTTGCTTAACATAGATATCTTCTTATATAAAACCATTTAGAAAAGCACTTTTGATATTCATTTGATACAACTTGAACCCTTGGAATGCTGCAAATACAAGGAGGATTCTATGGCTTCCAGCCTAGCTACCGGAGCAAATGTCTCTCCAAAATCTATCCCCTCTACTTGAGTGAAACTTTGAGCCACAAGTCTAACCTTATTTCTCACTATAGGTAGGGCTGGAAATACAGGTCGAGGCTTACAAGCTAGCTCGAGCTCAGCTCGGCTTGGTTTGTCTCGGCTCATCTCGGAGGCCAAATGAGCTGAGCCCGAGCCGCCTTCCTAGCTCAGCCTAAAAATGAGTCGAGCCCAAGCTCAGTCGTGAGTAGCTCGTTGGCTCGTGAGGCAACCTAGCCTAACCCTGCAAGGCCCAAACTGTTGCATGCCTGTTGCTTTAGGTTTAGGTTTAGGCCCTAGTCGACTTGATTCCCTAATCCGCCAGCCGCCAGAAACAGAGAGAGAGAGACTGAGACTCTAAGAGAGAGAGAGAGAGAGAGGTGTCGCCATGCCGTGCGCTATCACAGCACCACCCTCGACCCTCATCATGACGTCGCCTCCTCCGACCTCGGTTGCCATCGGCTAGCTGATGCCCGCCCTCCCGCTTGCCCTAACACCTCCTCATTTGTCGTTGCCCTCGTTGACTCCTCGATTGCTTCCCACCCGCCATGGTGTCACCTCTCTGACTGCACCAATGTGTCATCGTAGGCCATGGAACCGGAGCATCATACATGAGCATCTCTCGTGTCGCTCTCGCCGCTCATAGAGGGAAGGGGTGCACGTCCACCTTCGGTGCCAACGCCATTGTGACTGGGAAGGCCGGTGCATCCCGATCCGCCGCTTTGATGGACTCTTTACCGGCATCGGTAGCCAGTATAGATCAGGTACTCCACCGACCACCGTCCAACATTTTCTATCAGTGTAGTCATTTTTACTCTCCTGGTGAATATATATTGACATATTGTCCGCACCACATGTTATATTTTGGTATTGTTGTAAGCCTCTAAGCATCCATTAATCACATAATGAACTAATATCTTTTTACACTTCTGTTAGTCCATAAAAATGGCATTTTTAAGCTTAGCAATGTACATCTCTACTTGTTAAGTTCCTAAAAGTCGATGTGTGGGTTTTGGCTCAGAATTCTCACACAATCACTCTAGATAATGCTTCAGCCATTCCTCATTTGGATATGTTAACATGAACATAGAAACCTATTAGCTGGCTCCACATATCTATTTGAATCCTAGCGTGGCCTATGTGTTGTAATACATTCAGGATGTAGTTTCATGCCTACTTTGTAGGTGTATTGTTGTAATACTTTGTTTTGTCTCATTCTTTTTCGCCTTGTGCCAACTGATTATTAAATATCTCCATTGCCTTACAAACCAATCTGTTATGCCATTGTTTTTTGCATTGTTGTTGCATCAATAAATTTGTCCAGAGGAGTGATGAATGATGGTGTTTGTTTTGTACTTGCAGCGGTCAAACTTGGACGAGGAAGACCAAGAAGAAAATTCTTTTGAAAAGAATGATGGCAAGTCTGATATGTCAATGCCACCAGAGGGGATTCAATTGATATTTCTGATGATGGTTTGATCCCTCCAAGACGTAAGAAACAAAGAGGGGTTAATATTGGCAAGCGATCCCGATCTTCTTTAGAAGTTTGGAACAACTTTGAGAAGATCAAATTGCTATCAAAGACGGAGAAAGATGTGTTTGTTCTAAAGGCAAAGTGCTTGTTCTATCATAAGCTGTATTCTCATACTCAACGATCAAATACTTCTCATCTTGGAAGACACATGAAGAAGTGTGCTGCATACTTGAACAAGTTGGTGAAGAAACAAAACCAAGCTCTTCTCAATTATGCTCCATCTAAGGCAAGTGATTCTGATCTTCCTATTGTAGTCTCTCCTAGTGAGTATAACCACGAGAAAACTCAGAAATTAATTACAAAGATGATAATAGTCCATGAAGATCCATTTAGGATGGTAGAGCACATATGGTTTGACATATTGATGAAGTACTTAAATCCTGCTTATGAGTTTATTGGTAGAAGGACCATAATAAATGAATGCATGAAGGTTTTGAGTCTGAGAGAGAAACCCTTTTGAAGATCCTTAAAGGTGTGGATAGCATAAGTTTAACTACTGATTTGTGGACATCCAACCAGACACTTTCCTATATGTGTTTAGTTGCACACTATATTGATAGAAATTGGAATATGCAATGTCATGTGTTGAATTTCATCGAGTTAGACCCCCCCCCCCCCCACTGGATTTGTGATAGCACAAGATGTGTTTGAATGTGTTGCTGCATGGAAGATAGAGGATAATATCATCTCAATCACTATAGATAATGCTTCCAAGAATGATGTTGTTGTTCGGGGATTAAAGACAAAGTTTGTTGCTAGACAATCAACTTCTTTTATTACAAGATATTTCCATGTCCGTTGTTGTGCTCACATTGTTAATTTGATCATGAATGATGGGATAGCGGTCATATCACCTTTGATAAGCAATGTAAGAGAATCTGTGAAGTACATAAAGAAGTCTCCATCTCGTATGCACAAGTTTGTAGAAATTTATAGATCTCTTGCATTGAAAATTGGAGAGGGACTCAAACTTGATGTGTCGACAAGGTGAAATTCAACATACAATATGTTAAATTTATAGATCTCTTGCATTGAAAATTGGAGAGGGACTCAAACTTGATGTGTCGACAAGGTGAAATTCAACATACAATATGTTAAAAATAGCCATTGCCTATGAGGAAGCATTAGTGTCTTATACTGATTCAAATGCAAACTATAGATGGGAGCCTAGTTCTAAAGAATGGGATTTATTTGAAACCATTCAGTCAATACTTGCATCTTTGGCAGAACTAACTACAACATTTTCAGCTTCAACATATCCTACTTCAAATATATTTTATCCTCACATTGTTAATGTCTAGATTGCATTGAGGGATGCAAGTGTTTCTAGTAATGAACATTTGAAGAGTATGGGCATTGCTATGATGGATAAATTTAACAAGTATTGGGAAGAAAAGAATAATATCATAGTCACTGCTACTATTCTAGACCCAAGGCACAAGATGAAATATGTTGAGTTGTGCTTTAGGAGGATTTATGAATCTTCAATAGCTGAAATTGAGATATAAGATGTTCGCAAAAAGTTAGAGAAGCTATATGAAAAGTATGAGAACAATCATCAGCATAAGAAGACAGCTGCTTATAAATTCGGTTCATCCTCAACTTCTATTATGGATACAAATACCTCCTCACCATCAAGCTCAAGCAAGTTTAAGTCCTTCTTGCAATCATATTCTATGGAGCCATCTAAGAGCGAGCTTCTCATCTATCTAGATGAGAAGAATAAGTGCTTACAAAACAAGAATTTTAATTTTCTTCAGTGGTGGAGGTTGAATGCACATAGATTTCCAGTAGTGTCAAAGATGGTGAAGAACTTCTTGACTATACCAACCACCTTCGTGTCTTCGGAATCCATTTCTAGCACAGGCGGTTGAGTTCTAGATGACTATTGAAGTTCTCTATGGTCAAATATGGTGGAGGTATTGGTGTGTGCTTCTAGCTAGATTAGAGGTTCCCATAATGATTTGAGAGCCTTTATGCTTGTGGTATGTTCATTCGTGCTATATCTATGTCTTTTAAAATTTTCTTTTGTTTACAACTTTACATCATGGCTAATTTGATCATTGTGACTCTTTAGGAAGAAGATGATGAGGATGATATCGAGAACATTCCATTTCCTAAAAGCATGGTAGAGAGCAACTAGGATGATGTTGGACTGTTGCCTGCTGTGATGGACTATTGGACTAGTTATTTTGTTGATTTGTTCATGTGGCTCAGTGGGTGTGTGCTGGACTTGTTATTTTGTTCCTGTGGCTCAGTGGATGTGTGTTGGACTACTGCCCTACTGGATGTTGGTGTTGGACTTGTTGTTTTGCTCTGTGGATGTGTCATGTGTGCTAGATTGCTGCCTGCTGGACTTATTATTTACTTATTTTGTTCCTGTGTCTTGTTACAATGGTACTGAATTACTGATAGCTCCATTATAATGTGTGTTAATGTGTGAGATATGGTCACTGTGAGTCAATTAGTGAGACTAATGTGTGTTAATTGTTCTTGTGACATTATAACGCCCTGCTTGTTTGAATGTTTGGACTATTTTTGGAAAGTTATTTTCCACCTTCTAGTATCTGCTAATTGGGTCTGTTCTTATAGTACTTTGCACATATGTTTAGTTTGTTTTCATATGAACCCACAGCCTTACATATTGTGCTCATGTGTTGAGAAATCAAAGCTAGATTGCTGGAATATGTATGGCAAGATTCTATATAGTTGTACATGGTTATTGCAGTATGTATTTATGTCATTATGTTGTAGTAGCCTGGCAATTTTATCATGTGCTTATGTTCCAAGTTGCTGGAACATGTTGACATGTTGTAGTAGCCTATCACATAGCTTCTGCCGTGAAGGGCAAAGCACTGAAGCTCAAGTTGCTAGCTCTGACTTGCTGTTTTGCTGAAATAGGACGGGTGGCTCATGAGCCAATCGAGCTGGCTCGAGCCAGAGTCGAGCCCGAGCCGAGCTTGACATTCAGCTCAGCAAACTTACTAAGCCGAGCCTGGCTCACCTCGCTTAAAGTGGGCTCTAGGCTCGGCTCGGCTCATTTCCAGTCCTCAAACCCATCCTCTCCCTGTTTATTCTCGAAGACCTATTTAGTGTCTATGGTGTGAATGTTAGGGGATGGCTCTACAAGGACTTAAACTTAGTTTCTCTTAAAGTTTTCTAGTTCTTTATGCATGGTACTAACCCAATTTGAAACAGATAAAGCATGTTCAACATCATGGGACTCAAAAGAAGCAACAAATACAGAACCAGTGAAATGAGCATAATGAGCAAATTTAGACCTCGTTACCATTTCATTGATGTCGTCGATCATCATCTGTGGAGGGTGTCGCCGCTAAATGTGTTAAGGAGCTTCGCACTGTGAGATGATCTCCCCCTCAAACACTGCTAGTGCAGGCTCGAAAGTAACTAAAGTGGAACTAGAGGTTGTAGGACCCTCTGCCGATGTAGAGGAGGCATGAACCCACTTAGGAGCAAGTGTGGTAGTAGGAAGTAGTGGATCATCCTCGTCATCTCCGAGAGCTGGAAGATCGCCATCTACAAAGATACTTTCACTCATATCCTGATCACCTGAACATTCAAGAATAGGGCTAGCACAAGGGATTGATTCATCAAAGGTCACATCATAGGACTCCATGATGATGTTAGTGTTAAGATTAAGAACCCTGTAAGAATGACCATGAAGCAAATACCCCAAGAAAATACCATCAGAATAATGAGACTCGAACTTATCAAGATTGCCTGCTTTAGGATGAAGCATCTATAGCCAAAAACTCTCAAATGTGAAACATTCGGCTTCCTCCCAAAGCACAACTCATAAGAAGTCAAATTCAAAATCGAGCGCAAAAAAATCCATTGGTTATATAGCAAGCTATGCTAATAGCCTGATCCCAAAACTTCCTAGGAGTTTTATGCTTATCGAGCATCATGCTAGCCATCTCCACCAAAGTCTGAGTCTTCCTCTCAACCACGCCATTCTGCTGAGAAACGCGTGGGGTAGAAAATTGATGCTCAATGCCATGTTCAAGACACAAAGTATCAAAGAGATAGTTCTTGAAATCCATGTCATTATCGCTGTGAATTATTTTTAATGCACCAGGGAGTTTCTTGAACAATCACAAAGCTAAGATCTGAAAGTGTGAGAACACTTCATCTTTGCTCACAAGAAATAAGACCTAAGAGTAGCAAGAGAAATCATGAACAATAATAAGTACATACCACTTTCCAACCGTTGAACGAACCCGGGAAGGACCAATAGTGTCCATATGGAGAAGTCCTCCAAGTCGTTTAGTCATCACCAGATTAACTGGTGGGTGAGATGCGGAAACCATCTTACTATGTTGACAAGGAACACAAATAAGGTTCTTCTCAAACTTGATCTTAGGCAATCCTCGAATCAAGCCTAGGGTACTCAAACAAGAAAGCCTAGGTCTCCTATGTCACATCCAAAGCTCAGAAGAGAGTTGAGAAATTAAGCATCGAGAAGAACCAACAGACTCAGAAAAATCAACTCCAAAAACTCTCCCAACTTTAGAAATCCGACAAATCAAAACGCTCTTAGAATCAAGAACTCCAGAAGTACCATGTTTGAAACACACTTGCAAGTCATCATCGAACAACTGAGATACAGAAAGCAAATTGCATCTCAAATGCTATATCAAAGCCACATCTTTGAGAGTAAAACTCTCATTCACCTTTACCATACCTTTGACTTTTACCCTTCCTTTCCAATCATCCCCAAAAATGATGTACTCATGTCTCTTCATCGGGGTGAGGCTGGAGAACCATGATGAATCTCCGGCCATATGGCGTGAACAACCGAAGTCAATGAGCCACTTGTTCTCCAGGCCTCCGCCTGTCACCTCAAAGGAATCAAGCTCGGAATCGCTGCCATTGTCATTTTTCATGAAGCAGAGGCCGATAAAGTCCTTGTTCTTCCTTTTGTTTTTCACTTCCGGTTCCTCCTCCTCTGAGCTCTTCTCCTTGCTAGAGGAAGTATCGATGTCGCTGAGCGCCGCAACAAATGCCCTTGAAGCTTCCTTGGCTACCTTCTTGGCCATCTTGTCACGGTTAGAAGGGCTTCTTAGTGCTTGTCGTGGTCGTGGTCGCGGTCTTCCCTCTTCTTGAGCTTAGGGCAGTTCGCCTTGAAGTGGGTTGTGTCACCACACTCAAAGTAGGCTCGGGAACCACCCCTCCTCTGGTCTTGGCGGTTATTGTACAAGTGAGTGAACTTTGTCACAATAAATACAAGATCCTCATCATCAAACACATCCAGCTACTCCTCTGTGATAGAGACCAAGAAAGATAAAGCAAATCCACCAGTTAAGGGTTTAGCATAAGAAACACTAACTCTAGACTGACAGACATAGCTAGGCCTTGAAACCAACGCCATGTTCTGAGACAGGGGGTCTCCTAGGCCTATCCTTGCTGCCTTGGCGATATCAGTGGACTTGAGCTTACTGAAGAGTTCATCACAGGTCAATGTGTCATAACCGGATAACTCTTCAATGCTCAAGATCTTTACTTCCTATATGATACGATCAAGAGCATAGAGAAGCTTAATCACTTTCTCATGATCAAAGTAGGGAAAAACTTTAGTGGATCATAGATTGCTGGCAATCTCATCAAAACGAGCAAATATGTCATCCAACGACTCTTCGAGACCTTGCACGGACATTTGATATTCTTGATTGTACATGCTTTAGAGCCGAGCCTTGATTTGGTTGGTGCCCTCATGAAAAACACTTATAGTAGACCAAATCTCACGAGCAGTACAGAGATGCTATACCCTATCAAACTCATTCTAACTCAGACTTAAGAATAAAATATTTTTGGTCTTGTTGTTGGTCTCAAACTGTTTGATTTGAACCTGAGTCGTGCGAGCAGCAGGAATCTCATAATTGGAACCAACTATCTCCATATTGCACTTCCTTGGCTTAAAAGATAAGCCTCCAACTCACCTTCCAGTATGATAAATCACGACCATCAAACATCGAAATCTTCCCGTTTCTCTTCATTATCGTCTACCGATCACAAAACCGCTTAAGGTCAATAGGTTGTCAAACCGCCTCTGGTACCAATTGTAGGACAGAGAATAGCGATTCGAGGGGGTGAATAGGCGTCGTACCAAATTCTTTCAAATCGAATGGCCTTCTCCTTTGTTTCACCCAACACACCTCAAAACTCAAGCGGAAGCAAAATCTAGAAAGAAGTAAGTTACAATCAAGAATGCAAATGAAATCATCGCTCTCATGGTTATATATGAACCCTAGATTTTATTGAAACCAACTCTACAAATCATAGCCACAGAAGATTGCAACTTGAAGGAAGAAACACTTTTATCCAAAAGGATAGACACTGAGGGGGAAAAACTCTCCAAGTTGATGATTTAGAGAAAAAAGGGAATTCAATACCCAATTATGTACGTTTATACGTGAATTTTATGCCTCTAATAATGAGAAGAATAACTCCAATAAGGTGGAAAATTTCAGCATAAGCACAAAAGTGAAAATCACAATCGAAAACCGAAGAACTTGCAAAGTTGCAAGAGAACCAATTTAGAAAAACTAAAAGGAGGTGAATACAAGCATGAGAAGAAAAATAAACTTCATTACTACCAAAGGGTCAGCCCTATTTTAAATAGATTAAAAAAAAATTTCTCACAAAGCTCTCATCTAATACATAGACTAAGTAATCTTCTTCCTGTCATCTAAAATCTTAGCACAAGGCTCTCATATGGATAGTTTAAGAGGCTCAAGTGGCTGGTTCCTCTTCTCCCATAGCCCGAATTTATAGGCTTATGTTCCTTGATCTCTAAATTTTCTATTTTTTTTCTAAAATATATCTCTCTTGTAGTACACTTCTACCTACCATCGAGGATATTTTAGTCTATTTTCTCCTGCTCGATCGGACGGGAGTGACATCTTCATGACTTAGCTTCGTCTCGACGCAAGCTTCATGATGATATCACGTGCACTTTCATCCTTCCTATGGTTTTAAGATCAAACCGTGAAACCGTCTCGCATGCTTCTCAAAGTGTGACTCACCGTCACTTGCTCACACCTTGGGCAAGCACTCCGATATCCATACATCTTACGATCTTAACCGCCGGCAAGTCTCTCTCGCTCTTGATCCCTCGGGCAGTCTTGTTATTTGCATCGGCACCCCTTTCGCTTGACTTTGTCAACAAGCCGTCTTCATCCATCTTTCATGTTTTGCTTGACCTCTATATGTACAACTAGTATTATCCTTGACTTCGCCTGTCCTCCTTGATCATCCGGCACCAAGCACCCCGCTTAGCCTCGATCATCCCGTCGTCGACCGCCAAGTTACATCAATCACCTACAAATCATGAGACAAGCAAACACATTTCTCCAACTCCTTTTTTCTCTCTGACTTTACTAGTCATGATCATAATTACAATACATAGACTTGTTCATGTAATCCCAAAATCATCAAACCACATCGACAATCTTATCAATCACTCATCACATATAAACCAAGATACATTTTAACTTGGTTTCTCAGCATGAGCTACGATCAGGGTTCACAAATTTAAATAATATTTGCAAATATCGACGAATATCGACCGATTCGAGCTTAGTCGCATTACGAAAACCGACACTTATCAGTCGAATTTGAATTTAAATTCAAAAATATTCAAAAAATTATGAATTTCGTCAAATTCTCATCACATTCTTCAAATTTCGATCAATATTCGTGATATTCAAAGAATACGTTGATATTTCGATGCTAAAACATATTTATAAACCCTGGATCCAGCAAACTTTTGTACTAGAACATATTTGTGAACCCTGGCTCCAGCAAACTTTTGTACTAGAACATATTTATGAACCCTGGCTCCAACAAACTTTTGTACCATGTGTGCCTCCTGCGGCTGCAAAGATCACCGCACTGGCCATAACACGCGTTGCAGTGGAGTACTGCTGGCTGGTGCATCTGTCTTTTAACCTGCGCGCAGGGTCAAAGCGAGCAGTATCATGCTTTCCTCGTGCCTTCATCGATCTCGCCGAGACGGGTTAGTGAACGGAAGTGGCCTTGCGAAAGGAACAATCCTTTCGGGTGGAGTTTTTCTTTTTTCTTTTTCCTTTGACAGAGAGGAGCCTGCATTTCATGATCCATGAGCAAGATCACAATTGGTTTGAAGGTAGCAAGAGATGAATCCACCACGTTCAGCCACAAGAACCTGGTTTACGAGACGAAGCTTGTTTTGCACAAAGATTGAGCCGCAACTCAGAAAAGCCGGTCAAGCTAATTGCATGCCATCCCGACAAGACGGTCACAGAATGCGGACAGGCACGGAGCATGTTGGCAAAGCTCCAAGGTGGGAGCTAAGCAGACAAGGTTCGATCCTCTAATCCTACATCTAGTCTTAGGCCTTTAATAAAAACCGTGTAGATAGGATCGCACTAAAAAAAATACGCATGTGATACTAAGATATTAGCTACTCAGAAGGCTTTTAGGTTGTCACCGTATGGTCTCAAACGGGTGAGTGGTTCAGGAGGAATGAACTTCCTCAGCTCGCTCAGATTCGAGAATCACACCTAACTTAATGAAATATTAGGGAGATGTTTTTCCCATTGTGTTCTCATTTTATGTTGTCATTGGAATGATAATCCGTTGTAGAGGCACAAAGCTATACTTCCATTTTTAAAGAAGATCATCAATCCATGGGTCAATCTTGCCAAGTAAATTTTAAGAGCTTCTTGTACATCCAGTTCACTGAAATTTGCTCCAATTGTTCCCTTGTTAAGGTTGCAACCAGTGGGTATCCATCTTTCCAAATATCAACAAGTATTTTCAAGCACTTGCTCACCATTCATAAGTGTTGTTAAGTATGTGAGGAATGCTTCCTT